>NC_079290.1:97996142-98304392 GCF_023638135.1 Falco biarmicus
AATACGTGATGGAAGGACCATGGCTATGCTCTTTCTATACAGAGAAACAGGTGAAAAAACCCAGGAAATTCACAGAAATGTTCAACGTCAAACTGGTATTGTATGTGATGGAAGGGGGTTGCCAAACGCAGGGTTTACCAAGACTGCTGTAATTCCCTGCTCACAAAAACGAGTTATGCTCAATTCAATAAAAGCTGGAATAAAATGTAAGGAACCAGGACTTGTTATTACATGGCTGAGAAAAGTAAAACACAGTCAAACTGCCAAATGAGCATGCTCTTTCTTGGCACTGCTGCAGGAGCTCTGCGAGAGGCTTGGGTTTCTGCCTGAGCTATACTAACTTTCTGGATACCTGCTTTCACACATACCTAGAACGCCAGATGCTCTGGGACGCGGCCTCAAAGGCTTTCAAGGCAGAGGCACGAGAACCCACTTGCTCCTTTCAGCCCAGAAATACAGGTATGCCCAGACAGGGCCAATCCTATCTCGATCTCCACCCCACAGCTGGAGAAACATCCTGGGAAGCAGTGAGCCAGGAGAGCTGGCAGGCACCACACTAGCTGCTGGGGCCATACTGGTTTGTGGGCATCACTACAGGCAGACACAGCCTTGCTATGCAAACATGAAAGTGAAAATATCTTTGACCCCTCACCAGATCTACTGTTCCTTCCTCTAACTCCCATCATGTCAACTGGTTGCCCATCTGAGCAACCACAGACTTAAAAACTCCATGTAAATGAACATTTTATTACTCAGACTATTACCTTCCTAGTTTTTCAATTATGAAACAGATCTGCCAAACCACCTCAGCCTTTTCTTCTGCTGAATTTATTTAAGAACTATGCCCAAGAGTAAACTAGAAACAACTATACAAGCAGCTTTTCCCCCAGAGGCCAAGTCTATCGCTTTGCCATGCCCCTACGGTTGTAACATTGTCACTTTTTAATTGAATACAGCATAATTAGCTGTAACAAAAAAGTTTGTGAAATGCCCGGGGCCTGGGGCCCTCTGATTCCCATAAACTTCAGAGTTGGATTCTCTGCGATACAATAAGCAATTTCCTTCATCTTTTAATGCCCTCATGAATCATTTATTGAGGCAGCCTTTTACAACAAAACCTCTTGTAAAATGCGGGACCCGCACCAGCAGTCATCACACCCGAGCACAGACTGCACCGCTCGCAAACCAGCACACGCTCTGCAGCAGCTTCCTTGGCACACCTACTCGCCTCTTCCTCTCATCTTATACAGAAAAACAAGAGTAAGGACTCATCTTCCAAGATTAACCATGTCTTTCCATTTCTCACATAAGCAGCAAGCAAGAAAAAAGGAAGTGGAAAAACTGAACAGTTCAGCCTTTTAAAATCGCACATACCCATTTCTTCCTCCATCAAGAACTCGGTACATTTCTAGTCTCCTAACAGTTGTAACATAAAATAAACAGCTGAGGGGTTTTTGTTGTCTTTGTTGTTTGGTTAGGGTTTGTTTTTTTTTAATCTGAGGGATCTCATAAAATGTTTTAATACCAACACAGAAAATAATCCAAAATGCATTTTAAGCAGAACACAAAATAAATTGATGAAGACTAAAATACCCTTTTCAATGCCCTCAAAAATATCTCAGCAGTTTGACAACCGTCCCGAGAGCTTCAAGCTCCTGAGCAGGGTCTCTGTTGCTGTGACAATATGACAGAGGAAGGTTTAAGGAATAAAATTTCCTATTTCCTCTCTTGATCCTTCTTCATAGCCTCTATGTTTGCCATGAGAGACAACCCAGAGCATCACCACCACCGAGCGCGGAGGGAAAGCACAGAGAAGGATGCTGCAACACTATGAATGCTGAAGACATTAAAGCAACCATAAACATGAGCAGAAGACAGATTTCACAGTAAGTCACAGGCAGGAAGGACTCCTGTTAAGCAGAGTCCAAAAATGCCGAGTCCCTGGCTGAAGAGAGCTCAGCACGGGGCTTCTGGGGCAGTTTCATGCGAGGGGTGGCACAACTTGCGCTGCTGCTTTCTTCCGCCTGCCCCTCTAACGGGTCTGCTAAGAAGCCTGCAGTTTGTTCTGTATGGCAACAAATGCTGTTTTCAGTCAGCTCCGGTACAGATTTTCAAATATTTTCAGAGCCAAAACTGGGGAAAGAAGAGCAGTGAAAAATCTTCCAGTAGATCCTGCTTTGATGACAGCAGCTTACTTCACGTACTTACAAGCGACGACGCTGTACGAGGTAGAAAAGCCATACATTTAGGAGTAAAGAAAGCAAGTGCAGCAGCCCGCAGCACACACTTAAAAAGCACAGCAGGTCTTACAGCCTGGCAAGGAGCAACACTGAAAATAATTTGGGAGCCCTGGCAGCAAGTCAGCTGAACACAAAGGAGATTTACTTTAACCTTGACATGCGATATGGTGGTAACTGCTCCTGGAAGACTGGATGTCTCGTTCTAAAAACATGTTCCAGCTCAAGCACGTGCTGACTGCACAAATTACTGTGTGAAATCCTAAATGTATGGCCCCTTCATGGTCTGAAGCATAAACTTGATGGCCTAAACTGGACTACAACCACATGATTAGCATGTTCTCCTCCAGCCCTCGATCTATGGACAGGGGCATTTATCAAAGAGGGGGGGTGTGGGTGTGCTTTTTTGTTGTTGTTTTGTGTGTGTTTTTTGTTTTTAATTAGAATTAGCAATGTGTTTTAGAAAGGAACTATTACCATCCCTCCATCTGTGGGAACTGTAACATGAGGACACGTCTGTTAAACAACTTTCAGATTTTATCAGAAACATATTAATAGGTAAAGAACACTCCCTCCTCCACAGACACACGCACAGAAGGACACCATCATTCAAGAAAAAAAGAGAATGAAGGATTAAAATTCTTCTTTCATAAAATGCCATGAAGTACCCTCTGCTTAAATCTGTAAGCCAGCACCACCTCCCCTTCAGTCTTATTAAAAAGCCTAGTGATGAGCTGCAGTCATTTCACAAGTCTTGTGGATTACTCTGATGAATCAAGACTGTTGCATAATTTTGTATTTCTATGTCTTGAAGCTGCTCTAAGTGACATAACCAGTTCTCACCATCAGTCCTACAGGGCTTTCGGCCAAGTGCTGTGGAAATGATGCTACATGCCCCTCCCTGCACGCAGACTGACCCCCAGTAAGTCCCTCAGGGCGCTCCACAACAGGGATCTCTCCAGAAACCCCCTGCAGATTTGCTTCCCCCCCCATTTTCTCCCTGGTCCATCGCCTGTGACAACAGTCCCCAGTCTGCACCACACACGAGCGTGGGGTGGGATGCAAACGGGTAAGCCCCAGTGTCCGGGAAGCGGCTGTCACTCGCGTGGACAACCCCAGGAGTTGTCGGGTGGCTCCGTGTGCTGCAGCTGCTCTGGTGGCTGGGGGGAGCGCTGGCCCACAGGCCCAGCCATGCTCATCTCAGCTTCTGGGCTCGGAACAGCAGTATTTCTACCGGGTATTGCTGGACCCACACAGGGTCTGATGCTGTCAGTACCGCCAGTGCTTTTTGGGCAGCAGCAGCAATTTAGGAACTCTCAGCCTTTTGGGGTAAAGAGCTGGGGCTCAGCAGACTCAGGCTGGTTATACTACCTGTGCTAGTCTAGACGTGATTAGGATACTGCTCACAAATCCTGGTCTTACTTTGTGTCTTCTAAACTTTAACCTGGGACTCGCACTGGCCCACTAAGCCTGAGGTTGTTCATACAGCAGTCATGGTAAATTGTATCTAATTTTTCATTTAACATCATTAAGCACAGGATATTAAGCACAGAAATGCCACTTCACTACTCACAAACATTCCTGTCATTAGATAAGCTTCTCTCCAACAGCAGCATGGCGAAAAGATTGCTTTTCAAAGGTGGGATTGAGGCCAGAGCTCCTGAGTTAAAGAATTTCAGGGCTGACAAATCATAACAGGCTGCAAAAGAAACCTGAAGCAAGCTTTTAAAGCCCAAGTCATGAGCTCATGCGGTCCCTAAATAGCTTAACAATAAGCCACTTTGGGCTATCTGGCTTCATTTCCTGGTGATGGAAGTGAGATGGGAAGGGGAAGAACAGCGCATTCCTGTACTCGGCACAGACACTCAATGCTGTATTTCTCTCAGAGCACGGCTACACATTCCAGCACAACTCAAAACTGCACTGCAAGTCGCAGTGCCAAGTCCTGCTCCAAGGTAAGAGACTGCCAAATAAAAGCGAGTGGAAGAGTCAGCATTCCTTCGCAAATGGATGTACTCGGTATGTGGAGGACTGAGCGTCCATGTGACAGTTACTGCTGAGCAAAATCTGGCACCATGGATGAAAATATTGTTTGCATTTCAATTTGTCCTTTCCAAATGTAGTAGTATTTTTAGTGATGTTAGTTTTGATGTGGAGTGCTACTTCACTCAACAAGAGACTTGCAAGAAGGAGGAACAAGAAAGCAGAACATTACTTTAAATGTCACTAGAAAATGAAAATAAAAACTGTCTGCAAGGATAATTGGACAGAACTATTCAGGGAACCTCTCACAAGGAGATGAAGAGGGGCAGAGCCCAGTGCATCCTGTTACGACAGTTAACACCTTCCAGCTTTTCCAGACATCCCACAAGAGCCAGGCAGATCAGGATAAAGCCACCAGACCACCCAGCTGTGATAGCCGCTGGCTGCGCTGCTGCCTTGGGGGTGGCACTACAGCCCACCAGCTCTCCCCAGCCGGCTGGGTTAGCACCCGGATGCCACCCAGATGACAGCACCATCAGTTCTGCAAAACAAAATCGGCAGAGCCCGCCTCGTTACCTTGTATATACACTTGTGTAAGTCGCTAAGAACTCCCTCCTCCTCCTCCTCGTCCTCCTTCGTGGTCTCCTTTTCCTGAGCAAAGAGCCGCCGCCTGCCCGTCTTCAGTGGGACGTCAACTTCTTTCAACTTGTTGCGGAAGCCATTTTTGTGAACCACGCCGTTGATGAGTCCGTTTTTGGGCTCAAACCGGGGCAAGGAATGGAACTTGTAGGCATTCTCCGAATGTCCCTCCAAAGGTCCTTTCCTCTTCTCCAAGATTTCCTTTTCCAGCAAGACCTCCTTCTCCAGTTTCTTGTGCTCCTCGGGGGAGAGGGAGTCGTAGGAGAGCAAGTACTGGCAGTAGGCTTCTTGCAGCTTGGCCAGCCTGTCCTGTGCAGTTTTGGGGATGCGCAGCATGTCTGCCAGCTTGTTCCATTTCTTGAGGTCAGTCACTTGCTGCATCCCCCCCATCTCGTTGATCAGCTGGACGAAGCAGGCCAGGTCGAGCTCACAGCCTCCTGGGGTCCACGTGTGCCAGGCAGCAGAGGTGGGGAAAGGGAAACACAGGAGCAGGTTAGGAAAGCTGCAGGCGGCTCACATCAAGCATGCTACTAGGCTGGGCACATACAGGATGTGCCACCTGTACGGCTCCGGGCACCGGTGCAGGATTGTCCCTATTTTGTACGCCTCCTGCTAAGACAGGCATGTTCCACTCGTTTGCTAGCTTAATTCATACAGCAGATTATACCTTGCTATTTGCAACAGCCTTCCTTACGGTTAAATTTGCTCTCCTCCTTGAGTTTCATTCCCTTCTCTCCTCAGACCACCCCCAGCTATCTCCTGACACATGTCTTTCCCCTGGTCATTACCCAGCAGAAGGGGAGAGAAGAGCTGCCCAGTTCTTTAAAAACCCACACGCTCCCACCCTCCCCTTGCCCACCACCAGTCCCACGTCTGGTTTATACCAGCAAGAAGCAAAACAAGTGTCGAAGATGGGTACTGGTAATCAAACCCACAAGTACCTATCCTTTCTGGAGATGAACCATCAGATATCTAATGGCTGCACAACGATTTGAATACAGTTAGTATTTAAAAGGAGCACATAACATCCTTAATTTCACTACAAGTAAAAAAATCCTTTAAAAAAAAACAAGGGAGGCAGGGGGCTTGCTTGGGGTTGGCGCCTGCATTAGAAAGTTCCAGGCACACCATCCTTCCAGTTTGAGACCATTCATATTTTATACTCCATTATGGTTTCATACATTTTAAGACGACTGGCACATTTCACACTCCAGACAAAAAATAAAGATGGAGGATTATACAAAGTGCAGCATAAAAAGCAGCCAAATGGATGAGGAACAATAAAAGAAACATCATAAATACTCTCAAAGCACAGAAATAAATCATCAGTAGAAAGAGGGAAGAAATGGACCAAAGACCACCTACAATTCAAGAGGACACTGCTGAAGGAAAAAAGAGAATTAATACAAACTCACATTAACATTGCTGCCACCACATTGTCCCTCCTTGCCCTTTTTCTTTGAGACGAGTAAAAAAACATTACGCCATAGCTGTTTCAGAGCACTTAGAAATGCTGTTATACAACAGAGAAGTGCAAGAAGCAGCATTATGGTAAATATTTACTGCAGGATGCAAGGCTAGAGCATCTTAAGGGCCAGTCGTATCATCTTGTTTGCTAGCGCATGCAGTGTCACTTTTATTACTTTTTTCAGACTACCCCGTGCTACATCTTGGACACTTCATGGGCGCTCCCAGTTTTCCTTCTTCCCTTCACTCCCCCTCTCGTGCCAATCCAGCAAGGAGGGACATTCTGGGATGACAAGGGCTGTGACTGCCACAGAGCAGTGCCAGGGGCTGCTCGCCAGCGCAGCCTGCACAGGGCAGAGGTGTGACAAGAGGGGACAGGATTTTGGCTGCAGCCAAAACCAAGGGCATGGCTTTGAGCAGCATATGACAAGGGTGGAGGCAGGGCTGTGGGGCAGCAAATTTATCCAATTTAGTAATTCTTTTTTTGGGTGGCTGTCAAAATGGTCAAGTCTTGAAGGTGAGAAAAGGTAAACACCACTGGATAATAAAAGAAAGGGAAAAAAAACCAACCCAAAACCCCAAAAAAATTTTCAAAAGATTTTCCTTCTTTCCTCTTTAACATTCCCCATAAAATAGCTTTCAAGCTGGCCTCTATTACAGGCTGTTACTTTTTTGGTCTAGTGTTTTATATGCACAGTTCACAAATACGCTGAAGGCATAATTCAAGATGGCTTTCCATCCCAATAGATTCAGCGACCTACAAAAACCAGAGTAATATATTCCCAACCTTGAAAGAAGTGTGGTCCAGGTTTAACATTATATGTGTTCTCCAGTGGGACAAATAGTCCACACCCAGCTCAAGGCTCTAGTTTCAATACTGTTTATGAGCTATTTAAGAAATGCTATTTTTTTCCCGCATCACGGAATGGTTGCTCATAATCACTCGGCAATACTACGGCTCAAGTAGCACATCATTCAGTCGGAGCCTCGCGAATCTGGCAGATCCTCCACAGGGCCAGCTACAGCTAAGGTTTACAAAGTGGTCTCAATTATAATTCCATTTCACACAGTCATAACTTTTGGAAGCATTTATATCTCAGCCTGATGTTTTCCAGGATTGACCTAAGCTTGTGGCTTAAACTTTCCTTGAAAGGCTGAAGGGGGGTGGGGGTGGGGGGAAGAGTTTTAACTCCATTTATAAGCACCTATAGCAAAATGGCTTAAACAAGAGAACTGGCAGATGTTATGCAGAAGGTGTTGAATTTCTTTTTAAAATTATCTTAATTTCACTAAGTTGGAAATATTTTTAAACTGCCTAGTGAGCAAGCTCATTTAAAAAAAAAATAGCCTAAATCTTCAGGTATGCATTTAATACCAAATGCTGGCACTACACAAGTTGTTGGCAAAACTCCCACTTACTTCAATGAAAATGTGATTTGGCCATGAAAGGAGGGACATGTATGCGTGTCGACTTAAATAAGTCTGCACTTAACACCAGATTATTTTATATTTTTCCTGCTGGAATCAAGAGATTTCTCATCGTTGTACACTGATGATCTCAAGCTTCTTTTCTGCATTTTGTTTTTAATTTTAAACACAAGACAGGTAGGAAATTAACTGCAGAAAGGATACATGGAATGCAAATTTTTTAAGAGACCACTGTTTACTCTGGTTATATGGCACCCAGCAGAATAGAATCCTTGTCTATTAATTAGGCTCTTAGGTGCTTAAATAATACAAATAATTAACAGTAATGCCATCTTAATGCTGAGTTAAGGTATTTCATTAAAAAGTTAACATTGTTCCAGGAGCGTTAATCGGGCTGTCGTGCACATTTTCTTCTCTCTCTTGCCAATGTAAATTTAATTTGTTGTTCTTCTCTATTAGCATACAACCATTGCATACATTAGGCATACAAAATGTTCACTTATTGCTGCTTGAGTGATTTTAATTTTCAGATTTCCTTGAACATTTTTGCATGGCTATTGCAACAGAGCACTAACCCTCGTTCCTCCTCCTTAAATTCTGTCATTTCTCTGCTGTGCCCTGCATCAGTTCACCATAAACTCTGCCATCTCTTTGTGCTCTTTTATGCATTTTCACTCATGTACCATATGTGATATAAAATACAGTCTGAAAACACAGGGGGGTGGGAGGGTGGGAAGTGTTGTGAACAGTTTAAACAGAAAAGTGTGTCCTTTAATCCAACTAGTGTTGATAGCTGCCTCTGATGGGATAATGCCTCAAAGGCAAAACTCTAGCCTCAAGTTGCAACATGCAGGTCCTGTAAGCTCCGACTCGAAACACATCAAAAACAAAGGGAAGGGCTACACAAAAATTAAAACCACAAGTTTGTTACTATGTCATGGCTGCTGAGGCAGTACAGATGGAGGTGGGTCATTGAACAGTTCATTTGTATGCTGCTGTTGTCATGTTTTTACAAACTATTGTCACATTTTTGTCACGTGTCATATTTGACAGCAGACCATAAACCAAGAATTCTGTTAAATAAGTGATTCTCACTCAGGCATTAGCCCTGGCAGACACCTGCTGGGAGAAATAATGAAACCTCCATTTTGCAATCAACTACATTTTACTGCCTATTCTTGACACTTAATGGTTGTTAAATGTCAGCAGGTCACTGCAAATTTGTGATTTTAAGTGTCTGAGTACCCAAACAGAAGTCAGTTCTGAGATATTTTTTTTCCCCTTGGTTAAATGCTTTTAAAGGAAGGTGGGGGGAGATTTGTATTAAAGCTTGGCAGCACTGCAACCTCTTTGGAAAACATCTTTGGAAAGGTCCAAAAGATATTCTGAAGCAACATTTAAAAACATTGAATAAAATACAGGTATCGATATCTGTAGTTGTACTACCTACAAAAATAAACAGCAGGGAAAGGAGAAGATCGTGAAATCTGGAGACCAAGACACCACACCATGTTGTTTTTTTCCTGGGTGAAATGAAGAGCAGGCTGGAGGAAAGTGGCGATATAAAGTCTCTCTGGAAAGCTCTCCGACAACCTACCTGCATCGTGCCTGACCAATGGATAATAAAGAGAGAGACCCAGAGCTCTGCAGCATTAATTGAACAGGGGTTCGGTTAAGCATAAAGGCAAACGGAGCATAAAGTTGTATACGGACACTAACAAGCAGCGGCAAAAGGCCAATGAAACCACAGCCCTTACCTATGAGTGGGAGTTCGTCCATGGTAATGCCCTGAGATTTGAGGTGCTTCTTGATACAGGCCAGCCGCTGCACGTTGGGTCCCCAGCGCCTGCCTAGCTTGTGTATGTGCTGAATCTGTGTCACAAACCGCATTTCATCATTTAGCTTGCACTCAGGTCTCCAGTCTGGAGGAGGAATCACCCTGCACATCCCATACTTCTCTACCTGAGCTCGGACTGACTCAATGTATATCAGTGGGTCATGAAATTCCTTGGTGGAGGGCCTAAGGATGGGAATCTCCCCCAGCATCCCCCACCCAGACTTACTACTGCCCTTTTCGTGCTTTCCCATTGAGTCTTGTGGCTTGTGCAAGGACTCCGCTTGAGAGGTAGAACGATTTTCACAGGAGGCATTTTCAGTTTTGCCATGTGCTTGTTTCCCTGGCGTACTCTTTCCAGCAGTGGCTCTTTTCGGCCTATTTCTTTCCAAACTCTTCTCTGGCACTTCCTTTTTAAGGTGTCCATTCAGCAAAGGCTTTTCTACGGCTGCCTTTTTGCTGGCAGCTTCTGCCAAGTTGATGGCCCCTTTCATTCTCTTGGTGGGCGACTGTATTTTGTCTATGTGATTCGTCTCTTCCAGCCTCCTCTTCGAATTGCGCAGCCCCTCCCTTAACTGTCTCCCCACCTCCTTAGTGCATGTCTTTTGGTTCAACTTGCCATTGACTTTTACACCATTAACAGCGGCATTGTTAGACTTGGATGCTCCAAGGGATAGCACCTGTTTGCGGGTTTTTGCATTGCTACTTTCTATTTTCCCTGAGATTGTGTGGTTGACAGGTGAACTGGGTTTGTGGTGATTTAGTTTGGTTTCCTTGACCAGTTCTTTCTTGGCTTTGGTGTATGTGACAGTTCCCTTTGTCACTGTTGCAGTGTACTTCACAGTTTTGGACGGTGAAGGTCTGACCTCTCTCATCTTTTTGGCACTGGCTGCATTTGCACTCGGAGATGACATTCGAGTGATTCCATTGACTTTAGAAACCTGCAATACCAGGAGTGTCGCACGGGGAGCAGAAGGAAGGAAAAAGAAAACAGAAAAGTAAATTAATAACATTACCACTCAGCCACGGCATTCCAGTCGCTGGACAACCATACTCTGCAGTCCTGACTCCTGGCCCCTTTGTACAATCCTCATATAACAGTTTCCACCCAGGCAAGAGGAGGGACTGGGCATTTATAATAAACAAGTACAAGAGAACTGTTGTGTTTTTTTTAAAAAACAAACTGAAGAGTCCCCACATAGCCAATTTTGGAGGGTACGAAGCCTCTGGCATTCAGGGTGAGCTCCCTTGCACCACCCCCTCTTCCCTGTCTGCCTGAAAGCCTGTCACGGTACCACAAAACACAGGTAGCCCGATTTACAAACTAACACTTTCATTACATTCTTTTCTGGCCCTCAGGCACCACCTCTCTCCCACCCAACTTCCCTTAGGTGCACACACAGTTTAATACTTCTTAGCAGACAAACTAGCCAGCGTATACTATCTACTCAAACTGGAATGGACACATCTTGCAAAAAACACACACTGAGATTGAAACTAAACCTCTGTCTATACATACACACATATAAAAAGAAATATTGAACACATTATGCATCTAACAGATCAGGACAACCATGAAGAATCCAGTCTATCACATATATAAAATCTTGGGAGGCATCTTGTTCCTGAAGTTATTAATTTGAAATAAAAATGCATACAGCAGTTCAATGCATTTTTTGAAAGTTTGATATCTGAGCAGTTTTGCTGACACACATTTATTAGATCATATTCATCACCCACTAAAATGTCATTGCAACTTGAAATTGCTAGACTCCACTGCTTCCTGTTAGACATTTAAACCCAGCTATGAAACTAGAATTTGTACTTTCACTGTAAGACGTGTTAAGCACTGAAAACAACCCTCAGCTTCGAAGGGAATTGTTACAGCTCAGCACTGTCAAAGCTAAGCTCCACTACGAAGAAAATGAAGTCCAAGTTTAAATGCTGAAATTTGTTTGAGGTTTAAACACTGCCTTCTCACCTCCTTAAACTACTGTAAATGCAGAAAAAGATACCCCAAAATTGACAAACATATCCAAAAATCAGGATCGTTTTGATTAAAGTGCTCAAAGGGAAAGCATATAGTACAATCAGCCCTCATCAGCACTCAGGTGAATAACACCATTCCTGCAAAGTTATAATACTTCCCTGTGGGATTTCAAATTCCTTGCCAAATTCGTAACAATGGAAGCTTCCCCCATATAAATGCAAGAATTGTCTTCACTTATAAAGTAAGGATAAACTGTTATAAAACAGGGATCAAATAGAGACTGAAAAGATCACGCTATGGTCCTGCATTAAGTGACTTGCAGAAGAGGAACTGGAACGTGGGCATTCTGTGTACACACACATGTATGTGTACAACACACGTTCACTGTGTGCATTTTCTCCTTTGTGCTCCAGAAGCTGGAGCAGGAATGACATGCTTTTAAAACCCATCCATATTCCTGTCCTTCCTGTGCTTCCAAGGTAGAAAAACAGTTAAGGAAAATCCAGTTAACTGATGACACCAGTTTTTACCTTGAGCTTTCCAAAGACATATGAGATATCATCTTGAAAGCAAACACTTGCTAAGAGAAATTCGTTTACCCATTTTCCTTGAAATTCAGGCAGTACTCTGCATTTGAAATGGAGGCTTAGGTTTGACTTTTACAGCCCTTTTTCATGCTGCAGAGCAGACCGGGGTAGAGCTGCTAAGACACTGCCTCTTGCCTGCAGCAGTCAACATCTCTGGCTTTATAAATAGCCAAGAACATCGATTACAGATTTCACCTAGACTAATAGAGAAGAATTGATTGAGAACTAGAAAGGAAAGGTGATCTGGGTGACAGTGATCATGAAATGAGTTTTCATTCTAAGATGTGACAACAGTAGAGAAAGGACAAAGACTTAAAAAAAAAAAAGGCAAACAAAACAAACAGCAAAAAAACCCCACCCCAAAGCAAAGCAATTCCCACTCAGAGGAATGGCAGAAAACACAGGCCATTATGCCTTTCACACAGTCCTCTAATGACTGGAAAATTAGAAGAGAATCACAGTAAAAAAGTGGAAACGTGATTATGTGACTAAGAGCAACTATGCAACAACAGCAAAAGCAGGCATGCGTAAAATCAGAAAAGCCAAGGAGCTAAAAAAACTTCACTTTCATAAAATGAAACAGAAAAGAAATTATAAATACCTTAAAAATACAAAGACGACAAAGAACAGCAGAGATCAACCACTACACAAGGAAGGAAAACAAATGCAAGTTTGGCTAAAGTGTTTGTGCTTCTTTGGCATTAGTCTTCACCAAAAGTACCACTGGTTGAATGCTTACCAGATACCTAACATAACCAACCAGATACATAACATAAGCAATTTCAGCAAAAGAGCTAGGAAGTAAACCCCAGTAAGCTAAAATGTACCTAGATAACCTTAGGGCATGGCTCTTGGAAATAAGCTGAGGGCAGGCAAAGTCTAACTTCAAACCATAAAATCATTCTGGAACAAACTATCAAAAAGTTATTTTGTAAATACACAAACAATAGTAAGATAATGTCAAAAAAAAAAAAAAGAATACAAGCAAAACAAAAAATCCTACCCATAGTTTTGCCAAAATAGCACATCAAGCTTATTTAATCATCTTCTGGTAGACTGCTGGCTGAGCAGGTAAAGAAACACCTCTGTTTCAGCAGGGCTTCCACTGTGCCACATGGCATTCCGTTAAACAAGCTCATGAGACACGTCGTAGACATTACTATGAATAATTACTCTAAAGCGCTTCACAAGGGATTAAATAAAGCCACCCTCAAGAGAAGTTACTGTTGTCATCGTTCACTGCCATCCTTGGAGAGCATTTCAGGTGACTTTCTGCAGGGACTTGTCTTGGCCTTGGCTCTACCAAGTACTTCCATCAGTAACTTGGATTATCATAAAATTTCTCAGTGACACACACCTGGAAGGGGCTGTAATAAGCCCTCTGGAGACAAGGTCCAAATCAAAGGCAATCTTGAAGAACTTATTTCAGAACATTTCTACAATTTGAGGAAGCACTACTTTTAGGAAGGACAAATCAAATGCATGTAGGGGAGGGAGGAGATAACATCTGGGGACCACAGCGAGATGCAAAACACAACCGTAGTACAAAGCACGCAAGTCACTTTCCAAGACCTATTATGAATTCAGAACGGTGAATGCAAGGGACGGGAAAGCACCGGCCTCCCTGACCAGGGCTGGACCCAGCACTGGGCCCACACTTTGAAAAAACTTCAGACAGTGGAGTAAGTCTAAAGGAGCACAAAGCGCTCAAGTAGTTGGAAAAAATGATCTCTACTGAAAAGCCAAGAGAGCTGAGCTTATTTGGTCTGAAAGAGAAGCCTATGGGAGAACTCTGTAGCAGTCTTCGATTCATAAGGAGCTCCTCTGAAAAGAGACAGTAACTGCTTTTTCCATGTTCACTGGGAAAAGCAGGAGGAAAAAAAACCCTTTAGTGGACTACAACAATGATCCAAGGCACAACTAGGAAAACATGCTCAGTAGCAGAAAAGGAAAACGCTGGAAGAAGCTGTCAATGGCTGTTGTGCAGTCTCCTCTACCAGAAGGTTTCAAGGAGGCCACAGCTATACCTCAGAGCAAGCAGTCAGGCTGCGAGGAGGCGTCTTATCGCTCCAGCCTTCCAGTGATTTTTTTCTGAGGAAGTTGTGACCAGAAGCCTGAAGGGCCACCTGGGGCACTCCTTCAGCAAGGGGTGGTGGCACAGGGCCTAAGGACAAAACACAGTCACGGAGAAAGTGCTTGTGGAGAAAGGCAGAATCCCACAGCTCCTGTATTTCAAAGGAAAACACACCATCAGCCTCATCAGCTTTAGGACAGAATTAAAACTGCCAAGATACAAAACTCTGCAAAACTGAATTCATCAAGAAAACAGCAACTTATCACAATTGTTTAAAGTTGTTAGAATACCTCCACACGAGGGCTTAGATCTCTCAGGACCAAATCTTGAACTGAACAGGTATATAAGCTTTGGCTATCTAACCTCCAATCTTAAATTATAAGCACATTATTCTGAGTTTGTATTCAAACCAAGTGATTACTCCAATGATGAACAGCACTTGAAGTAGAGAACATCTGGCTTTGAGAATACCATAAGGAGTTCACTTATTTCTCTCTGGTTGCTAACTGAGGAGACCCCACAAGAAACAAACACCCCTGCCAACTTCCTCAAGACCATCATCTTTCTAGAGCAGACACAACTCGATGGTTTTCAAATGCTTCTCCCTCTTCCCTCCCCGGATACCCACAAGTATCTTGAGTGTTTTCATAGAGGACAGCATAATGTTTAAGATGCAGCAGTGCTATATAGACAAGAACAGACCACACTTCAAATGGGAATAGGCTGCAACAAATGTCTTCCAGCTGGAAACAAGTACAACAAATAAGGTGGTCATAGCCCACCATCAAAGCAACAGGTGGACTCAGGATTTCACACTGACAAACGTGAAAATCTGGCTGGTCAGTCATCACCTACATGTTCTTGGTCTGTACTTGTTTCTGAGGACACATGAGATGATTGGAACGAAAAGAAACAAGAAATTGTGGTAGGCATGTTCCTACCTTTCTACTGTTGATATGTCTCCCCCTAAACCAACCAAACACACAGAGTCAGCCTAAAAAATTGGCCACACTGCCAGGTGCGCAGGTTCACCAAATGGGGGTCTATGACACAGCTCCATCCCGAGGCATTGCTTACACTGAGCACATAAGGAGGAAGTAAATTAAATTCAAACAGAATCACAGAATCATTTAAATTGGAAAAGGCCTGTAAGATCATCTAGTCCACCCATTAACCCAACACTGCCAATCCACCACTAAACCCTGCCCCTAAGCACCACACCTGCACATCTTTTAAATACCTCCAGGGATGTGACTCAACCACTTCCCTGGGCTGCCTGTACCAATGCTTGTCAACCCCTTCACTGAAGGAATTTTTCCTAAAGTCCAGCCTAAAACTCCCCTGGCACAACTTTTGAAGCTGTTTCCCATTTTATCCAGGCTGAACACCCCCAGTTGCCCTGCCCCTGCCCCAGCCCCTGCCCCGCTCTGGTCACGCTCCAGCCCCTCAGTGCCCCCCTGCAGTGAGGGGCCAGAGCTGAGCCCAGGGCTCAAGGTGCGGCCTCACCAGTGCCCAGCACAGGGGACGGTCACTGCCCGGGTCCTGCTGGCCACACTATTGCTGACACCAGCCAGGGTGCTGCTGGCCCCCTTGGCCACCTGGGCACGCTGGGGGCTCATGCCCAGCCGCCTGCTGACCGGCCCCCCCCGGCCCTTCCCCGCCGGGCAGTTCCCAGCCCCCTGCCCCCAGCCCGCAGCGCTGCGGGGGGTGGGTGTCACCCGGGTGTGGGACCCGGCACGGAGCCGTGTTGAACCTCCTACAAGTGGCCTCGGCCCATCGGCCCAGCCTGCCCAGACCCCCCTGCAGAGCCTCCTGCCCCCCAGCCCATCAACACTCCCCCCAGCTTGGTGTCGCCTCCAGCTTACTGAGGGAGCGCTCGATCCCCTCGTCCAGGTCATTGATGGAGACATTAACCAGGCCTGGCCCCAGCGCTGAGCCTGGGGAACGCCGCTTGTGACCGGCCACCACCTGGATGTCACTGCATTCACCCAGCCAGTTTTCACCCAGCGCAGAGTACGCCCGTCCAAGCCACCAGCAGCCAGTTTCTCCAGGACAACGCAGTGGGAAATGGTGTCAAAGGCTTTACTAAAGTCTACGTAGGCAGCACCCACAGCCTTTCCCTCACCCACTAAGCAGATCACCTTGTAGTAACAAAGTGACTGACATCAGCCTTACAGACTCAAAGTCTTGAGCTAAAGGTGAAACTAGGGATACCAATGGCCTTATTTTTGCTTTTCAGCTATCTTGTCAGTTTTGCTAACATGTATTTTTTTTCAGACCACTCTTTTCCCCACTTCACTGAACAGTTGCCTTGAAGTAAAGATGGTACAATACATATTAATTTTTTTTTGTCTTTTAAAAAGCAAATGAGACGAGCACATAGTCCTGCAGCAATGTGTTGGATTTGATCTGGACACACACCTCTCCATAGCACGTGGAATACAGCCTCCAGACACATACATACACAAAACAAAGCCAACAAGCAACGTCTTATATAACAACCCCAGTAATAACAGCAACATTAGCAATACGAACGACAGTTTTGGTCCCAAACAAATTCAAGTTCTGCAACTGATCTCGAATTCATTCATAAAAATACTTCCGCACTGATAGTTTTGCAGAGCTAAATTACCATCTCAGGCCAAGAGAGGGCCCCATTGAACTGCAGTTCCTTTGCCCACAGCCCCTTTGATGTAGGGGATTTGCGAAGACAGCAAGGGAGGAAGAAAGAGAGGGAATGCATGACAAGTGCAAGGGCACACCAGAAGAGGAAAGAAAGAGAGGAAAAAAGAAAATCTCCAGTAATGTCTCGTGTTTTGCCTTTATTTTCTGTAAGGCTGACCAAAATAAAAACCACACACATAAATAAACCATGTAAATGCACATGAACAAGGAGCAAAAACATACTGGAAGAAGGAGGAATGTACGACTCACACCCTCAGAAAACAACTCTCCTTTTGGATAATAATGAAAAAGTCAAAAACTCGGGACAAGGTCTGAAAATTTAGCAATGTCACATAACTGGTAAGTGTAAGGTTTTGTACAAGCAAAGTCTTTCTGTCAGACAACACGCACAATCCACCTTTAATTCATTACAACCACATTTAACTTGGTAAGAAAGTACTTATGTTACTATGGGTTTCAGAAGAAAATTCAAATGCCTACTCATTTTTAAAAAATAAACAGAAAAAGATGATCAGCTCACCTTACAGCCCCCTTACTTTCTGAAGCTTGAGGACTGTACCGTGATGAGTCTATGTGGTGTGACTGTTGCTCATACCTGCATTGCTTTAGAATTTCTCTCCATTTTGCATTGCACAATTGAAAATCATAGAATTATAGAAATATAGAATCATTTAGGTTGGAAAAGACCTTTAACGTAGTCAAGTCCAACTGTTAACGTAGCACTGCCAAGGCCACCACTAAACCCTGTCCCTAATCACTGCATCTACGTGGGTTTTAAACACCTCCAGGGATGGTGACTCCACCACCTCCGTGGCCAGACTGCTCCAGAGCTTGACAGCCCTTTTGGTGAAGGAATTTTTCCTAATATCTGATCTAAACCTCCCCTGGCACAGCTTGAGGCAGTTTCCTCTTGCCCTGTCACTTACCTATGAGAAGGGACTGACTCCCTCTGCTCCTTGAGGAGAGCTGTATGGTCCCCCCCGAGCTCCCTCCTCTCCAGGCTGAAGCCCCCGGTTCCCCCAGCCTCCCCCCTCAGCCCCTGCCCCAGCCCCTGCCCCAGCCCCTGCCCCTGCCCCGCTCTGGTCACGCTCCAGCCCCTCAGTGCCCCCCTGCAGTGAGGGGCCAGAGCTGAGCCCAGGGCTCAAGGTGCGGCCTCACCAGTGCCCAGCACAGGGGACGGTCACTGCCCGGGTCCTGCTGGCCACACTATTGCTGACACCAGCCAGGGTGCTGCTGGCCCCCTTGGCCACCTGGGCACGCTGGGGGCTCATGCCCAGCCGCCTGCTGACCGGCCCCCCCCGGCCCTTCCCCGCCGGGCAGTTCCCAGCCCCCTGCCCCCAGCCCGCAGCGCTGCGGGCGGTGGGTGTCACCCGGGTGTGGGACCCGGCACGGAGCCGTGTTGAACCTCCTACAAGTGGCCTCGGCCCATCGGCCCAGCCTGCCCAGACCCCCCTGCAGAGCCTCCTGCCCCCCAGCCCATCAACACTCCCCCCAGCTTGGTGTCGCCTCCAGCTTACTGAGGGAGCGCTCGATCCCCTCGTCCAGGTCATTGATGGAGATGTTAACCAGGCCTGGCCCCAGCGCTGAGCAGGCCTCTGAGCTTTGTGTTGCTCACCTGAATGTAATGTCAGCTTCTCTACAGTGCCAGTGAGCCTCTAAGACAACCTGGGCACACCAGCCATACACAAAATTTGTTCATTCTTCCATGTGCTGCCCACCTTGCACCGTCAGCTGAGAGGCCAACAAGAGTGCCCGTCAGAAAGTTTTAATAAATAGCGATGTGAACTTCACTCTTTCATATGTATATGCTGGGTAACATAAAAACAGGGTTGTAAAGCATGCTTTATCATACTGACTTCCTGTATGCATCAGTTGTCTTTATTCCTTCTTTTTCTCTTTCTCTCTCTTTCACTGAAAATTAACTCTCTGCTGTTTTCTTTCAAGGAGACTTTCAAGTCTCTGCTTTAGAGGACTGCCACGTTCAGTCTATGCCAGGCAGTGAAAAATGGAGCTGGCACCTTAAAAGTCTGCGTTTCCCATGTGTCCACAGTTAAGTACAATTCCTTACCTGTTTCCTTAAGTCCTGAGCCGATCTATGAAGAGTGTGGTGGTTGCTGTTAGCGGTGAGCCCTTTCGTAGAGGAGCCAGTGTTTGCAGTAGGATGGTGATTAGCAGCAGCCTGGTCTTTTCGGCTCTCAGCCTTATGTTCGCTGTTCCTCTCCTTCCCTGGTGTGGCCTCTTTGCTTTTGTGTTTCTGAGCAGGTTCTTTCTCCTTCGATGATTTGCTGGACCCATTGAAAACTGAGAAGAGAGAAAACCAGACTATTAAGGAAAAAAAAAAAAAAAAAAAAAAGAAAAAAAAATCATACTAGACCAACCTCTTAATTCAAAACAACCCAAACTTTCTCTGCTGTCAGTGTTGGGTATTCAGTGAGTGTCTTCTTACATCTAAAGTAAAATCAATACAGAAATAGAAGCGCTATTTTGCATATTTCTTTACATGAACAGATTTACTAAAGTATTTCCTTTGCTTGTTAACACACATTATCTTCAATATCCAAATTTAAACATACAAGGTATATTACTGTTTTGATTGACCTAAATTTAGACTTATCAGTTTGATTTTTGTTTATGACAGTTTTAATTAATTTTTTGCTGTTGCAGCAAGGGAATTCTAAACATAACCTAAACAGAAAAGGGATTTATTTTTACATTAAAGCAAAAGAAAGGAAATGTTCCATGAAAAAGCATGTTTTGTTTTCATCAGTATCCAAACTGCTGAACCAAACCGACAGCAGTTTGCCTGTAGCAGACGAGATGCAAATAGAAAAAGGTACTTCTGCGAAGAAAGGAAAATACTAAAATAATTTTGGAATATGTCATATGCAGTAATGCTGGGACCTACAGTGAGCACCCTAGCCTTCTGCCGAAGTGAAGGGGTAAGAAAGCACAGAACAGAAACCACATTTTTTGTACAGTATTATGCAAGCATATACAAGTCTATCTCAGCAAGTTCTGTTCCTGTGCCTCTGCTGAACTGAAGAACTGTCACTGTTCTTTTGTTGTCAGGGAACACGAAAAGCTGAGGTTAAAAACAAACAGACACACATCACATTTCTCTATTTGTTTGTTAATCATAAATGTGAATTTATGTCAGTGCTGCCCCCTTTTCAGTGAAGCACTTGGCAGAGGTTCCCAGGGCTTGTGATCCAACACCCACAACACCAAGTGCCCTCCTGCCTTCTCTGCTCATCTGCTCTTGGGTTTTACCCCTGCCTTTTTGGCCAGGGTTTAGGAAAGGACGTAAATAAGAAAATCCATCAATACTTCATAGCACATGTATCTAAAAACTATTTACTACACACAACACACAACATCTGTTTGGGAATATTAACTAGATGAATTAAATTACTGGTTTCTTGTGAAATGAAAGCCTTCTTTTCTCACTAAACATGATGTACATACCTTTTTATCTAAATTGTGAAGCTTAGTTGTCTCTATAGATGTCCTGTAGTATCACACTAGTAGCAGCAGTAATAGTAGTAATAATAAACAACCAACAATCCTGCTGGACAGAAAAGGGGCATCTAAACCGCTCTGGAGTAGACACCTACCTTCAAACCTCCCCAACCAGCCATCTACCTTCCCACCACACCTCTAAAAGCCAAAACTCCAGCACGCTATTGACAGATTTGTTATTCAGGTCACTTCTCATATTCAGTAGGTCCTAAGTGTTGAAGCAGATTATGTAAAAACAATTTTAAAAAAAATCACAATTGCTCTTCCTCCTCTCTTCCCTCTTGCATAAATTGAGTAAGAACAAGAGAAAAGCTGTCGGCAGCGAAGTCACTGCTAATTCCCCCGTGGCTCCGTCACTCCCGCGCTCAGGAGCAACTGGCGCTGCCCCAGCCCGCCAAGGATTTTTCCGTGATTTCAGTGAAAGTCGCATAACCTCCGTGTCTCATTTCCAGTGATGGAACCGATAATAATTGCCAACCCCTCTCAGGGAGTTCATGACAATACATTTATCCTCCTCTGTAAGGAGTTCTCACATCAGGTGGAAGGCGCTATAGACACACAAAGAACGACTATTTATTTTTAATAAGACATAGCACAAACAACCAATGGCAGCTTCATTGATATGTATTTCATCACTGCAAGGGATATTTTCCTTCGGGGGGAACAAATTGCATATACTGATCTGCTCATATGGAAACATTGTCAGAGAGATGAGTTTTCTGTATTCAGTTGCCGCCTTATAAACTGAAAATTACTAAAACAGAAAACACAGCCAAAAAGCCAAATTGTGCACTTTAATGGTTCACCAAAAAAAAACGCCACCACCACCAAACCCCAGCGAACATGAGACAAGGTATATTTTATATGCAACAGCTCATTAATTTTAAGTGTCGTGGGAACCCTGCCAGTTTTACCCTCTGAGTAATTATCTTTTGTCTTAATTTGTAAGATTCTTGAAAGGAGGAAGAGAGAAATGGGAGAGAAAAAATCTTCAGTCTCACAGGAAAAGCTTAAAAAGCTTAAAGCCTGAAAACAATAAAAAGGGAGAGATGCAGATGCAAAACAGTCCTAGTCAAGCTGTCTCTAGTAGATGGTATCAGTTTCTATAAAAATCAGTGTCTGTTTCTTCCAACACCTAGAATATTTTTATATCCAGCTAAATAGGTATAAAAACCTTTCTGCAGTAATAAGTTCTGCATAATTCACAAACATATTATGTGAACAAGTATCAAAACATTAACTTGATTAATTACAAAACATTATCACAAGCTAAGCATTTACAGGGGGGCTGGGGGCATGGAAATCCCCCGGACTATGATTTTGCCCCCACCTGAGTAAAAATGTAGAATTTATTGAGACAATGAATAAGTTATTTGGTACAACACAGGATTAAACTCTGGCCCTAAGACCTAGTAAGACAGTTCAGTAAAAAAAAGAAATGGCCAAAAAAAGACCAAAAAACTCCCCAAAGAAATCTCATTGTTGAAGAGCAACTAAGACTGAAACACCCACTTCTGAGGATGGAAAATAACAAAACCCCTAAAACCCCAACAATATAATGACTGCTGATTCTTTTGTGTTTTCCTGTGCAGTAAACTGCATTCTCCTTTGTGTCTGCCAGCTCTTCAATATTTCTGAGGCATTCAGAAAAGCAAAAAAGGTGTACCTTATGCTTTACTATGCCCAGATACAGGTGCGCCCCAGCTACAATCTCCTATCCTAGAGATAACTCTGACACGCGCAATATCCAAAGTTCTGCTCCCAGGGTTTTTTTCCTCATGAAAGAGTAGTCAACAAAGGTTTCATCTCTAAAGCAATAATTTCATTTAAAAACCAGAAAGTCAGGAAAAAAGTTCAACCCACAAATAGTGAAAATCACATTATTACAGGAAGAAATCTTTTGCAGTCCCAAATTATTATTATTTTACGCTACCTTAACAGCTCTGTATTTTCAGAACAGCTTTTAGTTAAAGGTAAGAGCACTACTAACAAATAATTAAAAGTGCCAATAAATTATCAGACACTTCAAATGAAGTAAACTGATATCCTTTTATCCATACCTATCTGAATGCTTCTGCTCAAAAAATGCTGTGTCCTCCAAAGCAATTATTATTATCATTAAGCTGAAACAGTAAGAGTCCCAGGGTGAAATACTTGTGGGTCTTCTGGTTAGCAGTGATGATCAAATGCAAAGGAACTGAAGCACTATATTCAAAACTTGCAAGCACTGGAGGTTTTTAAACCACTGATATAATTTATGGCAGCAGAGCAAAACCTTATGGCAGGTGTGATCCCCACGGATGCATCACAGTGCTCCCTGCAACAGGGGAACTGGACCCTGGGCACCAATATTCACCCAACATCCCAGCCAGGGACTTTGGGTATCTCATTTGGAACTGTAATAAAGAATCCCTACACAAACCCACGCAAACTGTGCCAACTCTGTGTGTGCTAGGTGCAGCTATACTAATAGCTAAAAAAATTTTTGACCAAGTAAAGCCACAGATGGACTCAATTACTACCAATTAACTAAGCATTTACTACAGGAATTGACATTGCAGTGAGCGACCAACATTTATTGTGTTTTCAGCCATTTTCTGAAGTATTCCTACAAATTAATTTGCATGCAAGTATTTTATAGGATACAGCCAGCCAGCCATTCAGAAGCCAATTTATAGTATGTACAACAATCAGGCTTTCACTGTGTAAGCAGCAGAATTACTAGGCTGGGTTGAGCCAAGTGCTGACTCCATGGGCAAAGCTTTCTCTCCCAAGCCCTCCTGGAGATTATTTCTGCACCAGATATGCTTTATACGTGAGGTAACAGGGGAGTCTGTTGCAGGGAGAGCACAGTACTGGTGTACGAACCCTTTTGCTTTATGCCAGCGTCTGCAAGATGAAGGCATGGACCATACACAGAATCATAGAATCGTTTAGGTTATCAAGGACCTTTAGTATCATCAAGTCCAACTGTTAATCGAAGACGGCTCTTCACATCAGTATGTACACATATGCCGCGTGTTGCAGAGCTCGTATCATGTAAAGCAACTGATTGTGCATTCATAAAACTATCCAAAACAAAGAGGGAAGATAAGAGTGAAAGGGAGAAGCTTTGTTTTTAGAAGGAGAAAAGGGAGCTTTGCCAATGCTGTGAACCCAAGCCAGCTATTCCAATGCAAACCTCATGTTGTTACATAGACCATGTTTGGGAAGAGATGTAATATTAATCAACTTTCTGGCATTAAATATCCATTACTGTACAAAAACATTCTTGCTCTGGCTTTAATTCAGTTTTAAGTCACTGTGAAAACATTTATGTGGCTCTCAAACTGCCTTAAAGGACCCAGGCAATAATTCTTTTCCCCTCTCAAAGGAACTAAAACAATGATCCACTTCCATAAAACAAAGTATTTTAATATTGCTGATTGTTTTCCTTAAGTGCTGGGTCTGTTCAGCCTTCTATAAACCATTTCCAGAGACAGAAGTTGTCTTCTGGAGCCCCCCAACACGATCTACCTACTCAGGGTCAGTGGCAAAGGTGTACTTCAGGAGAAACAGACACCACGACAACCTCTGAAGATGCGTGGTACCACTGCTCCCACACTTCTCCAGCCCTAACGCAACACTACGCAATTTGTCAGTGGACAACTCCGCAACAAAATTTCCATCGCTGCATGCTAACAGAAGTCACACAGGATGACCATGGCAGATAACAACGAATTTCTTTTTGACACTATCAATAACACAGGTCAAAACCCTACGTGCACAGGAATACATTGGGCCACTGAGAGGAGCATTATTGGTATGTGACACCACACCACTGTTTGCAAAAATTCAATACCAAGTGTCTCGCCTTAGCACAAATTTATTACTCTCACCTAAACATTATGGCACAAACAACATCAAAAGGGTCACTGGCTAAGCAGCAAGTCCATACAAGAAGTGTCTATCTGTTATCACGAGTCTCTCACCAGGATAACAATTCAATTTTTTCGAGCAACTTCCAGCTCCCCCATTCTTCTCCACAGGTCATACATCCAGCTACTGAAAATCCGCAAATCGCCAAATGTGTTGTGCCTTATTTGCATATTTAAATATGTAAATTGCTGCAAAACGGGTAATTTTCATGTTACATATTTTTGCAGAAAAATTAAATGTGCAAAAATGTTTATTGCAACAATTACTGGTTCCATGGTATTTCAACAAAAGGCTGTAAATCATCAAAATAATTGCCTACCCATTAACTATTGTAGCACTCTGCCTGAAATTTTCTCATTCTGTATTTTAGCTGGATGCAAAAAATATTTTTCTTCTAAATGTTTACCTCTTCAGGATTAATTTCACTAAAAAAGATGCATGAGCCTAAGACTCTGTCTTATGTACCCACTCACAAATATCACATTTAGTTAAAACCAAAACTAAATAAAGAATTGCAACCACAAATTAGAATTTTCTCAACACACTCAAACAGTAAGGTATGTAAAAGATATGCCATTTAAGTCTAAGATATACAAACACTGTACTGAACTGTATCCTGAAATAAGAAAAAAACCCTCTGTCTACGATCTTTTCCTGCATCATCTTTGTTATTACACATGTAAGGAAATTACTCTGCTAAATTATCCATTGCAAATTGAGAAGCGAAACACTCTTCTGTATTTCTGGTAAGCAAGGAAGACAGCACTAATGCAGAGGATAGTATTTCTTCCAGCAATGCCTGCTTACTATGCACTACTGCCAGATTTGTTTTGAAATTTGAGTCCCAAGAAGAAAGGCATCTATACAAATTTCTCCCCTGCTCATTTCAGCCAGAAGGCATGCACAACAGTTTTAGCTGACCACGGTAACAAAACACAGCACAGGCCAGTAACCATTTCTGACCCACTGGGTTTTCTGACACGCGAGAGCCGGTTTGCTTCAGCTAAGGGAACAAGACTCTCCTTCACGAAGAAGTCTGGTTACAAATAATAATGGCTAACTCTGCTTTCCTAAATATCAATCAGAACTTAATTGTCCGTCTCAGGCATCTGAAGACCAACATGACACTGCCAGGTATGCTGGCCCAGATGCGCACTCCTCTCCACCTTTGAACTGCTGGGCTGGCGTGAGAAATACCTAATTCTGCAACCATCCTTCTGAAGGAAATTAGCCAACCATTATTAGAGGAACCGTAGCCTCCTGCGTGCAATTTCAAAGTCGTCTACGCAACTGTATCCGTGCACACCCCTCCGAGGCTCCTCCCGAGGCCCTTTTCCAGTCCACAAGCCCTTTCAAGTCGAGGAACGCCTATCCTCTTTTGCTCTCCTGATGGGACCGATAACCCAACAACTCCCTAACTGCATCTTCCAGGTTCTGATCCCAGCCTGCCTAACAAAACACTTGGCACCTGCAAACATTTCCTTCAAGAGCCTGCAGAGAAAACCTTCCATTGTGCCACAGAATGAAATCAAAGTAGGACTTACTTAGTTGTGAGGAATTCAAAGAATTACTTTTAAAGAAACAGAGACCTAAACCTACCCTCTTACCTACAACTTGGAATTTCCTCCCAGCAGCGGGGAGATGCAATTTAGACTCGGTACCTCCCTGGAAAGACTTGCTAAATATCCCTTTTCCACAGTCCCATGAATGTGGGGAATAAACACTTCTCCTGCCAAACATTTTACTTTGCTCTCTAACAGCTGTATATGTGATCAGAAGTCCTAAGAAATGAGGATGCAAAGGCACAGGTAACAATCCGATGCTTTAAATATATCTATGTAAGCGGGAAGGTTGGAAGGCAACAAGTCAGTTGAGCTAATTACTTCAATTCATGCAGCAAGCTATGCCACGTGTTATACATGCTTCTTATTCATACTCAGGCATTCTCCATTGAGTTAGCTGTCCAAAAGGTGGCTCAACAGGCCAGGTTATAATAAATAGTTTGGTGCGCAACCCTAATAATGTCCCATAATGGCGTCAGAAGAGGATATTGACAAATGACTTTGCCCAGGAAAGTTGTTCTGGCCCCATTTAATACAAAGCAATCATCTGACACTGTCTAATGACATTAATCAAGCTCTGAACCTTTGTTGTTCTATGTCATAGCAAATGCTTAGCATTTTCAGGTCCAAAGTGCTTGACTACACATTGTATATTAAAAACAAAAGACTTTAATTCATTAAAAATAGACTCTCACGCTAGATTAAGTTCATTTGCTGCGCCCGTCCCTGGTCTGCCTTTGTGTGTGGTCTCATTTAAAACAGACACACATGAACCAGAACCTACTTTATTCACAGGAAACAAAAATACAATTGGCTGTCAACCAAAATAACAGACACTGAAAAATGGGAATACCCCTGGGTAAGGAAATTTTAATTAAAAAAAAAAAAAAAAAGGGGGGGGGGGGGGGGGGGGAGAGAAAAAAAAATGACAATGACTAAGAAGCAGCAGCTGCGTTCTCTGGGAATTCCTGTTTCATCACCTTTGTCAAAACATCTCACATTGTCTCCTATGTATTTTATAAAGGTCTCTTGCAGATCTATTAAAGCAGCAGCTTCATTTATGTTCACTCTGATCTATATTGATAAAGATTATGAAGCCATTAGATGGCTCATTAAGTTTGCCTTTACTTACCCCCAATTAAGATTTCAGGTGTCTCTGGTTTTGAGCTAATTTCAAAGTGGCTGCCATCTGGGACATTCTCAAGGAACACGATCAGATCCTTTTGTAATGATATATCACATTTAAAACACTAAGGCAGCAGCTCTGTTACACGCACTCTCATTTTCCATATGTAGAGTTTTGTGCCTGTTATTTGGGGGGTTTTATTTAGAAATCAATCTAAAGTGCCAAGTTTTGATCCACGGCTTTTATAGGATTAAAACTCTTGCTCATAGCTGACAGCTGAAATGCTATTAGGCCTAACGTCCCCTTGTACTTCTCCACAAACGGTTCACAAAAAGAGAATTTTTGAGCTTTGGTGGGCAATAAAAACCAGATTCAGATGTAGTCATGAAAAATAATTTTGGTATGTGTAACAAGGGTGTTCTTTATAGAAAACTCCCTTTTGAAAAGCAGAGATGAGGACTAGCACAATGAAGTAATTGGGATCTACTAATCTCTTCTTCAGAGCAGAGTAGCACAAAAGGAGAGGAAAAAAAAGCAGGCAGAGGTTAAAACTCAAAAAGTGTGCTGTAGAGGGACCTTCCTCTCAGTCCTTCTACTAAGAGGAGGAGAGCTGAATGGCAGTCACCAGAAGGAAGGTAAACTAAAGAAGGGAACCGAGAGCACAGGCTCCATTTTGAAATTCTGTCAGGCAGAGAAGGCAGAAAGTTGTTAGGATACAAGAGCTCTTGCTGGAGAGAGAATCAGATCACACAGGACTTCGACAGTGGAGCATTATAGCAGCCTCAGAAAATTTTCAGTGTGGCTTTTAGGTCTTCCATTCTACACTAGATGACGTTGCAATATATATGGATCCATTCATCAAGACATGGCATAAGGACTTCATGACAGAAATACTGTGTAATGAATGCAGCTTGTGTTGATTTGCAAAGAAATAACTGACTTGGAAAAGCTTCTTCCAGAAAATCCTTCAATCAACAACATGAATGCAGTTATCTTAACCTACTGCAATTGTGGTATCAATATTGCATGTGAGAAATTAAGTGTTGCCCCTGTCACGCATTTTGATAACTTATGAATGCTCATATTTAACTTTGATAAAATAAAATCATTCTAGATTTAAGCAAGTCTCAAGAATGCCAGAGAGAGAGTGACTCTGTGTGCCTATACATATTTATGTGTGTATAATTCCAGCCCTGCAGTTACAGTTCTGCCACAGATGGACTTCAGATTGTCAGGAGAAACAGGTTAAAACAGAAGATGCTAACACTACATCTTGATCCATTTTCCCATTATGGCCTGTATCCTTTTTCCCTCAGATCCAGAAGGACGGACAAGAATTAAGCACATTCAGCTCACAGATTCTTTACTAGGCAGTACAGGAGAACATCACTACTTAGGACCTACCTTGCCCATTTGGTACATGTTTATGTGTTTTTCCTTTCCTGGGGGTTGACTGGCATGATGATGAAGCATTGTTTGTGGCTGTTTTTGCGTCCTCTGTCTCCTCCTCCTCCTCTTCTTCATCCTCATCATCCTGAGAGCTTCCAAAATATACCATGTTGCTGGGCAGGGCTGGAGAACCTGATCATTATAAAAAAATGGCTCATTAGCATCGTTACATTCACTTACTGCACTAACCATACTGATCATAACCTACTTTAGTGTTATGCATAGCAAGGAAGAGGGGGACTCGGAGATGGAAGGTCACACTAGTGCATGACTAACTGGAGGGGGTTTATTTATTAATTTTTACCAACAGGATACATATGTGCTTGAAAAGCAGAGTTTCCCCGTGCCCCAAGCACATTCTATTCATACTTTAGACAATCAGTCTTGCTACAAGCCCTAATGAATAGCTTTGTGTATTCAGAAAAAAACTAATGCACGTGCTTAATTTCAAATGCGTGCCTAAGTGCCTTACGGAAGTCTTAATGCACAAACTAGAAGCTTACAGCTTTCGCCAAACAGAAGAAAAAAAAGAGAATTTACAAATCAACCTGCACCCCAGCAATATTTTTAGGTTATTATTGTACTAAAATACTAGTATTTAAACTTCACAATGCTTTGCAGACCTCAACAATATTGTACATGATGTTTTTCAGTATTCTGGTTCAGTTTTAAACAAAGAGAAAAAACGAGACATCGGGATGTTTAAATTTGCCTAGGAGGTCCCTGGCAAAGGACAGAAAAGAGTAAAGGAGTCCTGACTCCCCATGTGCTCCTCTTAAGGATGTTGCTTCTCATCTCTTGTTTACTTCTCATGATGCTCCCCCTAACCTGCCTTGTTTGCACACGGGTAGGGCACACCATGCAATTAAGTGAGAGAGAAGTGAGGATTCACAAGCTTAACAACAATATAGGACTGGAATTTAAATGTGACTCTTGCACAACATTTCTTTTATGTGCGTCAAGCAACAGTGTACAGGTTTCCTTGCACTGCATCAGGACACATGACGTGACTGTAGCAACCTAAATAACTATTTTTAGATGTACAAATACTGCTGACAACTAATGGCCACTTTCCTTTATGCCTGATATTAGCCTATACTTCAAAATGAGTCTTCTGTCTATCCCCTGGAGGGACAGGTGCCCTAGGAGCCCTCTACTTTTCTCAGAAAGGTTTTTCTGGGTGAAGAAAGGGAAAAATAGAAAGTCAATAGAAGTGCAGAACGGGGGCTCATCACTTCAATACTTTCCCTGTAGCTAAAGAAAACAAAGGACAAAGAGCTGGGCTACAGACCAGCAACACAAGGTAGTGGCTATTTGGCTGATGCTTCCTTAGGAAACACTTCTGGCTTCTAGCTCCTCAGAACAGCAATTCCCTGGTTTGGTTGGTTTTGAGCTGTTGGTGTTGCCATTGCCAACAACTAACGAAAGGTTGTTTGTGGGTTGTGTATTCTCTGCTCCCATGTGGTTTGTACAAAACACTCTAACTACAAAAATTAAATTCTAAATGAACGGATAGCTAAATAGGGCACAAAACCAGGGATAGGCTGTTCCTGCAATGAACCAACCTTTCCTTTGCGTACTGGTTTGGGTTGGGATGTTTGTTCATAGTAGTTTGTAGAGGGCTATGTTTTGGGTTTGTGACCAAACCAGCAGTGGTAACACAGGGATGTGTTAGTTACTGCTGAGCAGTGCTTGCACAGCGTCAAGGCTTGCCCCACACACACCTTGTTTCTCACACTGCCCCACCAGCGAGCAGGCGGGGGGGGGGGGGGGGGCAGAGGTTGGGAGGGGATGTAGCCAGGACAGCTGACCCCCACGGACCAAAGGGGTGTCCCAGACCACACGGCACCGTGCTCAGCAATAAAAGCTGGAGAAAGGAGGAGAAAGGAAGGGACTTTTGGAGTTACAGTACTGTCAGGCGCGATGAAGCCCTGCTTTCCTGGAGATGGCTGAATGCCTGTCTGCCAGTGGGAAGTAGTGAATGGATTCCTTATTCTGCTTTCCTTGCGCTCAAAGCTTTTGCATTACATATTAAACTGTTTTTCTTTACCTCATGAGTTTTTATCCCATGAGTTTTCTTAATTTTCTTACTTCTAATTCTCTCCTCCATCCCGCTAGGGGGGAGCAAGCAAGCTGCCGTGTGGGGCTCAGCTCCCACCTGTAAAGACCTTTGCTCTTGGTCTCTTTAATGGCCCCTTGGGGACTACGGCTGCCTTGGGGAGAAGCAGAGAGAAACCCCACCGCACCCCGTGCTGTGCATCGGTGGTAGGCTTGGGACAGCCAGGGAAAACTGCACCTAGGGCATGGCGATTCTGCCCCCTGAAATAACATACTTAATCCATCCAGCTTAGACGTAAATGTATGGACATATGGTTATCCTAGGGGGAGCGCCTTTTGCATGCCACAACTTTCACATTTATATAGACTAATGATCAAATTAAGACTGCTGACACATTTCACGGCATGAGAGCTGTAGCAACTTATAGAAACAAAAACCTTTGCATTTTTATGCAAGCCCAGAACTTTTTGGCACACTCTAAGCAATCAACCATAGTAGGTAAGAGGTGCTGAGAGGCACATTAATTCTTCTGCTTGGAGGGGAGCTTTAAGTCTCAACAACAACTAACTAGAAGATTCCAAAACAGTTAGTCTACAACAGTGCTGCCTGAAAAATAAGATATTTTTTTTACATCTAGATACCCAAGTCTGTGGTATGGATTCAGAAGTTATTAGCTCTGCAAGACTGTATTGTGCAACAGTTCTAATCAGGATCCAAAGTCTGGCACCATCACGGCATTAACGCATTGACAAATGATAGCAGTAAAAGAAACTTACTGTTAGGAACCCTCAAAATTAGATTCAAACACAGACTGAAATCTCTCTATTATAATAGAAACAGTCAGAAATTTTATCCTTCTGAGACACTACAATAGGAGACCAGATAGAGCGTCTATTCTCTAAGCCTCATCTTCCCTAGAGTTCCATATCCCTGAGCCTTTTTGTCAGCTGCTTTCAACAGCAACCACCAAAAAAAATGATCATCTGCGACGCAAATGTTATTACAACAGCAATCTTACTTTTCTTTTCTTTTTTTGTATGCACAGAATAAAATACAATACTGTGTCCTTCTGCTTAGAAAGGAAGGAGGGTCCAACCCAAGTGCGACAGCAGACAGAAACTTCACCTAACTCTTGGTATTCAACTGTTGTAATCTCAGTGCATAAATCTTTGGCCAGAATGACATTTTTTAATTCTTTCCAATCGAGGACTGTGAACAACAACGGTTAAACTGCATTCCTGGGACAGCTGGGACTGTTTGGGAAGTACATTTCCAGAAAAATTAGACTAGCAACATCCAATAACACAGGAGAGTCCTGCTAGCCCTCACTTTACTGATCTAAGTGCTCTGCAATATGAGACCTTGGAGAAAAGCTAGTGTTCAATCTGGGTTGCCACCCCTCCTCCTGCTCCCCAGCTTTTCCTACATATTAAAGTTGACTTACAAAACGGAAAGGAAAGAAGAAAAAAAAAAGGCTGAACTCAAACATTTTCATTCTATTTAAGCACTGCTATGGATGAAGGACACTGAAAGAAATATAAAAGCTTTTGAGTTTTCTTGCTTACTTTTTATATTAGAACTATTTTAATCATCATCTTTTATAGTAAGATTTCCATTCTGGAATAGCCTGAAGTACTGAGAATTTGTTCACACCTATGGGTTGAGCTGATTAAAACCACTTTCACTTTAAGCCTAGGTAGCTAAACATGTCCAAAAGGCTGAGAAAACACTAGTTTAAAATACTGGAACAGGCTACTCGGACTCCTGATACTGCAAATTCCCTTTACGAGCAAACTGAAGGGAAGACAAGCCTTTAAGTACACTGTGATTTCATTTGAGCTGAAAGAGTAACATGTTGATTATACAACACCTGATGTGCTAAGTGTGAGCAGCTGACGTGCGCTGGTGGTGGTTTACACCAAGCAAAGAGCCAAGAGAACACCCTAAAACTCCTCCTACTGAAATAAAACTCCAGACTCCTCCTGACTGAAGAACTAATGAAGCTCATACATGTGAAGCTGCACCGGTAAAAGTGGAAGCTAGGCGATCACTCACCTTCTTTATCATAATACAGACTCCTGTCCTAAATATCCCTCTTAGCCTCCGAGACCAGACAGGGATGTGCACATGATGACGCATCCTACCTCTACAAGGGACCCCAAAACTGCTGATTTATATAAAAAATACTAAGTAGTGCTATTGTAGCCATGAATGTCTAAGACCATTGAAGATGTGGAGAAGAATGTGTGCTCAAGAGCTGGTTTGTTTCTTCTAGGTATAGCAATTGGTCTAACAAAATATATTGCCCTTCCTCATAAATATGGACTGTCTTCATCTCAAGTTAACAACATGGTAGTTTTCCTTACAGATTTCACTGAGACTTGCTGCTCTCAGGTTTCTCCATGTATAACAGGTATTCATCATGAAAATGATGTATGACAGCAAGATGATAAAATCCCTCAAAATTGGCATAAGAATAAAGAATACTGCAGGTTCACCAGACATACATGCATACACGTTCACAGAACATACAGCTGCGGATGTTTGCTTGATTTTTATTTTTCAACACACTATTCTGCACATTTTTGTCTGCCCGGACACACTCAGCAACAGAAACCCACGGGGCAGCTATGCCAGTTCATTCTTGCGTGTATTTTGGTAGCCAGACAAGAGTAAGGATGCGCAATCATCCCTCCTCTTCCTCTTGCCTTCCCCCAGCACCAGGGCATGATTCTCAAAGCCTGCCCAGGGCAACTGAAAGAGTAACATTAGAATTTAATTAATAACCAACACCAAAAGAGAAGAGCTGCAATGCGATAGAGGGCAACATCTGTGCCTGGGAGGTGGTGCATGCCAGGTCTCAGCACTCTGGGTATGCAATTCCCCTCTTCCTTGCTTTCCATCCCCAAGAAAACAGCAGAAAAATCGGTGAGACAGTTACGAGAGCCTGTGGCTGTACTGGATTTTGCAAGTCTCCTGTGCTGGGAGCCCCCAGGTTGTGCAGGCAGCTGCTACCATAGGCACTGCAGCGGATGAAGGGGAAGAGCAGGGGTCCAGCCCTCCAGCACCCAGGGAAGGTGTGTGAGCAGCCCTCCACATTGAGACACCCACCCTGCTGCCCACCCCAGCAGCAGGTGCCTGAAAAACCCACTCACTCAGCAAATGTGATGGTAATCTAGAAAATAAAATTTGACTTCCCACCACTTATGTAGAAGACATTTCATGCAAGGAACCAGCTAGACTGTCTGTGGCTGCATGGACATTTTTCTTGGCATCATAAATGGTCTACAGAGTATCTGCCTCCATCTGGCCTCTTGTTCTTATTCCTGTGCCACCACCTTGACTGTGGCAGTATAATATTTTGTGGGGCCATGTGGTGAATCGGATCAGGGAACTGATTCAGATTAAAATCCCAGACTAAGGAAATTAAAGTCCACTAATAAATGCTGTAACCGTAATGCAATGTTACAAGTTCTCAAGTAAAGATTTGGAAAATTTCTATGCACACTTTTTCTTATTGAATATGTAGCTTAATATATCACTTTATGTTATTAAACAAAACATGAGACACAGTATGTTTCCAGTATCATGTAGAAGCTGCACATTTTACATTCTGTCCTGACGATGTCTAGGCACATACTTCCTAAATGCTCCCCCTCCCCAAGACAGTCGATTTGTTCTGCATCAATGTTTGTACAAAAGCACATGCCATCACCAGAGAACTGGATGAGGCAATCGCAACACATGGGAAAGGAAGAAGCAGCCATGGCAGAAGAAGTAAGCTGAAAGAAAGGGCAGGCAACAGCAGCAGCACAGAGGAAGGCAGGAACTCAGATGGGCTGGGGCTGAAGAGGGAAGCGGTGAGAGGTGAGTTAGCAAACGGACACAGGATGCAGGACCAACGGGAGAGGGAAGCTACTGAAAAAATTGCTGACGTGAGATAGTAACAAATACAGGAAAGCAGGAAGGACACCTTGTCTTGAGCAGCTTTAACAGGAGCACCTGTCTGATAGTGCTGCTGACTTGCTGCCCTGTCCTGGACACATGCCACTCACCTTCTGCTCAACAGGTCGCTGTCAACTCACAGTTGAGAGCAGAAAAGCTATGGCCAAGGCCAGGCTGCAACCTGGGAGGAACTTCCCAGCCCTCTTCTCTGCCTCACTGCGGGAAGGCCAAATTGCCAAAGCTGGCCCTCATCCTGCTGTTTTGAAAGCCAAACAAATTGTCGGGGCTGTCCAAGGGATTGCAAACCACATGGAAAGCTCGGACAGCTAACAGAATGGCAGGTAGCCTCTCCTCACCAGTATCAGAGCAGGAGTTACTGCTCCTCTGATCAGACACCACTGTGCGTGGCAAATTTTGAGAAAATCATTAATGATGAGTTGGGTTTTTTTAATTCACTCATCATAGTTATAGTGAGCTATGAATTATTACAAAAAGGGAGGATACTCAGCTCTTTAAAAAATGAGGTTTGAAGTACATTTGGCAACTGGTGCCGTCAGTATCTGCAGTTTCATTATTGAAATTCTCTCGAGTATTTTGGTCTTCCCTCCTGTTGTGAGAGTAACACAAAAGAAAACCTAACTATATAGGAAAAACAATTACCACAACTATACACAAAGCATTGCCTAATGCATATGAAAGGATGACAAATGTATTTTATATCCTTTGTTATAACAACACGATGCTTATACAACAATAAGTATAAAGTAAAATATTTTTTTTAAGTCACGGTGCAAAATTCAGGCTGGCTAATAACAGTAGGCAGAACTGATGCTTACACAACCTGTACATACAGATGCACTGACCTCAGCAGCAAGCGCCTGATTAATAGAATAAACTATACTCTTTTTCAGCCATTTTATTTGACTAATGAGGTTATTAAATTTTTTTTTTTATTTGACAAATGTGTAGTTTTCCCTCCTAAATTACAGTATGTTTTGTTTCTCATTAAATTACATTAACTTTTGTCTTGGACTAGCTAAACATTTTTAAAAAACTCTGAATTTGGATCCGAAGAGTGGAATCAGAAGTACGGAAAGTGCATGTGCTTTGCCAAAAGCACTATTTCATTACTCTTCAGAATTAGCTGGCAGTGTTTCTGCAATATTTACTGAAGTACAAACCAAATGTTTTCATCTGGACAGGATTCAAACCCTGGTATGTTACAACCACAACAAAAATCATCTCAATCCAAGAGCCTTCTCTGTAATTTGGGCTGTGGTTTCTGCAAAATTGGAGGATTCTTCTCCATGAATTATTTACACCAACTCCCCCTCTAGCTCCTCTCTTTTATTTCCTCCTAACAATTAAACATAACCCAGATGTGCTTTGGAAAAATCTTAAAACAATTTAAGACATCAAAATGATTTAAGCACAAGGCAGGTCAAGGTATGCGGGCCTTCAGCCTGCCCCGATAAGCATGCGGCATGCCAAGCCCTACAACGAACCGCAGCCGCAGGTTTGGCTTCTGCTCCGACCCACGACCCCATTTCGGGGCTGTATGCAGGTGGAAAAACCTTGCCTCCCAAATGCTCCTGATGTACTGGCACCTCAATGCTTAAAATTTAGGGCCTGCTTCTCATTTATTATATGTCCTACTTATTACGTTTTGGCAGGACAGCGCCAAGTCCCTGAAGTGCGAATAAATGTAATTTATGCCTGCACTTTATGGTCGTTTTACGGAGCAAGGCTAAAAGAGAATGAAGTGCATAAACTCTATAGGAAAGAGCAATTGTATCTCACTTGCCTGGCTCCACCTGCAGGAACGGTCCCAGAGGGAGCTCCCCAGTGCCTGAGCCAGGGGGAGGAAAAGGCCATCCCAAGTCCAGAAATAAAACAGAGCTCATAAACACACCGACGCTCAAACTCTCCCTTCCTCTGCCGTTGTACGAATCACCAAGTTGCTTAGTGTTATGGCTAGTGCACTGACACAAACCCCATTTTCTTCTTGGTCCTTTCTTCAAAGCAGTAGAGCTAAACCCAAAAAGCCAAATAAAATTGTTCCTTTTCTAGAGAAACCGAGTAAGGGTGGGGAATGTGTGAATCTGCAGGGAAAAAATCAAAGGTTCACTTTCCAAAGTCAACAGAACACACAGCAGAGTGACAGACTACAGAATATTAAAAAAAAACAAGTAGAGCGTGTCTCACGTCTACAATTCATATCTGACCATCTCAAAGCAGTTTACTGTCACTAACCTGCCTAGATTTGGCAGGGAACCTCAAAAACAACCTTTCCCACATACACTTCGACCCCCGACTTTACGCTCCCCTCCACCAGGAACAAGACAAGCCTGCAAGTCCCAAACCCCCACACCGCCATTCCCAAAAGGCTATCAGGCTATGTTCCGTACCCAAGAGACCCTGAGCTCCATCCCTAGAACAAATTAAGTCTTTTGGGGAACACTGAACCTATGGTAGGTTCCCAGGTTACAGAAGCAAGCTCACCGGTTTCTGCCTTTGCCAGAATATCTTACACTGCCCACCTGGGCACTGAACACCGTGGGCAGCAAGGTTGTGAAGTGTTGCTGCTGCCATCGCAGCTCTTGGATTTTATGCCAGCAGGTCATCCATAATCAATGTCCAGCTATGCCAATACCTATATACAGAGTTAAAACATTCCTCCTCATTTTAACAGAAAAACAGCTCGCCGAGGGACTCGGAGTGGGTCTGTGGCAAATATAAAGGCTGAGCTACAAGACGAGTCTCCCGTTTCAACGAGTTCATTTCATCCTGCGGCTTTTTGCAGGAGTAGATACCGGGATCATTAACAGCAGAAAGGGGCCCCACAACGGGAAGAGCAAGGTAAAAACTTTGATTCAGCTGTAGTGCTACACACAGGCTACTCCGTCTTGCACTCAGCGGCTCTTCCCACCTCGTGTCCCGTGCAGGCACACGCTGATATGAAACTAACCTCAGCTGCATGCCTGGAGGGATGGCCCTCCAGCAGCACTCCCATCCCCTGGGAAGGGATAAAGCCATGGTGTTGGTCACCAGGCTCTCTCCGTGTATTTCACACATGTGCTGTTCACTGTGAGCCCATATATTCACTTCTCCCTGCCAAAACTGATTAAATTACTCTCATCCTAAACCACTGCGAGAGTTCCTTACCAACCCAGAGCAGCAAATTCCACAGCTGGACTAACTGGTTGCACATACACAAAGTATCTCATACTTTACGTTTCAATGTTACTCCTAACTTCAAAATTTAAACGACTTGGAAACTGTAAGACTACAGTTACTAAATGCAAACATATCTTTATTAAAAGGTTTGTAATATTAAGACCCAACACTCTAAAGTTTATTCTTGTGTTGTCAATCCATCCTAAAATTTTAGTCTCAAATACCAAATGACTTAAAATTGATAAAAAGTCTTCTTCCAATATCTTAAACAAATCTCCGTGTTTTAATATTACTCTGGAATTATAAAAACTAACCCAGACTGCAAAGCAGCTCATGTTTTTGGACAGTGTCAGCATTTCATTGTTTTGCTTCCAAGCCTAATCAAGTTGCCATCCTATTTAATGTGTTTACTCCGATCTGGTGAGCAGTGTCTCTGCGGTGGGCAATGTGCTCCCTTGGAAGGCTGGTGCTTAGAGAGCGTGATTGATGGCATCACCGGCTCTCAAAGTCCAGCGTACCCACTGATACTAGAGTAGCACGCAAGCGTACCTTCTGCCCCATTAAAAGCTAGGCAAATAGGTGTTTTCTAACATGCCCAAAATCAAGAGCTCCCACGTTTCTGACTGTGGGGACTCTCCCACTGTAATGGAAAACCTCTGCAGGTATCTACTGGCACAGGCAAACCTCTCCTATTAAGACTCCAGAGAGAAGGCTGGGACCAAAGGCCCCCAAGCCTACCACCCAAACAAGGTGTTTAAAAAAATCAAAAGGCTGTTTAAAAGCAAACTGCACGAGGACTGGGGCACTGAGATTTACTGAAGTTCAGATAAACATGCTATAGTGTGATTTTCTATTTCGGTTTTGCTCAGTTGTAATAAATCATTGGATCGTTAAGTCATTGCAGTACTCAAAGAAAAACGAACAGTCACACGTTTTGCAGAACAGTTAGAAGAGCCTGAAAACTCAATTTGTGAGATCTCAATTAACCATCTTTATTTAGGAATCCCTGAAATTCTCTAGCATGTAACTCCCAGAGGCCTGACTTAATTAGAAAATTGATCATGGGAAAACTTCTTAAAATGTAGGCTCCTAATCATAGCCTCCCTGTTATCACCTTTTGCCAAAGATCTATGGCTCACAGGGAGTTGTTTCTCCTTCCCCCTTTAACCCTATATTATTCCACTCACAATATTTTTAACCTGTAAATAATTACAGAGAGTAAAGGTAACTTAAATGCACTGTAACAGAAGCTGTTTAAAAAAATTTGATCAGAGGCAGAAAATACAATAAAAGTGAAAGCTGTTGTACAACCACACAGAGATGACACGCTTGTATCTATGCGTGCTGCTGAAATATACTAATTATGCCTCTGGCAAAGGGCATACGGGCTCCTTCAAAGAAGCTATTTAAAGATAAGAACACTGCAGACAAACACTTCAGAGATATCTGTGCTATTCCCTTCCTTCTTGCGTTGGAAATTCTAGGTCACAATTTAAAAAAAAAATAATAATAATAAAAATTAAAAAGGATTTTAAAATAATAGAAAGCAGGGGAGCCTTGCCAAATCTGGTCAGCTAGATGCATTCCAGGGTGCTCAAATATTCATCAACTCTTAACAGCCTTTTCATTCTGCTCCGCTTACCTTTTAAGAAGTAATTAGTACATTGTGTTATCAAATCAAAAGTTCAAAACCCAAACTACTTAAGAACATGTCTAAAGCCCCTAGTGTTCTGGATAATGAAACCAAGCAGGTCCTCTTGGTTAAATTACCTTGTTTTGAAATAACAGGATGCTAGGGAAAAAAAGTAAAAGTGGTTTGAATCATTAGATTTTCTGATAAGTAGCAGAAGGCCAGGTAATTGGGATTTCTTTTCCCATGTATGGGACCTTACGTACGCTGAGGGCATTTCTTCAGCATTGCTGCATGATAGTACTGCTCCATCACACAGAGAATTCAGCTGCTGCCACTTAAAATACCACCCACCACCACCACCCCAGAGTACTGAAAAGTGAACTGGTGGTGGTGATGAGATTTTTAAATTTCTCTGTTTAAAAATAGAAAATGAAAGTACATGCTGACATAGTGCGACAAATTTACACTGTGCTTCTGACACCGCTGCTGGGTATGGTGGGACGAGGACAGAGACGTGACCACAGAGCTGCCTTCCCACCACTCCTGGAGAAGACTCCCTTGCCAAAGGAAAGCTTTGATCATGAATGCAGGGGCTATACGATCAGAGCATTTTGAAGAACTAGGACCTAAGACAGTCCTAACTTAAAAAAAAAATAACAATTAAAAAAAAAATCACACAAACTTGGGGATTTACTGTCCTGGATCTAATCACTACTACGCTTACTACTAAACAATTTGCAAAGTGGGGAACTGTGAGTGTGCTCTTATGTCCATGTAATTGTATGTCACATTTTATCATGAAAGCACAAACAGCCAGGGCTGGACAGACATATCTGGACAGAAGACAGAACAACCACAAGTCCCACCACGCAAGCAATTTTGAATCCCTCAACACTTCAGCAAATAACAGCACAGAGGTTCAAAACCAAAACAAACTGCATCCAAAAAAATCAGAAGTCTTCCCTACGGAGGGTTTAAGTAAGCTGCTGGCTCTTCCCTCTCCAAGCTCTCTGGGTGCCACCAGCCGAGCAGCACCAAACCAAGCCTGTCAGCGCCCTGCAAGGCCCCTCGTGGGACCTCCTGGAGCTGGGCTGGATGTACCAGCAGGCTGCTACATGAACTCCCTGCAAGTATATTAGGAACCAACTTCCATGTCCTTTTTTCCAACAGGCACACCAAATGACCCAGCCACCTGGAGCTAAACCTCCCCAGGGATCAAACGGGCACCACCTCAGGCAGGCAGGACACAGCAGTTCAGAGAGGGAAGGCAGAATCATGCCAATACCGCTCTCAACAACCCTATTCCTTCTCCCTCCAAGCCACAGCCACTCTTCCTGCTCCTCCACAAACACATTCAGGTAGCAGATTTCCCCGTTTATACTGGTCCTCGTCTGGCTTTATACAGGAGTAATGGAGCAATAAGCTTGTGGAGGTGCTGAAACAGCTGACAGCTTCCCCTTTCTGCTTTTCTTCAGCCTGTTTAAGCAGACCAAGAACATGCCATGTGTAGCACTCAAAGCAGATTTTCCCTCGTGGTTTTTAATATAATTGTAATTGGGATCTTGCCGTCTGAATGCACGTGTTGTCTGAAATATACGAGTACCCTGCATACTGAAGAAATTAGGAATGAATTGCAAGTTCTTAATTGACAATACAAAACATCAATTATTCTACAGATGAATAACAAAGAAGAAAATTACAGGTGCAAGAGCTAAACAGCCACTGATTAAAATAGAAATAAAAAACCCAACAAACCTTCTGAATGAAGCACTGGAAGAGGACAAAAGTACCCATGCTTCCCATTTACATTGTTAAAGCACAATGCTAAGAGATAGTAGGAAATAAAAATGGAGACAGGCCACATCCCCACACAGGTTGCCTTTCTTTAAGTGCAAGTGCCTTCAAAGCTATAAATACCACATGCTTAGTTAGCAAGCAGAGGAAACAAGCGTGTGAATGCAGCCATGTGTGCTCACACACACACACACACACACCCCATCTGAATTTTCCCACCAACAACTGTGGCAGTTGGCCCAGATCACAGCAGTGACATGCTGCCAACAGACTGATCAACCTCACAGCAGACTAAATTAGAAATACATTTCCACAGATTAGATTTCAGAGGACTGTGATGCCGCTTTAAACACCATTAGATTCTGCTCTTTGCAATCCTTTAAACAAACACAAAAGCTAGCAAACTAGCCCCCCTCCATCCCCTCCACCCACTCGCTTTACCAGAAGTCCCAGCAGGGTGGAGGCTCTATATTGGACCAGAGTCAAGACAGATAAATTACCAACCAGTCTAAAGCTACCACTAGCCTAAAATCTCACAGAACAGAATAAAAAAGGAAATCAAACCATGCTGCGTTAAGGTGAGAAAGTCTCAGCAGGAAGATACAGGTGGTGCTGTGACCAGTGCTGCTCACAGATGCAACAGAAACCTCAGAACTGGAAAGGGGAGTTCAAACACAAGCTTTGAAGGGTCCAATCCACGAGGTAAGACTTCTGCAAACAAGCCCTATCTGTAACAAATGCACACCCGAGGTAAGACTTCTGCAAACAAGCCCTATCTGTAACAAATGCACACCCTTTCAGCAGGTAACGGGGCAAAACAACAGCAAGAGGCATCGTTCCAGCACATCAATGATGGAGCAGTAACTCGCTAAGGGGGGGGGGGGGGGGGGGGGGGGGGGGGCGGCGGACGAACGGGGGACGGGGGGCGGTGTCTGCCAAAAGAGAAACCTGCCACAACAGCTGATATGAGAACTGGGAGATTAAACTGAAAGATGCTGTTTTCATCACATGACTTGGGACACAGGCCCATAGAAAGTCCCAGGAAAAGTGACCACTCTGGTGAGTGGTCTCCTTCTTTAGCTTAGTCAGGACAGTCAACTGTATACCTCACGCTAAGGTCCCCGAGTCTGACACGCAGGCTCACAAATACACACCAGTGATCCCAGACACACGCCATCCAGTTCCAGCCAGGCTCAGGCACCTGTTACCGTGAGATAATGCAGGTATCTCGCTGTACAACTTCAGAAACCTCATCTGCACTTGGGTTGCAGAGCGGAGGAGCTCACCTGTTTTAATTACCACCACGGGAACAGTCCAGCTCCTGGAGCAACCAAGAACAGCAGCAACCCCTCCACCCACTGTCAGATGAAAAGCCTCACTCAAATTGAAAAACACAGGACAGTGAATAGGTAGAGAAGGGGAATTTCCAACCAGGTACCTCCTCTTGCAGGAATAAGTACTCAGGCAAGTTACACACTTCTTCAGTTTCTAGTCAGGCAAAACAAAGGAGGATGCGGGGGGACTTAGGAGAGCTAGACAAAACCCCATTCAGGACAACAGAGCGTCAAGCATAAAAGAAATTTCCTTTTGCATTACTACTGGCCTCATTTTATGGTCTTTACAACCACGAACTCAAATGCTTCTGCTGCAGATACAGTCAAATGGCTGAGACTTGAAATGCATGCAATATATTCAAGCGCAGCACCAGTACATTTGTGTGGCTGCTACTTAGTGTGTGGTGCCATGGCTCATTCTTCGAATGAGACTGTCCCCCTTCAGCAGCTACAAGACTCCTACCTCGAAGACAGAGGAATGTGAGAAAATCTTCTGTCTTGGGCTTCCTTTTGGAGAGGTCAGAAATCTGAGTGGCAGGAGGGGGGTAACAACGGCTCCACTATCTTTATTGGAGTTGTGCTGGGACTGTTTGGCTGGGACTGAGCAAACTTCCTTTGTGCTTGCAGCCTTGGCCTGTGGAAACAAGAGCATATCAGAAGCACGTTAGGCTGAACTTGCAGAAGAGACATCAGAATATAAAAATTCACCATTAAAAAAAAAAGGGGGGGGTTGGGTGGGTGGAGACAGGGCGATCTGAATCCACCTCCCACCAGTATCATATTCCTACTTGGGGTCCACTGCGAAGGCAGTATTTTATTTGCCTTACCCTCTGGTAACTTCTGCAACAATTTGGAAAACCAGAAAGGGAACATCTTGACTATAAAATCTGTGACTACTATTTCATATGTTCCAAATATTTTCTTGCACATCTTACGATTACAGTTTACCATTCACTTGTTTGGAGATTAAATCTGTATTTTGCACCATAAAAATGTCTTTTTTTAAAAAAAGTGTCAGTGTTCTTTGCTACTTGTTTTTAATTAATCTACAAATGAGGTTTATTTTAGACCCATTAAAATTTTCACATATTCCAATCTGCTAGGATACTATTTACATGATAAAATACACATTAGTAGATAAAAGTATCTATGTTAGCACCCAGTTCTACAAAAACAAATCAATACTTTCAAGGAAAGCTATTTTTGTTCCCTGGGCCACAGCCTAGAAAACAGTAAAGCAAGGAGGTCTGGGGTGGGGGTAAGCAGTAGTTATGACCAGTTTATAAGAATGAAGGACATGCACGGAGTGAATCTGCCTCAGTCCCGCTACTGGGTGATGGACTGACACCCTCTGCTAAGTTTTAGAGCATGGCCGGGTATGGCTGTAGGAAATTAACTGATGCGGGTGGTTTTGGCAGTCAGGATGCAAATTATTTCAAGCCTATCTGAAGGCTCTGATTAACTGCTAGGTGGCAATGAATATGATTTTCTTTAATACGTCCAGAACACAAATTGGTATTAGGGAAAGCGCTTTGGGGCAGGACAGATACCCGGAGGGGGTCTCACTAGGAACCTGGCTCGGCTCAGCATTTAAGAACATGCTAATTTCTCACTTAAGCAACTAGGATTCTAATTACGATCTTTATTACAGCTTCAAAAAGGAGAGAAGCTACTGAAAGAACTTAAAACCTCATTGAGAAAGCATGCAATTTTATGTCATTTTCTTCCCTAATAGCAGAGTATTTACATAATGTCAAACTGAAACATGTATCAAATAACACTGAAGGAAAAGCCAGGTCTCGTCACTCCACAGCAGGCTTGACTTCAGGAAAGCATAGCTATCGTTCAGTGTGGATGAAACACCTAAGAGGCAAATCTCTTCTTTTGCACAGACATGAAACTTAAATAGCTAGGTAAGAAGAACAGGCTTGTTACTGCATTTTAAACTCCCACAATTTTGTGGCCAAAACAGAAAAAAGAAAAAAAAAAAGAAGTTGAAAATCCCAGCAGTGTTTGTATATGTATACACACATCCCCTAACGACAACAGAGAACAAAAGTAACATTCAGCAATTTTCTCCCTAAACTTTGTATAAAATTGTCCACGTTCTAATTATCCAGCCCCCACTTACCCAAACAACAAACACCACCAGCCACTCTTACTGCTTATTTTCATCTCCTTAATAGCAAATATAACATGATGGTTATAATTATTTTTTTTATCACAGTGCTTATAATTTGTGAACTGGAACTAAAAGACTATTGAACACATACATTTTGTTGTATCTATGAACAAACTATCTTCCCGGAATTGAAGTCTTGTATACACCCAAAATTGCTCAGATTGCCTTGCAAAGCCCTACTCCATCAAGTAGACGAAGGACTCCCACACAGGATGAATGGGATTTTAATTTCAAACAACTACATTTCTATCACCGAAATCACACATGCAGCCAGAGAAAAATGCTTTGTGTTGGCTTCTGCTCTGCAAAAAACATACACTTTCTCGCCAGACACCATACTATAAAGGTTAGCAAGCAACCCTGCCTGCTGCTGTCATCTGCACAGCAAATTCTGCCCATCGATGTGCTTCTTCAGCTGGGCTGTCAAGACACACTGTGCACTCACCACACCTCTGAAACTACCTGCTCAAAACTCCTGTGATCAAAGATAAGCAGGGGGGAGGATTCTGCAATGACCACCACCCCAAAAAGTAAAGGATAAGTCTGTTTCATGGTTCAAGATTAACCCTTTGTAGCAAGGATCGGCCAGGGCTGTTTGCAGCATCCCCATATTGGTCCCTAGAGCATTGAAAGAGGATTAGGGAATGACTTATAGGTTCGGCACAGACACGAAATGAATTAGTGAATTGAAAGTACTTTTGGTTCAGTCTGTCTTTGAAAACACACTCTCTGCTAGCCATCCTCCCCCAGTACAACCAATTCCCTGCTTGTTCTGCGGGCACACGGCCTGGCAGCGTCCCTGGCTCTTTGCTACCTACCACGCTCCCACCAGTGACCCTTCGTTTCAGTGAGGACAGTGAAAATGCCAGATCTTTCCTCCACCCAGCTTCAGGCTATGGCTATGAACTTTTGCCACTTCCCCAGGGAGGCTGTGGAGACTTCTTGCTGTTACGGTCAGATGTGTCTGAGATACTTCTCCTCTCACACCTCTGTTGATGTTTGCTGTACTTCCTCCTGCTTAGTTTGAGCTCACCAGTGACACAAAAACAGCCCTGCTCCTTTTGAAACATCCGGTTTTTTTATTAAAACCCTGAGGATTTACAGGGCATAAGCAGCACCAACTTGATTTACAAATACTAGTAAACAAAGGCACCCTTTTGTGACTGCAGCATTATTTAGGTTTCTGCCACAATTACTGTTCTTTGCATGGATAGGCATGTGCTACACAGGCTTCTACTTCAATGCCTTAAGGTGTACAGAGGGAGCTATGAGCAAGAAGCAAGTAATTCTGTAGCTACAACACATTGGGATGAGGCACAATGTTAGGAAACAAAAGCCAAGCTTTTAAGCAGTCTTTGCTCCAGATTTGCGTGAAGATGACCAGTTTCAAACATGGGCCAGGCAAAGGAAAAACACACAAACACACACGATTGAAAACATAGGTAACAAAACTTTGCTTGTGAAGGAGTATATGCATCTTAATAGCCTCCTATGCGCCCATGAAAACCTCTAGAAGTATAAACTAGTGATTTGGGGCACAGTTTCACATTACACTTAATCCAATGTAAGTGTGAAGCTGCTGCCAAAAGGGAAAGTACCACCCCCTCCATCACAGGTAAGGCAGATGAAGCACAGCTGCCCATCGTACTCACTCATGCACCAATTCTGAGCAAGGCAGAATAGGTAAGGAAGTGATGAAAGCGCTCAGAATTTTGTGTGTATGATGTTGTCTATGTAGACTTTAGTAAAGCCTTTGACACCATTTCCCACTGCGTTCTCCTGGAGAAACTGGCTGCTGGTGGCTTGGATGGGCGTACTCTGCGCTGGGTGAAAACTGGCTGGGTGAATGCAGTGACATCCAGGTGGTGGCCGGTCACAAGTGGCGTTCCCCAGGCTCAGCGCTGGGGCCAGGCCTGGTTAATGTCTCCATCAATGACCTGGACGAGGGGATCGAGCGCTCCCTCAGTAAGCTGGAGGCGACACCAAGCTGGGGGGAGTGTTGATGGGCTGGGGGGCAGGAGGCTCTGCAGGGGGGTCTGGGCAGGCTGGGCCGATGGGCCGAGGCCACTTGTAGGAGGTTCAACACGGCTCCGTGCCGGGTCCCACACCCGGGTGACACCCACCCCCCGCAGCGCTGCGGGCTGGGGGCTGGGAACTGCCCGGCGGGGAAGGGCCGGGGGGGCCGGTCAGCAGGCGGCTGGGCATGAGCCCCCAGCGTGCCCAGGTGGCCAAGGGGGCCAGCAGCACCCTGGCAGGTGTCAGCAATAGTGTGGCCAGCAGGACCCGGGCAGTGACCGTCCCCTGTGCTGGGCACTGGTGAGGCCGCACCTTGAGCCCCGGGCTCAGCTCTGGCCCCTCACTGCAGGGGGGCACTGAGGGGCTGGAGCGTGACCAGAGCGGGGCAGGGGCTGGGGCAGGGGCTGGGGGGGGAGGCTGGGGGAACCGGGGGCTTCAGCCTGGAGAGGAGGGGGCTCGGGGGGACCTTATGGCTCTCTACAACTCCCTGCAAGGAGGCTGCAGGAGGTGGGGGTTGGTGTCCTCTCCCAGGTAACAAGCAACAGGACAAGAGGGAACGGCCTCAAGCTGTGCCAGGGGACGTTTAGATTGGGGATCAGGAAAAATTCCTTCACCAAAAGGGCTGTCAAGCTCTGGAACAGGCAGCCCAGGGAGGTGGCTGAGTCGCCATCCCTGGAGGTGTTTAAAAGACCTGTAGATGTGGTGCTCAGGGACATGGTTTAGTGGTGGCTTGGCAGTGTTAGGTTAATCGTTGGACCCAATGATCTCACAGGCCTTTTCCAACCTAAACGATTCTATGTTTCTACAAACACGTAACTCCACCCATGTGGCTTTGCTCTTTGCTTGTTAATACAACAGTTCCTGCTGGAATGACCTATTTTGCGTGCGTTTGGCAACAGGAGGCAGACTGGCACAAATGACAAAATGAACAACAAAAATCCTGTTTGCATCCCAAAATAAAGTGCTCACTCTGTCCTCATCCAAAGGGTATACATTACATAAGATCTGCAAATACCAAGCAGAAAAAATTTTGCAAGAAGAGGGAAGCACTCAAAATAATACCGCAGCTAAACATCATGCAAACACCCAACACAGCCAGAAATATCCAGACTATTTAAAAATAAATAGTAATTCACCTTCTCCCAGCAGAATGTTATTTTTCTTCTACTGCCTTTGAGAGATGACTTTGAGCACCTAATTATGACACAAATTTCAAAAAATCTTCAGCCTGAGGAAACCTCACCTCCTTTTGGTACACTTCTCTTCTACTGTACCTACTGTTCAGGTCCAAGACAGCAAACTACAGCCAGAGACTAACTACAATTCCACAACCAAAATACCCTGAGTGTACAAACTCAGACTAGGCTACAAAACATTTCTCTCCAACAGAAAATACACTTTCTGAAGATTTTCCAAACTGGAATTTATTTTTAGCTGCATATTTTAAGCAAGTCTTTATAATACATTATTTATAATAGATATAACACATATAAATAATACATTCTTTATAATCAAAACACTACAGTTTGTGTTAGCTAAAAATACTTCAGATATGTCTTTTAAGAGACAGTATCTTAGCACCATTGCTTTTCGCTTGTAGAAAAGGACATGTTTAGGAAGAAAATACCTACTACACAAAGGTGGACTTTTCTTTGCAAAGCAAAGCTCAGTAATACCAGCCTGTGTTAAATTTAGTAAATGTTAATACTCTAGGTAACAGCACATGCTGTGTTAGTTACAAACTAAGTATTAAATTATCACTATGCAAGATTTAGTTGTACGTCGGTACAAAAATCTGGCTATTTTCAGTTTATTACACCGTAACTCCTAAGCGAAAGCAAAGCGTAAGTACTATAAAACATACACAAAGAACAATATGCACAATTATATATGTATATCCATACTAATCTATTTATAGCAAATTCTGGGGTTGAGAGGCTGTCGCCATACCTATGCATCTCAACTGGGAAAAGATTTGCAAAACAAACTTTTTCAAACATCCTCTAATCTCCAGCAATCTGCAGGTTTTCACTAAACTTCTTGCATGTTGTGTACTACAATATATGCTTGCTGTTTGGTCTTGCAACCTTTCACTTACTCCTTGAACCTCACTTTTGCCTTCATTATTTCCTGCTTTTCCACAGCCTGATGTTTATGTTCTTTTTCTTTATAATGGCACCACTGGAGTTAGATTTCCAAACTCTATAGGAACCAAAGCTTAAGTGGGTGCTTGAGTGTCAGTTTTGTGATTAATTCCATTTCCCTTTTCAATGCAGTGTGGTTTTCTCTTTCTGAGCTGCTAGTGAGCAGCCTGCAAACTACAAGCAAAGGAATCTGTGCCTCTGTCTTTCTAAAAGCAGCACTGATATTTGGTTACTTTGCTTTTGTTGCTTCTCCTCCTGAGAAACTGCAACGTATTTGTAGATACTTTTATCACATCAAAATCACTACTACTAACTATTAGTAATGAGCTGGTATTAGTTTTCACCAAACACTAGGTAGATAAGAATACAGACTTGCTGCCTGATCTAAGGCTACCTGTTGAGGAACCATCCTCTATCAAAACACACCTTTAAACAGGGGGAGTTTGGGTTTCCTGTTATTGCTCAGTCTTTGAAGTTCTCACATCTCCTTCAGTACTAACCCTCTCAATCTGGGCAGCAGAAACTCAGTGCACCACAAATTTACTACTTTTTTTCCCCCCCCCCCCCCCCATTCAGGGGTTTGTCCTTGCATGGGTACAGCTGAGCTAAGTTCTGTGAGACCTTTCCATGCTGCTGTCTTAACCTGACCATCCCATAGAGCTACACACAGTCACAGTCCAGCACCACAGCCGTCCTTCCATCAGCCACTAGCACCCATTACAGGGAAGGCTCTGGCACGGCCAGCTGCTCCACCTCGCTGATTTTTGCTTTTGTGCTGACCATTCGGTGCCAATATCATTAGAGTTTTCCCTCTGCTGGGTATCTGGGTTATTTATTTCCTTACTATGACACTTTGCTGGTTTGGTGAAATAAAATAGTTATCTCTGAGTTTTACTTGTCCCTACCCATGGCCTAAGTCAGGTTTGAAGTGCACAGTTTTTTGTTCTCATCAGTGCACAACACGCCTGTACGTGAAGATTCGTTTGTGTGTGCAGCTTTGTTTATTAAGGTAAACTTATCTGAAAGTGATAGGCTGTAGATATGTTCTGCCCTCCTTTTAAGAAAGACAAACAAACAAAAGTCATTTAGGCTTTAATAGCCAGGTGTCTGCTGGAGATCAGATGATTATCAAGGGTGTAATTTCCAGCTCAAACAAAATCAACCATGTGACAGGCACTTCTAGGCATGCAAAGCTTGGTGCTGGGCTTATCATTCTTCACGGGACAATAGGGAATTCCTTACCACTACCACTTGTGCCAGTGGGAAGCATGGCTAAGTTACATCTCACCCTTTCACTCCTGAGAACAAGCCCAAGACATTCACTGCAGAGAGTAACTTTCTAGACGATGACAATCTTCATGAGAACTCAAACCAAGCTGTCTACATCAACACTGCCAAAACTTAAATGAAACAAACTTTTTTCCCTCCACCTGTGAGGGTAAACATTACTTGGATAAGCAAAAATATTGGGGGGGGGGAAGAGACTGCCCTCAGAAAACAAGGAGATCTTGTTGGATGTCCCTAGAGCACACTTAAGTGCAAGTGTTAGCTCTGGTAGTACTAGGCTGTGTTTCTATCTATATATTCACATACCACTGCAACCCCTGTCCCCCAAGCTACAACATCAGGTGAATAAACAGCATCGCACCAAGAGCAGAAAAGAGGCATATGAACGAGTCCTTTGAACTGCATTTCCTCTCTCACATACCCCTAAGCTTCTGGGACAGTATTTTCTGCTTGTATCAGCAGAACCCGTTGCCCATTTCAACAACATGCTGGCTCAGTCATTACTGCCAGCAAGTTTGCAGTAGTGGAAATGGAGATTCAATCATCTTCTGTGTCTCCACACCTGCTTGTACCAGGAAGGAACTAGAGGGTAAGAGAGCTGGTCACTCCCATCCACGCAGATACCAAGTGGAGTTAACCAGTGCAAAGCGTGTGGCCACTCTAAGATGTGACTCCTTCAAAATTATCTGCAAGATCACGCAAACCAAGACACAACCCAGACCTGCAATTACTAGGTAGGAGCATTATTCTTAATGCTATCATCTGATTAGAAGAATTGGCATTAGTTTTCAGTAAATAAAACATTCCAGTAAGGTTGAACGCAAGAATCCTCAGAAGTTATTTTACTCAGCCCTATATTCGCTCCATCTTTTTTACCTGCTATGGTCTAAAAATTTTAAATTGGGCCTAAATTAACAACATGTTTTTAAACCAGTCTTAAATTCTCAAGTGAACAAATCAGAGTAAAATACTAAGCCCATCTCCATTCAATCCTTGATTACTGAGCCTAACAGAGCATGTTTCCGTAAATAACGCTTCTTGCTCTAAAACTTTAGCCACAATGAATGGATGCACATTTTCCTTTGGTGTTTGTGTTTTTGTTTTTTTGGTGGTGGTTTTTTGCATATATATTAAATGGGAAACGGTTTCCGAGAACCTCCTCTCCTGAAAAAAAACAATGGAAAGGTGCTTGGGAATAACATTTAATAAATGATAATTGAGCTAACCCATATGCTTAATGGCTAGTTCAAAGTACAGCTGGCAACTTAAACTTGTTTGCTAAAAACTGCTCAAATTATCATTAATTCTGGAATCACCTATTTCTCCTGACCATGCTCACAGATCACAAGAAGGTATTTACAGTCTCCAAAACCACCTCACTTCACGCAGTTTAGCAAACACACTTGTACCCAGTAAGTGAAATAGCTGGCTGTTAAAACTACACACAAGACAGCCTTGGGCAAAGTGGGAGTTCTTTAAAAGTCTCTGAACACTGTTTACCACCCACCACCACATTAACTGTGGAGGAACTGGACAATTCCAGCCACCATATATGAGCCTTGTATATACTCCACCTTGCACATACAAGTGGCTACAATGACATAGGGATGCAGATCTTGCCTGGCAGACTGAGGCCCGTACTAGATGGTGTCGAAGAAGTTGTAGAAAACTAGCACTACATTCAGATTTCAGCTACGGATCCAGGCAGTTCGGGTGTTTCAGTGGTCTAGATAACCTTGAGAGGTATGAATCACACTAGGTACTAAATGCCCTGGGTTTTGTCCTGAAACATCCATGGTGGCCAGGGAATTTTGACGCTACCCTGATGTAGCAGCAGTATTTCCCCACTGTGAACATGAGTCCCCTCTATAGACCTCAAGACACACAGAAGCAAAGAGGAACAAGAAACAACCCCAAAACCCAAAAGTGTAACTCATCAAGCTTGCAGCCCTCCTCCAGGAGCATGGGTCTTCTCTCATCCTACTGCTGCAACTGGTTTTATTTGGACCTGATGCAAAACCAGTCTATGCCTATCGTACACAATTTGCATCACTGTAGCCCTATGCACAGGGTCAAAAATGCTCTCATCATGCACAAATCAAAACAGGACCCCGAGTTACCACGGCGCAACTCCAGCACAATACAATTATGAAACCACACATCTGCCTTCAAGCATCTCAACAACGGGATGCTTCCAGCCCAGTCTCCACCAGCTGGAGAAAGACTGATTTAGATTTAAGTACATTAATCACCACCAGATACTCAAACATTTCCACCCATCCCATGTGCCGGTGGCTGTGGCAGGGTTTATCGGCTGCTGCCCAGCAGGAAGGAGCAGCGGGAGCATGACCAAATGAGGATATGGCAGCTGAATGAAGCTCCCAAGCTGTTTTCCTACAGTTAGCTGCCTTTGTCATCAGATCAGGCTACAGCAACTGTCCTACAGACTGTCCATAACCCAGGTCCAAAAGCTTATTCTTATTCTTCTGTACGTGTGGGATCTGGACAATCTATTTCAGCAAGATAATGGCTCTTTTAAATCATTTTCTCCAGGGTTGTCCCACCTGAGGTTGGACAGGAATTTTTTCTCCTCCACACAGGCATGTGGTGAGCTGTACGTGGCAATAGATGGCAGAAGAGATCCTTCTGAATCCTGGAGACAGGTGGTGCCACCCTTCCTTTGTCCTGCAATAGTTCTTAAAATTTCCTATTTTGGAGTAACTTCATCTCTAGTCTAAGAACATGAGCGCAGGCACGTCAACCTTCGACTGGCTATGGGTTGTACTCCAGTTGTGTCTACCCTACAATCTCACTGCAGGTTGCAATAAAGCCACCAAGGCTAAACCTCCAAATTCATCAGTCCACACAGGAATCTAACAACAACGCTGCAGACACTTCACTGTGGGTCCCACAAATGCTCCTTCCAAGGTCCTGGTTAGTACTGACACCCTTGCCACCACAGCCAACAGCATTCAACTGGGCCAGCTTAGATATGCTCACACAAGCTACAAATGTACACAGTAACACAAAAGCATCCTCATGAGAAGGGACAAGAGGCAGGAAAGTATTGCAGCAGTCCATTTTGGAGGGGGCTGGGTCCTTGATACATCTCTCTCTGTTGATCTTTGAGCTATGCATGCTGCACAGACTGTTGACTAGAGACAGCTCATGATGCAAGAAAAGACAAGTTAACTCTATGAGACTAAGCTACAGTGGAAGTCCCTGCATCAGTGCAAATAAGTGCCTGCATCAGTGCAAATAAGTGCTTATCAAATGGCACTCTGTACTGATTTCAACAGTACCGTCAGCTCCAACAGCTTCTGACTCCTCCCCACGCTCCCTCCTGTGCACAGCATGCTTCTGCTCCTGTGCCACGCTCTGGAGCCATTCTTCTTCTGCAGTGTTTTTCATCCCCATCTGCTACTTGGGTCTTTTCACCAGTGCCCCGCAAGCTGCTTACCCAAGTACAGTTGAGCACTGATACCTACAGATGTGCTTAGTAAATGAAGACTGGAGTTACTGGTTCCTGCATCCAGAAATGGTGGTTCACCCTCTTCCCTGGTGTTGTGACCCAAGACTCCCAAGCCCCAGCTTGAGGCAAACCCACCAGCACACACCAGCAAGTTTTACAGGAAGCACATCACCAAGGAGTGACTTTAGGCTAGGGCTGCCATTTTATGCCATGCTGTTGCACAGAGAAGAGCATCACCACATGCCAGAAAATTAAAACGCTAAACTATGGCAGCAGGAAAAAAAAAATAAAAATTAAGGAACTTGTTCACATTTGCTTGGGTTTTGATAATCACTACCATATGTCCTGACAAACTTTCCTTCAAGGAGAAAACCACAAAAATAAAATTACTTGTCCACATTAAACCCTGTCCCATGTGCTGGAGCTGAACTCCACACTAACACACACCTTCCACACCGGAGGAAGGATGTCCTCTCCTCTCCAGTTCCCTTGCACCGTCTCCATCTACTGGCAAAGAACTGGCAATGTCCTGCTGCAGGTGGAAGAGCAAAGCAATCCTCCTCGTTCTCCTACACGGAGTAAACCCACTGTGGGGGAAGCGTAGGGGTGAAAAATGCTCTCCCTTTGCACTTCACCTGCTCTCCAACACCCTCTCCTGTCTGTGCTGGATTACATGTAACCGGGACCTTGTTATCTACCACAAATATTTTTTTTTTCAAAAGCCTTTTTGGCCCTACAAAAAGATTTCCCACCCTATGGAAGCGAGCCTACAGAATGTTAAAACCTGCCCATTTTCATAAAACTTGAGCATTTCCCCCCTATTTAATTACACAGAAGTCAAAGCTGCTCAGCCCAACACACTGCACAACTTCAATATTCTTCTAGTATCATTTTCAGCGTTCTCAGACATCTGAGGGACATCTGCAAAACCTGTTTGCTTCCCAGTTCCCAACCAGGAGGCATTAAACAAAACCAGCACGGTTCAGATGACAGAGCTTCCCACTTCCTTACTCCTGCGACGCCCTCCGGCACTACCCGAAACCCTGGTTCCTGATAAATTCAGTGCTGCTCTTTGTTCCATATTCCTCTTCAAAACAGTTGCAGATTCAGATTGAATGGTGAATGATATGCCAAATAATACCCGAGACATCAGCAGCTCCCTCCCTAGTAATCTGACCAACTGCTAAAACTCAAGAGGATGCAAGATCAAAGCTGTGCGACTGAAGGAAAATTCTCTTTTCGCTTTGAACGGCCTTTTCTCTGCAATTGTGGTGTGTTGTTTTTTTGAAAATAAAGTTATTTTACAGATCATTTCATTCTTGTTTTCCAATCTCAGAAAAACATGAGCACCTGAACTCTAGCAATCTTTCACCTTTCCACTGAAAGCAACTTGCACTAGCCAGAAAGCCAGAGATTACTTCTGGCAGAGATGTCAGAAGTAACAGCGTATGGATCATTTTAGCCATCATCTGAATGGCTGAAAAACTTCCTATTCAATTAAGCCCCCCATTAATCCCTACCATTTGAACAAAATTTTCCATCTGCTGGCAGGAAGTGATAAAAGTCACACGGTCAGTAGGTTATGGGCATTTTAACCTCTTGTAGAGGTTGCAGCTTGCAATTTAACCACACCTGAAACCAGATATCTGCACTTCCCATGGGGCCAGCCTTGCAAAGGTTCCTCTACCATCTGGCTGTTACCAGGGGCTCAACATTTCTCCTGTAAAACTACAACGTTTAGATGCACAGTGACAAAGAAAAAAAAATAAAGATGCAAGACACCCTATATCTGCTGCACAGACCTTGTTCTGATAAGCAGCAAAGTGATCACTTGTGCATAAAACACCCATCAATCACACGCAGCATCTTGCCAAAAAGGATTACTAAATAGAAACACAGGGATGAGCTACTGGGGGGGGTGGGGGGGGGGGGGGTGGGGGTGGAAATCAATATATCCTATTACATTATTACATTACACCTACACAATCCTTCTATAATTCTGAAGATAAAAGACAACTTTATTAGTTGCCATCTCTACTTTTCAGTCTCTTGTGTTTTCCTGCTTTCCCACTGTAATTTTTTGCATTAAGTTCCTCTTGGAAGCAAACCAAGACCCTCTCCAGGCTTCCTCCCCAGGAGTCAAACAGCCCATTCTTGCAAGTCAATCAGGCAGACGCGGGCAATTGTCCCAGTAACTCAGTTCGTGCCTTCTTTCAAGCCATGCCACATCCTGCTACCAAAAGGGCCTGAAAAGGAAAGGGGCCATTCACCCCACACCTCTCCTTTGACGGACGCTAAATCCTACGAGACGGGGCTGGCTGGGCTGCGAGAGCACACTGTCTTTCTCTTCCTCCGGAATGCCAGATAAAGTAGTTGGGAACCAATGATATGGATGGGAACTATGGTAACAATGCCCGTGCCACCACCATCCTTCCCCACAGACTTCCTTTCTTTACCTGAAGCAGTAAGTACTGAATACTCTCTTGCTTCTTGACACGTGCGTTGCGCCCCGCCCCCCCCCCCCCCCCCCCGCACCCCCAGAGATTCTAATAAAAAGATATGGTGCGTATCAAACTCATTTTGGTACCAGGTAATCATACTAAACACACACACACACACACAAACTGTGCATACACACCAATGATTTGTCCTGGAAGCGACAAAAATACAGTCCATCTGAGAAGACTTTGTTTACAGAAGAGCAAGACTTACCAATACTTCATCTTCCCTCACACCCTCCATATTTTTTTCTCTTAGGATATGGTGGTATGTGTGCAGCAGGATGCCTGAAATTTGATGGTGCGCCTCAGACAAATTAAGAGCTTGCTGATGGTGGAAGAAGAAAGTCATGTTCCTCCCAGTCCTGCATCCTGTTGTGTGCTCAGACCAGGAAGGGATGGGAATGTGCTGTCCAGAGAGGAGCAGGGCAAAGGGAGTGGGACCGCACCTTTCTGGGGCAGCAAACCACTGCGCTGCCTTACCTGCCTCTTTCCAGCCTAAATGAGGGGTCTCAGTTTGGTTTAAACCGATCTCAGCAAGGGCTGCCACAGAAAAAAAAGGTATGATGTATGTTCTTCCCTTCAGCTCAAACCACACGCTCCTGCTTAATGCCAGCGCTAGAGCTCCTGAGACCCCATAATCAGCTGGCTGAGGAAGTCAAGCTAGCTGAAAATTAATTTATGGGTTGATTTTTTTTCTTTGTTGGGTTGGGTTTCATAAGCACAGAAGTGCTGGTGTTGGCACAAAAGAGGTGGCAAGAACTCACGGGAGGGAAGAACAGGACTGCCTTTTCCAGTAGCAGCTTGCATTAAGATCATCCTGAGCTGACGGGGAAACACATTTGTTACTGAACTGTAAAATTTTAAAGGAAAATATGCCCAGCAGCAATGCCAGCGTAGTCCTCTTTGCTGTCAACCCTTCTGCAACAAGGAGTCCAGTCTCCATGAAGACTTTACAGCAAGGAAGACATTTAGGTGGGTTGGTTCGGTTTTTTTTTTTCACTTCATACCCTTGCAGCTTTTTATTTTCTTTTTTTTTCTGAAGTAATGAGAAGGTCTGATTTCCTGCACTTCTGCCCCCATGAGCAGATCACCCACCATTCTCCCCTGTAGCATCATAAGCAAAGCCCCAGCCTACAGATGTTTAGAACAAAAAGGAGAGGATGGTATTCTAGATGCTGAACACTGAGAGTGATGCTGGAAGAAAGCCGAGTGCTCGCTGATCCAGGTGCCCCACGGGTGAAGAGTCCTGCTTGGCACTGGGCTCCTCTGGCAGCATCCCTGAGATGTGGCTGGGCTGCCCTGCCCCTGATCAGCTGTATCTGGCCAGCACCTCATGCCAGCACCCACCTGAGGGGACACCTGACAGCAACAGTAAAGAATAGTCCCAAGAGCAGACCACTCGTATTTTCCAGGAACACACACCTGCGATGATGTTAGGGTCACGTTCGGGAGATGTGTCCATCAGTCTAAACACACTCCGGTAATTAATTTCATACTTAAAAAGGAGAGCATTTCCAGCCATTTGAACCTGCCGGTAACCTGCTCTGTGACAGGCAGCGAGACGCCTTCCTCTTACCGCGTTGCATTACAAACCCAACCTGGCACTTAAGTACTTGCTGCTGTACATGTACATGCAGACACGTCAGCCTGCTCCACACCTCCGACACCTGGTCTCAAATGTGGACCACAACACCGACACTCAGATGTGACAGCCCCAGTGCACGTCTCGTTCCTTGCTCCATCCTAGCCCTTTTAATTTATTTGCAACACAATCCCCTGTAATAGATTGTACACCTAAGGTTAAACTTCTTCCCAGATCAGCACTTTTCAGTGTCTCCTTGCGAGAGAGAGGTTCCTGCCCATTGCTACAGCTGGCCATGACTCTCTCTCAAACCCCATCATGGTCAAAACTGCCTCTGCCAAAGCCCATCAGTAGCATCCACTCAGCGCTGTCATCTGTGGCTCCGGCTCTAGGGGACCAGAGATCCTCAGCAAGGAACCCCCACCTCACTAAGCACTCTTGTAAACCTGCCCCAAAAGGTCCAAACCCCTGTGGTGCTTCCCGATGCCGCCTCTCCTCCTTAACAGCACTGCGCCAACGTTTGGCCACTGATTTACTGGCAGCCCTCAGGCAAATCGCTTTTCTGTCCCTTTCCCAGGCTGAAATTAGATGTTGACCAAAGGAGGGCAGGCAGAAGGATTAACATCCCATGAAAAACGGTGTCTCCGTGCACCCACGCCTGTTTAAATCGGATGAGGACCTGAGGCCAGCTTGCCACGTGGCCGTGCAATAGGTCGTGGCAGAGTGCTCCCACACAGGAGCGGCAAGAAATTGGCAATTACTTCAACCGGGACCGCCAGTGAACATTTGATGAACTCTCGGCACTAGTTCATTTAGCTCTGAAAAGCCATGCATCTGAAAGGCAATTGGTGAAAATGCCACGCGAAACCCTGCCGAAGAACGAAAGAAGTGAAATTGGAAAGAGCACTTGAGCAATAAGAGAAAGCAGGCAATAAGGCCAGGAGCAATAAAGAAAGTAAAACATTGTGAGGGAGTGCAAAGAGCTGTCGGTATGTTCAGGAAAGCGGAAGCTACCCAAAAATAAAATGGAAATCCCACACGGACTAGATGACTGAGGAGAGAACAGCAATGCGGACAACAACATGCCTGATTAGAAAACTGCAGAAATCTGACAAAATATGCAATCCTTTTCATACCCAGACAACCACCGAGCCACAGGTAAACAAATAAGTGGAGGATTTCATAAAGCCCCCAAGTATTTTCTTGATATTAAATTGTATTAAATATGGGCTCGGTAGCTAGGGATACTGTTCAAAGTAACAAACAAATGCAACCACAATGGGTTGTGTAAGTGACTGCCCTTAGCACTAAAGGAAATCTTAATAGCTTGGAGGCGAGAATCAAGTCAACAAAGTCAACAAATAAAATAAATGCATCTTTTATCACATCATTACCAAGGGAAGAAAATGCCAAAAGGCAGAACTAGAGATGCTTCTCCTGAGGCTTTGCTGGCAACACAAGATTGCCCCAATTTAATTTAAGTTTTGTTAAATCAGTTCAAATCCACGTGGACTGTTATGGGTTAAGAGTAGGTTAAACCAGTGCCTTGCTGACAGATAAATCAAAAAGACAGCCTGTCCATACAGCCTCTTGTACCAGATTAACTTCATTAATTTAAAAGCTACATCTTGAGTTAAATTAACATAAGCCATCTAGAAATCTCAGCAAAGCACCACCACTAAGACTTGAATGATTTTGGATCAGCAAATTCAAAATCTCTTGTAAAGCCATCCCAGATTCCTGCTCACCTTCTCCACTACCTGCTGTCTTCTGTACTGTTTATCTACTGCAGACGGAGGCAAGTTTTGTCTTTGGAAGACTTTTAAGCTATCATTCCATCTCCAAATATTTAAATTCAGTACTTTGTAAAAGGTACTGACTCCAGCTTCACATTTTGAATCTATACAGGCAGTATTAAAAACACAACAGATGCAGACATCCCTAGTCTCATATGGGGTTCAAAAATCTTGGTGTGAGTTTGCCAAACGTGCTAATCTGTATTTTTGTGTATCCATCAAGGTGCTCTCTCCCTGTCCACAAGGGACTCCTTGCAGCTAGGCAGCTTTAAGAGTGTTCCAGCTTTTCTGTGCATCACTGTTATATAAATCTGCAAGATCAGAAGCTACACTAGAAATAACTGAGGCACTAACAATATCCTTCCTCTTCACAGCCACTGCATGACCTTAGCCAGCCCACCATGACCGATCTGATTCACAAAGCTTTAAGCTGAATAAAATTAAACTATATAAGTAAGTTTTATTATATTCAATGTTTTATACATGCATATACATGCATACACATACACACGTGTGTTTATTGCAATAAAAGGCAAGTACTGGAGACAAAGATCAGAAATATGAATAGCCGATTTTTAGATTACCATAATAAGATTTGCAGAAGGTATTTCGTAATTTAATGAGATAATAAACCATCATAATTAACTGCATTTTCATACCTCGCCCCTTCCCTGAGGGGAAAGATCAGCGTTAAATACAATCAAAACCCAAAACTCAACACTCCTCCAGACTTAGTAAGGAACCCATCCTACCAAAACTGGTGATCCAGACACTGTAATACCTGCAAAACATGCCACTGAGGAAACTGAGAGTTTAAGCCCATTTCCAGCTCCAGCCCGTTAAAGAAGGTTTTCTAAATCCAAATGAAAGCAATGGAGTGCCATCACCCTCCAAGTGCAGAGGTGAAGCAAAGCAGCTGTTGTCGCTCATGTCTTCACCCAGCATTAGGAGTGTCAAATTAAAGACTACTCACTCAGTTTTACTTAGCAGTTCCTTTAGAAGGACTTAGCAGCCAATTATTATATACAATCATTTCCTTGAAGAAAGGACGTTTCGACGTACAAAGCAGCAGGGGCTGGCAGGGGGCACAGACAGGACCACACGACACAAAAGTGAAATATGTCTTCTTCAACAGGCCAAGAGAAGCAGATGAGATCTGTGGTGTCAGTCCCCATCACAGCAGCCCTGAGGTTCCCTGGGTCGTAGGGGACAAGCAGTAAGTCAGGGCAGCTCTTACTCTACACCTTTCTCCCAGCAGATAGCAAGGAACCCTCTACAAGCATTTCCTGACGACGTTTCAGTGCTCCCCATTTGATTCAGTGAAGGAAAAACATGCACAAGGCACAGTCTTTGCATCAGCTATAGCTGACCCAGAACATCAATCTCCCTGCTCTAGACAGCTGTGATGGAAAGTGAGACATGTCAAAAGCTAGGGTTCATCGTTATTTAAATTAATCATTTGAACATTACTATAAACCAAAGTGCTACCCTCCCCTTCTTCAACTTACCATGCTTCCAGACAAGAAATAAAAACAGTGGCATCTTAATTTATAGAATCTCAGAAACAAGTAGGGGTGGGGTGGTGGATGGGGTCAGGGGGGAAGCAATTGGTCTACAAATACTGTGCAAGTAGCAATATAAATTAAAAAAACAAACAAACACCTGAATTAAATCACCTTCATAACACAGTACCAGCAGCTACTGGAAAAATGTGGGCTAAACCCAAGTTTCCCAGTGCTAAGAGCCACTCCATGTTGTGACACTGTAGCAAATCTGGCCACCAAGCAGAGGATGCTCATCGCCTGGGGAAACCAGAGTTGTTTCTGGATTGGGCGGTGGGATGAAGTACAGAGCAGGGACTCTTCAGGAGAAGCACTGAGAGTCTACAGTATGGGAAATGCTATTCCAGAGCAGTGCAGATGGACGGTAACTGTTATTAGTACGGACTTCAGATGGCTCAAGCAATCAGCTATCCAGAAGAAATAGCTATGGCTTTTAATACCGACACCAAGAAAAGCACAGCTATCCTTATTTCCTATAAGAATTATAAACCTGCAATAAAAAATAAAGCCTTTTAAGGAGCAGGGTGGAGGCTGGGAGTGCGAAACAAAACCCTTCAAAACCTGCAGCTTTCACAAGGGGAACTCCAGCAATCCTGCCTGGCACCAAAGGGCTCTCTGATGGCACCAGTTAGGGGCTGGTTGCTGCAGATGTCAGTCAGCAGTTTGTTTTAATCAATAACACAAGATGCCCCTAGCATCACCAGTTTTACTGTGTTCACTGCTTACAGAAAACACAACTGTCTTATCTTTTATTAATTGGCATTTCTCAACATTCCCTGCCTTTATTTTCCTCTCCTTAGTATAAACGAGCATATTTGCAAATAATAGAAATAATATCATCAATAGAGAAAATGAAGCTCACACTGTGGGATGTTCATTGCATGAGGCTGGAAAATTTCAAGCAATGATAAATGCATTAAGTTACGTTTTATGTATCATTAAGTAATGCCGAATTGTATCCTTAAAATACCCGTAAAATACTGATAAGGCAGCCCTCCTGAGAGAGGGGCGATCCCCCAGCAGACAGGGTGAAGTGCCGCACTGCATTCATTATATAATAACATTTTCCAGGGGAACGAGCAGAGCGTTTCCTGCGATGCACGGGGAGCGTACAAGCTGTCACCGTGCACTCAGCAGCAGCCTCTACAAGGACTGTGTAGCAGAATCAAGTAACTCGTGGGTGTATTAAAGGAAGAATAAATGACATTCAAGTAACATCCATGTTTTGAAGCGCAGGCAGTGCCTAGCATCACTGCATTGCCTAATTAAAATCCACATAAACTCAACGCGACACCCATCCAGCAGCAAACAACTTTCACATATCCACCTCTGATGTTACCCTCGCCTACTTATCAAACTGCTAGAGTACAGCTCTGCACTGCAAACCCCCTTCCTGCACCAGCTAAACACCACTGATGATTTATAAGTGCTGGCACACATACACCGAGGGAGGGGGGGGAAGAAAAAAAAAAGGGAGGAGGGGTGTGGGGAACAGCACAAAAAGCCATCTCATCCCATTGAAGAACTCTCAAGGGCTTCTCAGCTGATGAGGTGTGCTGCTGGCATTCAGCACCGCCACTGCTCAGACCTTCTCACTCTGTGTTTCATCCACCCCAGCAATGTAGCCGAAAATCTTCATAAATCCTCCCTCTGATATTCAATCTGCAAAATAACCACCGTGACACAATGCTTTGGAGCTTTTTACTTCTATACTCATTAAAATAATTAAGGAACTGAGACTGACATTAGGTTTTTTGTGGGGTTTTCCACATCCTCGTTAAAGGATTCCATGGCCGACATGACACAGAAATTTAGGGCTCATTATACAGAACCACCTAAATTAGTATTCTGTTCATGGGCTTAATAGGTATTTAAGCAATGTAAGAGACAGGTTTTGTTTTGTTCTTTTTTAATTGATAGAATAAACTGTATTCAAATGCTCAGAAAGTCTCACATGTCTGCAGAGCAGAGAGCGCTGAATGGGCTGAGCACAAACAGTCCTAGGACCCTTTGTTGCCAATAAGACAAATGAGACCAGTGGGTTTCCTCCTCCATCTCCAAGCCCTTCGTAATTAAAGATAGCAGCTCACCTAATGTTCAGGAAACGCCGTAAACATTTGTTTTCATTAAGGCTCATATTGGGAAACCACGCAGATTCTGTTGAATAAAACCTAGCAGAAAACCACTTCAGTAAAAAAGGTTTGGATGGTCCAAAGAAACAGCAGAGTAAGGAACAAACAAGGAAGAAAACAAAGCAGAAAAGTCAACAACTAATTAATGCGTCCTGGATTGTCTAATGATCACCAAAGAAGTACAGAGAGGAACACAAACAGAAAATAGATTTCTGTTTTAAGGTCTAAAGGGTTTGGTGCTTCTCATATGAAATTACAGCAAACCCTCAACAAAGGTTACCTCAAATAAGCAAAACATTTTCATACTACGTTAAAAACAAGGACTTGAGTGGAAAGAGCAAAAGAGACTCTGATACCTTTTTTAAATATTTTTTTTGGGGGGGGTGGTGGGGGTGGCGGTGGAATCCAGAATCCAGCAAGGCAAGAGATGACTTTCTTCTTCCTACATTTTATTTGGAACCATATATAACACTGACCTACATCCTCAGCACATAGCCCTGAAGTCCTGCCTTCTTGCTATCTACAAAGTAAACAGTAATACTGAGGGGGCAAGTGGGGAAGCAAATCTCTGTATAGACACTATCCTTGCACTACCCCTTACTGGTAGAAAAATTCTTTTCTGGAAGCATATCACTAGATAGCTTCCCATACACACACATACACACACCCCCCCCCCAAAAAAAAAAAAAAAAAAAAAAGTGCCTGACTCAATAAAGTGTTCTATTTTGTAATAGAAAAAAGGATTCCTGAATATGTGCGTGTCCTCTAGCCTCCACTTCAAGAAGTTCCTGTCCATTTGCTTTTTAAGTTGGGAACGTCAAGTTCTAAAAGATGTGTCCCTGAGCAGTAAGAAGTGTCTTGGAAAAAAAGCACACCCAGGGGACAGGAGAGATCAGAAAAAGTGAATATTATCAGACTCTGGAAATCTGCCCAGATACTGAAATACTGTTGTCTGTCCTTATGTCAAACCCTACTTCAGCCCAAAGAGCGTTGAAAAATTGTTATATGAAGATACAGTATATGAAGATTAAATTCACACTTGCTTTTAGAAGACAGAGTAACAAGAACTTTAACAAATTCCCTTTTAACTTTCTTTTTTCATGTTAAAAATTAGAAATAATGATGTGACAGAGCTGCATTACGAACACCAGATCTCTAAGGCAAAGCATCTTCCTCTCCGAGAGCTGAGCAGAAACAAGAAACAGCATCAGGCACAGATGCTGCCCTTCTCAGCCAGCCCAGCCCAGAAACTTCCTTCCTCCGCCATAAGCGGACCAAGTATTTCGGCAATGGCCTGTCAACATTTGGTAGAAACTGGGAAATTAGCATACAGCTGCACCCCCAGGCTGGCAGAGGGTTCTGAACAGCACGTCAGAACTCGATAAAGAAGCAAATCAACCTGCAGCCTTGAACTGAAGACAGCATGTAACACCAAAGAATGAGACAGACATGGGGACACCCCCACACCCAACAGCTAAAGCAGCTAAATTTCCTGAAACTGGGCAGTTTCAGCATTGGGGGTGGGGAACCAGTGCTCAAGATGCAACTAAGCTGAAAATAATGACCATAATGTGGAGTAAAGTTCCATATTGTGAAGTTTCTATAACTGAAATAAGAGGAACCTAGTGTGGTTTGGGAAACATGGGGCACTTTCGTTAGGTAAGTTTATTTTCATTGAAATAACCCTGTAACACAGAATAAAAATGTAAAGGAGAGATTATTCTGTTTTCACGTTGAAAGGCACATACTTTTTGTAGCCCCACTAAATCTGTAACCCTGCACACAAGCTACAACTCGAGAGGAAACGATGTGACGTGGGACCTTCAACACCAACATACGCTCAGTGCAAAAGGCTTGGAACAAACAGTCCTGTGGGTGAAGAGGACATCTTTCTCTGCCACTAAAATAATTAAGTACCCAACAAGTACGAGACCCAGAGCAGCAGCCATCCATTCAATAAACACTTAATTTCTCAGAGTTCACACTGACCAACTTCAACAGAGGCATCAACGAGCCAGGGAAGAGCCTGGGGAGATACACGGCAGCGAGTACGTGGCATCGCTTTCTGATGGCTCACTCTGTGGTGTAAAACTCCAGCACACACAGAATAACGTAATTGAAAAGGAAAATAAACAAGACTATTTGCTAAAGAAACTGGAAAAACGGAAAGATATTAAGCAGGGCTACTCCAAGTGCAGGCAAAAGCAGGGCCACTTAATTTAGAGCATTCTTCAGCCTGCAGACATCTTAGGAAAATGTCTGATCCACAGAAATCAATAATGAATAAGTGCTGTCTTTCAGTGGATCCAGGAGTTAACTCTTGTTATTTAAAAATGGACTTGAATGTAGTTGTGCTGATAAAGCACTCCCAAAATCCTCCTTCAAGGAAATAATTTCTTTTTTGTTTATTTATGAATATCTATGTTAACTTAATATCAGAACATGGAAGTGGAAACATAAATACATAAATCCAAAACCAGACACATAAATAGAATTAAACTAGATTATTTAAATAAATAATAAAATTTCTTTTTCATGTAGTCTTCAAAACAATAAATATTACTCCAATCTTAAATCCTTCAAAACACTGCCAATTAATTTTGAAGATGGGAGAAAGATGCAACGATTAAGTGATGTGCAAGGCCACGCAGTATGGCAAGAATCTGAAATGCACGTTCCCTGCCCTGTACCTGTGGTACTAGGCTACTAGGAGATCCTATGTTTTATTGCACGAAGAGCAACAAAAGTTTGAATTCTAGTAGAGTTCTGTGACTGTAAGCTGCAAGGAAGAAAAAACGGGTTTTTTTCATGTGTTCTTTTTCAGGACTACTCCAGTTAATTCTCCTGATAAGAACAGCATGGCCTTTACTCAAATGCTATCTCCCCTGTTTTTCTGTTTCTCATCTGATTCACCGTTAAAGTTTATTTTGCAGCCCATCTGAAAACTGGAGGCAATTAAATGCTCTTCAATTGGTACGGCATGTAGCACATGTATCGAGAGTAAATTTAACAACAAGACTTCTACATAACAGAAATGAAATAAAACTCATAAAAACCAAACCTTGATTGCATGGTAACATTTGCCTAGGTATGACTCAATACTTACAATTTAATTTTCATGTAATGAGATGATTTCATAGGCCTAGAGACAAAAAAGCGAGGTTCTCAGAAGTTGTGCCACACCTGGTTTGTTGTCTTGTTCTCTTACAAATTAGCTGGGTGGGATGAACCAGATTTCAAGAAAAATCAATAGCAGTCAATTTTTCTAGTGTAAGACAAACATAAAAAGTCCAAGCACAACCAGATACCGCAATTAGTGGGCCAGCTTGGCTTCAGGCTTCTGACCTAGAAGTCAGGGGGGTTGAAAGATTTCTCAGTCCCCATTAAGAAAACTTCATGATTTTCAACATGCAGGTGTAAAGACGACAACACTAAAAATAGAAGTAATCAAGAAAGTCCCAGCTGCTCACTTTCACAGCAAACTAGACGCATGCAAAAGAAAAACATGAGACTCCCTTCTAAAAAAAGAGTTGATTAAAATTTTAGAGTAATTTATTTTTAAATACACATTTTGCTTGACAACTTGCAGAACAAATTGTCACAGGGCCAGGAATAATCTAGAGCATAATAAAAGAGCACAGAAGACAAAAAAAGCAAAGGGTTTCAGAGTCTCTCCCTCACCTCGCCAGGAAAAGGAAACGACCAAAAGAGACGAGGGAGGTGTCTGCTTGCTTAGAATAAATCCAAGACCAACGTTACCCTGCAGGGCTGAGCTGATCGGGGCAGCCTGCCACCACCCCTAGGCGTTGATGCTCCTCTTCATCATCTTTATCCCCATGGCCACCTCTGCTGTGCTCACCAAGATGCCCAGGGAAACTGTCCCTGAGACCAGTCCCATAACCCCACAGAAAACCACTTGCCTTGGCGTTTGCTAGGTGGCGGACCACGCTGGAACCAGTACAGACGTGGTCAGGGGAAGCACGCTCCTCCTTGCCATGTATGCCCTGGCTGCACAGCAGGCCATTAGGCTGTCGTTTCAACCCAACACTCCCAACAGGAGGCAAAGTGATTTGTGTTACGGGACCAACAGCTCAAGGTAGTGTATTTACACAGTCGTAAAACAGAAGGACTTCTCAGTAGGGTCCCGAGCCCACTGAGCCTACACCTGAGAGGTGCCAGAGCTCAGCGGCCAAAGGAAAAGACTGCAACATGGCAATTCGTAATCACCTTGGGCAAGGTCTCCCTAAAGGAACAGGGAAAACCTCTGAAGATGCAGCTACCGTAAGAAACAAGCGTTCATCAGAACAACAGTGCAGCTGCACCGGCTTTCTGGGCAGGACGCCCCTCGGCCAGGTACTTGTGGTAGAACTTCTTGTTTGGAGAGCTCATTTCAAATCTCCCATTCACACAACGAACCACTGACACCAAGTGAAACAACGCTTCCCCAAGACAAGGGGTTGAGAAACACAACTGCATATGTGCAAAGGAAAAAATCCTATCTCTTGCATAATAGCCAACTACCCAAACATCCACGTTTCTCTGTTAAAACTGCAATATACAAAGTTGTATAAAGAGCTATCAAAATTATGATGAGGTGCAAAGAAAAGTCTCTCAGACTTAAAAGGCTAACGATGTATTGTCTCAAGTTTTCATTTCTTCGTGAGAGAAATTTTAACTTGCACCAGAATGTTTATATTTAATTCCAAAAGCTGCCATTTAAAATAAATAAATTCTAAACTCTATCCTAGACACTCAGCATACATACACACGCACTCGTTACCAGTTAATTCATTTTGCAGAATTATGACTCAGATGAACAGCTCTTCAACTGTGAGGAAAGATCAAATCAGATAATAGCTCCAGGAGTGACCCTTTTAACCAGGCATCTCCTCACTCTTGACTCATACGCCAAATTTTTCATTCACATAAACAAATGTCTCCAGGATTTCATGAAGGTGAAAGCGTTACAGGCAAATGACATGTTGCAATAGAAGAGACATTAGAAACGAGGTCTGTACAAAATCTACTTTATACTGAAAAGATAAATAACAGCTGCAGGAGCTCCAGGAAAGGAGGAGGGCAAGGGAGGAGAAGAGGAAGAGCGGATGGTCATCTCCATAGTAACTACCACTATGAAACTCAGGGGAGAACTCGTCTGAAATCTAAAAGAAGGCTACTACCAGTAGAAATAGACTGTAATGCAACTGGGGGGACTACAACTTGCAAATAATTTGCCACGTGGTCAATGATCCCTCAAGTTTCAGTTTATTTAATCAGAGCCAAGAACAAATACCAAGAGAGGAAAGCAAAGAAGGAAAGCATAAAATCAAAACATAATCATGACATGGCCATTACTGTACAAATTATTTAACAATAAACACACCATTAACATAGCAAAAATACAAATTATCAGGTTAAGAAGAAGAAAAAAAAAATAGCTTCCCTCAGGGAATCCTGTGCTACTGGATGCAGCAATGGAAGAAAATAAAGGAAAAGCACTATACCAGCATAAGCTAGGCCATATATGTAAAATGTCTGTGATTTTTCTAACACAAGAGACCTGAGAAGATTCCAGAGAAGATATTTACAGTAAAAAAGATCTATGCTTTTCAAATTCAGTTCAGAGGTAGAAAACTCTCACACTGCAAAGCCTCAACGCTGGTGACAAGGACTGTCCTATTTCTGACCAGTGCTCACACCACCCCACACCCCTCATCCATTTGGGAGTCTTGAGGCTCACTCCCTCCTTGGGGTAACATCTGCTTTGGTCTGACCCGCAACAACACTCACACCCCCCTGCAGCCAGTTTTGATGGATCAGCAGTAGCCCACACTCACACTGCCATTTGCAAGGAACAGGTCAGGAATATAATCCTACCACTCATGCACCATCCAGATCAGCCACAGGTACATACAGGGTAAGATTTTCTATAGTTTATGTATGCCAAACCAGCACCTTCAAATACTTACAAAATAAAATAAAGAAATAAATAATAATAATAAAAAAACCTAACCCCCCCCCCCAAAAAAAACCTCACACCCCAAACCTCCAAATATACTTACATCTTAATGTTACAATACACTTCCATTTTAAAATATCAGAATGGTGCTCTGTTTGTTCTTGTAAAATCATTACCTCTGCAGAGCACAAAGAACAATATTATTCCAACCCAGACTTTTAACTCGGCACACATACAAAAAACACTTAGGTCAGAATTATAGCAGAAATGATGTCGTATGCAAACAGCCCATGGTAAATCTCCTCTAAACGTCCACAGAAAAGAAACTAGATGCTTTCCCATCGCCAGTTTGCTTAAATACTAGTCAAAACACAAACTAGGTCTTACAGCAGTTAGCAGCAAGATCTTCAGAGATGTTGTTTGGACACTGGAGAAACTATAGTAATGCTACCTATTAATCATGTCAAGCCTACCACAACAAAATGAAAAATTTCCCCTGGCAAATCAGCCTTAACACCCCAAATGTTCAACTGAATCTAAAGATTACACAAACCCAGTATTACTACAAAGTAAAAAATAAGCAAGAATCATCATACCGTACTTCTCTTCCCATATTCTTCGTTTTATAACACTTCAGAAGACCACTAAAAAGCAGCCTTACTTCATAAAATTGTTAGTAAGTTTAATCTAAGAGAACTACTTACTGCCAAATATTACAGCATTTTACATCTTTATTTCAGGAACAGGTTCCTACTTTTCCTTTCTTGGCCTTTTATTCTTGCTACAACTATTTTTATCTGTTGACATCTTTTAAGCTCAAATTTTCATTTTATGCAAGAAGCTGAATCTGTTTCATTTAATTCTGAAATCTTACCCAAACCTGATGATGGTGCTGAATGTTTTCTCACTAAGTAACCTCTTCTTTTCCAAAAGAATAAGACCACTGCAAATGCTAGGATGGCTAATTTCTAGGAACCAAAATTTTAAAATAGAATCCCATTCTTTGAAATAATCTAATAGAAAAAAAAATCATGGCATTACCATGATTTTCAAAATTCAATTACATGCCTTTTTATTCTTCCTGGCTTTGATTTTAAGTTCATGTTGCAGAATTACGAATGGAGGATCAAGTGGACACTCATTTGTAACACATGTGAATGTTCTCCCATACCCCCCTTCGTGCTGCAGGATCATGGAAATTGATTCATGGAGTGAGCGGACGAAGCTGTGGGAGGTCTCATGAGCCTCAGTGTTTGTTTGGTGAGCATGCAACATTTTACCTGTGAGGTTAATGCCATCCAAAGCAAAAACCACACATACTTCTTCAAGTTACCCATGTTTCAAGTACTTAGGATGAGCTGGCCTGGCTTTGGAACAGCAGCAACAGCCAGAAACAGTGAAAGGCACAGCAACAAGTCCACTTCTGCTGACATGACAAAATCCCTGGGAATGTCCACCACATCTAACATTTCTTCTGAAGCAGCATGGGGCTTTGGGAAGAAAAAACACTCACTGCCTGTCCAGACACAGTCCTCGATGGAAAATGTTTTTAATGCCAACCTGTCTTTTTGAAATGCCACTAAAGTAGATTGTCCATAAATGCCTTATTCCCTTGACAGGGGACTAATAGAAAAATAATTTACAGAGAGGAACAAAGTCAAGAAGGTTCTAAAAGGGATCAGATCGGATGGGTGGCTCCTCTCCCCCAATTCTCAGTGGCAATGGTCTGTGCACTGGGCTGAGCCTGTGAACTATAAGATCAAGCAACAGCACAGATGCACGTGGGAAATTACAGAAGAAACAAGATACAGCAAAGAGTTATGTTAAACCAAACATAAGGCTAGAGTCTTATATAGACAGTGGCTTATCTACATCAAAAAAACTGTTTCACATTGACACACAAATTTGCTTGTAAAAAGTGCCTTCAGTACAGAATCAGTGATTTCCTGCATTGGCTCGGACCAGCCTCTCCCTGGTATTTCAGCGGTCAGTATCTGGACTGTCATACCCAGGGGTGAGACGTACGACACGTAAAGTGAACGACAGCAGGGATGGGTTGTTACCAAGCAGCTGAAAGAGCATTTCCCATACACAGAACCACAGAAACAACTGCCCTTGTCCCGTCTGGTTTTGGAAACTTCCTTGGTCCCTCAGGGAACAAGCCCAAGCTCAACCCCATGAAGACTCTTCCTACAGCTCTGACTTCTGAAAAGAAGATGCAGGTGAGAACAAGCAAGTCTGAATTGGACACTGCTTAACAATTCCCAGCTGATATAAACCATACCTTTGGAATTATTATTATATCACTACTCAGACAAGTTATTTACAGAGCTGCCTACCAACAAAGTTAATGTTCAGATTCTTGTACCTTGATGTATCTTGGCCTGTCAGATAGAAGAATCCACGTCAACAACTTCTGTTTGCTCCTTATGAGAATACTGAAGGAACATTAATCACCTGATTTTTTCCTTTTCAAACTACATGGAATGATCTCCTTGACTTCCATTACAAAGTGGTAATCTATTTCTATTCCTGTGCAAATCTACTGCAATGGACTATTACAGTTTTGTTTATAAGGTTTGTTATTTAAATATAAATGTGCTACACTAAAAATATATTCCACTCATATCAGAATTTCCAGAGGGGGGTAAAAAAAAAAAAATATCAAAATTATTATACATAAATCTTACTGCCATTTTGGTTTTATTGTGGATTAATGTAGTTCTTCACAAGCAAACAATTAGTGCAGATTTGCATAGCCTACTGAAATTGAAAAAAAAAAATAGAAGCACCTGGTTGATAAGTGGGATTACATTATGTGGTAGCAGGCAACAGCTGAACACAAATACATTATATAGTGTTTCAATTAGTGAAAAGACTACTCACTAAAAAGGTCCTGGAAAAACACTTTGATATTTATGAGCAGTCTCCCGCTTTCACACCTGAGTCATAATACACTGCTCTCTCCATCACCTACAATGCTGAGTAGAAATCCCTTCACAAACTTACGTATGTGGGAACAGGATTGACCTTGTTTTATGTCTTGCATGGAAGGTGCTAAGTCTAGTGCTAAAGAGCCTGTTCATTATTACCTATAAAAACAATTTGACAAACAAGGAAAAAGAAACCAATCCCAAGTCCCCGCAATCTTTTGACAGCTCTGCTGCAAGGAAGTCTTTTGCAGCTCAAGTTGAAAAGGATAGATCACTAATAGAAACCACTTAAATTAGCAGCTTGCCTAATATGCAGAAGCTTGCCCACCCTTGACTGGCTTTTTTTTGTGCTGAGGGTACAATACGGCTCCTGCCAGCCTCGCAGCTGTGCAGCCACCAGCCCAAGGAGACCCGCACACTCGCCTCCTCAGCCACATCCTCCCACCCTGGCATTTGCCAAACCTTGACACTCATCTTGCCCCACAGCGAGCCAGTTCAGCAAGTTAAATTGGCATCTAAACCCAAAAATTTTAAGAAAAGACAAAACAGGGAAACGGAGCAGGCAGCAGGGAGCCAGCCCAAGGCGAGGGGCAGGAGCACATCCCGTGGGTTGGCCTTGCCACAGTGCACAAGCACACTTCTGTCACGTGCTTCAGACTGTTAGCAGAAATCTGCTGTATTAGAGGCTTCAGAAGATTCCTAATAAGTAATTTCTGGCCAGTCTAGCAGTGGCAGCTTAAAACACTACTGCTTCCCAGTGGGTTGTCCCTTTCTCCTGTGACCAGCAACCTTCCCTGAAGCAGAACTGGAGAAAGTCTTCTCCCAGGAGCTGCGCACACCCTTGGTCCAGGGGGGCACATCCATCTGCTCTGCTGCTCCTACAAGGGTGGGAAATTTCTTCAACCCTATTTTTCTTCAAAACCAAACAAATCTCTTTGTCCCGCTTAATGGAGAAAATATTCTACCAACAATGAAAAAAAAAACCAAATTTAAAGCTGTAATGACTATAACCTCCTCTCACTTCTCACAGCCTTCTATTAATAGAACTTCATGATAAAGAGATAAATGCCCTTGTGCATTTGGCAACACCCCATGTGCATTTCTGGGAAGGGGGCCATGTAAATGAGTAGCCACCTGATTAGTAACAGGAAGCAAGCAATAGCCTACTATCACCGAAGATTAACATACTATCACATAAAGTCTGCTCTGCACATGTGTCTTCTTGGGTAAGGTGAGCAACTGTTGCTGGAAAACATAGAGCTGTCTCTGCACACTGTTATTAATTGCCAGTGGTTGTAGTCTTAAGAGTTGCCCATAAAAATGTACAAGCATCCAGCACAGTGACCAAACACCTTTGGCCTGTTACCTATTGACCTTCTCAACTGAGAATCACAGCTGGAAACTGGAGATTAATAACAAGAACATGCAGCTACACTGAAGTTGCACTTTCTCCTTCAGCAATTACATGTTTTTACTGGTTTTGAAAACGCACGATCTTTACTCAGTGAAGACCATCCAGCCTGATGGTATACAGGCTCGATATACTAATGGGTTTTTTTCATCTCTCCCGAAAGCACTGAACAAACTAGCAACTGCTCTCCCTTAGGTGGGAATTAGACAGCACCCCATACACAAGAGAATCAGTGCAACACTTGAATGCTTAGCTTTTGTCAATTGTTAGTGTAATGCTGACACCTGTTTCATGGCTGAATGTAGTATTTACTACTCAGGATTAACCCCCTGCTTTCCCCCAGACCTGGTCACTACTAATACACACAGCTCAGATCAAAGCAAGTATTTTCCATTCTTTGAGTGTAAACTTCAAACAAATCAAGTATTTTGAAGTCCTGAGCTTGCCACTACTGCCACTGCCAATCCGCTCCCAATCCCCAATTCTACTGTAAGCAGGGCTTACAATTTTTGGATCGATCTGGAGACTCTGCAGAGGCAAAGCCGTACATGTACTTCTTTTCCTCCTTACCATCACCTGACTGACAAAAGGCACGTTGCATACTTTTAGTACTGCTCTACGATTTATGTTGCAATCTAAGTGCTATGCTTACAAATAAACGGAGATGGGACTTTCTCCGGCTGAAAACCTGCCTTTGTAGGAAGAAGCTTCCCCCCATCCCCAGAGAGCACAGGTGTTAATTACTGATCGAGTACTCACAGACTCGTTGGAGCCATTTGAAGCCTTACAGCGCCAGGCCACCGCATTCAAAAGCCTGGTCCATCAAACAAGTATCTAAGCCAGTTTCTAAACAGAACCTGCAGCATTATATTACATTAGCATACTTCCACCAGGACTGCTATCTCTTGAGTCCCATCATGACGCTCTCTTTATGGCACGTGTAGCTCTTCAATCAAGCTATGTTACTAGGAAACAGGGTTGAAACTGGGGGAAAAAATAAAAATAGATATCATAAACCTGAAGCAGTGCTTGGTTGGGGATTCTACTTTTGTGTTATGCAGCTTGGCACGTATGTGCGAAATAAGGACTACTCAGCACTAATCTCTTCACTGGTCAGCAGGCAGGCTAGTAGGGATTTACCTCCCCCACAGATGCTTGTCAGCACCCACCTACCTACAGCTAAGTCCTCTGACTTGTAACTCACTGGAGCATCCACCGCCTAGTTTTGACCCAAAGAAAATCGACACCAGAGATAGCTGGCATAGCGAGACCACGAAGCAATGCTAACTGCTAGCAAATTCACCCTCCACTCAGCTTGCTACCGCAACTGGCACTTGCTATTCCTCCAGGTTCTTGTGCAAATTGTCTCTGAAACTGGAAGCGTTTGGATCAGCTGTAAGTGCAAACTGAAAACACACACATGCTGCACACATGCATGAATCTATCTCCCCATTCCGTTTAGATAACGTGACTTGCTCTAGCATGGGGGAAAACGCTGCCAGATCAGTTCACTGAACTGACTGACCTGGGGGCCAGAATACTGCCAGATACAACAGCTACGAAGAGAAGGGAAGAAAAAACTGGGAAGAAACTGTTCGCTTCCACAACACCAGCCTGCCATAACACTGAAGAACTGCAAGGTCAAACCAGAGCCTTAAACTATGAAACCAACTGGAGCCCCTCACAACAGCATCCCTTATTTACTACGCTTACTTGCTTAGCGCTCTTTTTGTTTCTGTCACTGGTGTGAAACACAAGTGACCTATTTCTTTAGAAGATGACAGGTTAAGGTTTCCAAATGAAACATTCCTGCCATACACTAAAAAAAAAAAACCAACCAACTATAAAAACCCCACAAGCCACAGAAAAAAGAAATAGTAATTTACATATAATGCATGGTTCAAACACCACAGGAAACCTGGTACTCAAAACTCACTGTGTTGTGTACAATTTTTTCCAAACACGTATGCTTCACTAAGTGCACTAATTCTTAAAATCATTTCACTGCATATAACACCAGCTATATACCACAGTATTTCAAGAAGACAAAGACTCATTTTGCAGAGGGGGATAAACTGCACGAAGTACATGCTAAAGCTACAGCGTTTAAATGTGTATTTTTAGTGCAAGTCTGCCATTAGTTGTACACACAGCTGAACAGACAATTGAAAAGTTTGATTTTGAGGAAGCCCAGGGGAAAGACAAGGAGGGCACAATTTCTGAAATCTTGACGAGCTGAGGCAGTGAACCCATAGATGCCATTTCAGTCCCATTCCCCTCCTCATCCTCCTGCATATCCTTTGTCCACCCAATATTCCTGGCACAACTCTGCATGGGATGCCAAGATGACCTGGACTGAGGAAACGTTACATATTCAGCTAAACAAAACAAAAAACCTAAAAGTAAACAAGGAAGATGGCATCAAAACACTCAACGTGCTGCAGCAGAGCTTAAGAGAAGCAGCCCAGAAAAGGTCTGTCTGCAAAGAGGAAGCTGGGGGAGGAAAGAAGTAGATAAAAGTCTGTGTTGGGTGTAAATGGAAACAAAACAGGAACGTTCTCCTTCACAGCAACTGCAGCAACAAACGCAGTATTATTTCAACAGTTCATGATGCATGAAGAACAGAAACGATGCCTTGCCTTCCACAAAAGCCAGAAAAATATTTTTCACCTTGGCTTCTGTTCTGGGAGTTTGGTTTGGTTTGATTTTAACCCAAAAAGAAGGCACTGAGTTCCCTATTATTAGACCTGAACCACCCAGCTGCTTCTCAAGTGGTCTGAATTCCCGCAGCCAAAAAGTATCAAATACTCCTCAAAAAACCACGTCACACACAATACTCAAATGTAGTTTCTTGGGACCAGTGATGCAGCAATGCCACTCATTTCTGAAGCTAGACTGTGCCAGATACCAGAAGCCCAGGACAACATAAGAGACAAGCCCTCCTGCCCCCTGCCAGCCCCAAGGGACGAAGGGGATGCCCCCTTGGCTGCACCAGTGGCTGCCCCTGCAACCATGCTGTGAACAAGAGATGAAAACACACAGGTCAAAAATAAAAAAACCTGGCAATAAGCCTCTATCAGTCTTCCTCTCACTATTACTTTTAATCTTAACCAGCTCGTTGAACCTACTCATGGTGTGATGCTGCAAGCGGTTGTGTCAGCGTGGCTGAGGAACGAGGGGACAAAGCAAGCGCAGAGGGCAGCAAAAATTCCTTAAGATAACATGCAAACAACAGTGGGAACACCATGAAATGATGACCATTGTCCCCCAGGATCACACCTACAGTGGATGTCACCTAAATTTCTATGCAGAAATAATTTTCAAGCTTCCATTGTATCTCATAAACCAAAAATAAACACACAAATACTCCTCTCTTGACCAGCAGTAGGATACAATCAATGTCTTACAAAACTTTTACCAGTATGGAAGATGATACAAATTTTATTCTGATACACCAGAGAAGTCACATGGGCATATTAACTAGTTTGCTCCTTGGGAGGTAGAAAAGGTAGTGGGGACCAGGGGTGGGGGACACAAAAACAGGAACAGGGGGGTGTCCAGGAAAGCACCACTGTCCTCACCCCATCAGGTCTCTCAGGGGAATCATAAGGTCACGCATAAAATAGGAATACTTCTTTTGTTTGAAAGAGAACTTTATTTTACAGTTCATTTTGGCTTGGGGCTAGGGTGCAAGGACTGTGAGGGAAAAAGGTTGAGAAAGCATTTTCCGTTTCTCTCTTTCAAGTGGCATTTTTCAGACAGCCTGTTTTTAGTTCTTACTTCACACAGAGAATGAGACAGCCTCCTGCATTCTCAGCATATTTTCTATAATAAACTGGCTTGAGTCCTACGATCTTAAGCCACATTTTGCACATTCAGGATAAGAACTCATAAGAGTTCAACAAGGACCTCATAAACTGACTTCTGGGAAAGAGGAGACAGCTTGCTAAAGCAGTATGTCAGAGTAGTTCCTTGCAACCAGTACCCACCACACTGCCTTACTATGCAATTCCTCTTCTCAGAAGCGTCTGTTTTATTTTTTTAACTTCACACAGTTTCATTCAAGAAAATTAAAAATAACAACAGTAACACTAACTACTTCAGCAATGCTTTCCTTGAAATTACACACATACATATTGACATGTTCCTGAGAGACCAAGGCTGGTGGAGGAGGAGGAAGGGCAGGAGGGGAGAGAGTCTTAAGGCATTTAATTTAGCGATTGCCTACTGCAAAAGAACCACCTGATTTTCCATGCTTTCCAAAACAAGAACCATCTACACCAATGGATGAAGCAAAATTTACTATATCCTCACTGTTACTAGAAGGACTCCATGCTGGCAAGTCTGTTTATAGCAGCGTATTATGTACAACTGTAACAACCAGACCTACTCAAAACATATTCACAACCTTACAGCACAAAAGAGACAAAGCAGAAAGGCTATACTTTAAACATAATGCACTACTGACCTTTTCCTCGAGGGCCCTTCTTCAAAATCTGAAGAACTAACATCATTGCTTGTTGAGGACACCTGCGATGCATCATCCTTCTCATTCTCCAGCTGTTCTGATCCCGGTCCTAATCCTTTAGATTGGCCATTAGTGAGAAGTCCTGCAAATGTGACAAAGTAGTACACAATATTCAAAACCTGCATTACCAGTGCCAAATGGATTTTATAAAAATTCATGTGTGACACTAACAATAGAGAGCTGTCCAAAGCAACCATCTTGCAGAGAGACATACTGGTAAGATTGCTTTTGCACAGAGGTACTCCAATAAAAACATACTTGACTGCGTGTTTCTGGTTTGGTTAACTGTAAGGCCCCAATCCCAAATAACCACAGTATGGGTGTTTGCAGTAGTATTTATAATCTTGTCACATCCCACATTTGAAAAGAGACACAGCTTATTCAAACTCATCCTTTTTGTTTTAATTTTTTTTCCCCTAGAACTCCAGTTGACTGGCATATATTAGTCTTTTGCATTTATCTATAGATCAATATAAAATTAAGCTGCCATTTGGTCCAATTTGTTGTTGTCTTCTCTTCACTCTGCTGCTTCCAACTACTGCAATTTATGATCCTTTAAAAAAAAAAAATCCTAAATCCCAAAGGGGTGAACATCAAACGCCTGTTTCTCGACTCTTGTTTCTTCTGGCCAAGTGTCGCTCATCTACAGAAACTCCACACTACCACCAAGGGTACACAGGGCAGGGGAAACATCTGCCACAGCTGCCTTCCCTTCTGTGCCTTTTCCGTCCCGGAGGAATACTACAGCAAACAGAGTCACATAGATGGAAGACAGTGTTGGGCCCCATATGAGGGTAACGCTTAACGTACTTTGCACATTCTACTTTAAAAAGTAACTACAATATAATATAACTCTCACAAAGAACAGCAGAGAGACAGTGAAACCACTCAAGGAAGAATTAAAATAGTAACATACTCTTCAATAGGCAATGGAAAGAAAATTACTAACTATTTTATCAGCTCAGTATTTACTCAGTGTTTGAAGAGCTTATTACCAGAGAAGCCCCAGTCTTATCCAGAAGAATGCTTTCCCCCTTTCCATAATTGCACCTTAGCAAAGAAAATGGGGGGGCGGGGAGAGCCGACCCCTTCCAAGGTAAGCCAGGCAGCAAGGCTGGTAAAAGGACTAAACCAAAAACACTAATAATAAACAGCAGTTCAAAACTTTCCATCAGCGCTCCACTACTTCAGACCTCTGTCTTCAGGAACACCACCGCTTAGCACAAGCGATGCACTTCGTCATCACATAACCGAGCCTTTGACCACGCTCTGCTGCAAAGAGACACTAAAGCACAAGCAGGGCAAGCGCAAGGCACCCCTCTGGCAAGCTGCCTGCTCTAAGCACTGGCACCTTGGCCCCAGCCATGGCCAAACAGCCTTTCCCTGCGCAGCCATTGCTTCACTGCTTGCTCGGGCACTACAACTGCATGCCGTACACCACGTGCTCCGAACATTTCAGTCCTTCCAATTCCAACCTCATCACTCTGCCTGCCCATTTTTGAACAGTCTAATCCCAAGTCTGCATCGTACCGCTGCATCACATTGCTCTCTCCCTTTTCCAGTCAAAGTTTGATCTTACTCAGTCTGACCTACACCAAATTTCTCTTGACTTGGAGTCAGAAGTGGCTACATGCTGCGGTTTTTGCAGTTTTAAATACACCACCTACAAAGCAGAAGCCTGGATATTTTACTTTTTTTCTTGTGGGGTAGATGCAGTGAACTGGTAGCTCAATTTTTTTCTTTCTAATACAGAGCCCACAAAGCAAAAGTTGAAACTAAGCACCAATTTTTGCATTAAAATGTCTCTTCTAGCCAGCCTGACTGGCAGGGAAAAGTTAAATGACCCAATTTACATTTTCACTCCCCTTTTGTTAAATTCCTTTTGACACTTCCTTTCCATTAAAGAGATCTCAAACTGTGACTCAACAAATAATACAAATTTCAGTATAAGCACATGATACTACACCAGGGTTTGTAATGTAACACAATGATACGATGCAGGGTGACAGCATCCCTTCAAAGCATTCCCAAGGAAATGAAGGCGACCTTTTAAAAAACATTGAATAGATTGTATTTCTATGGTGAATTCACCCTCACTAGAAGCCCAAGTGCCCAAGTTTATTCTTAAAACAGTTTCAACTTTTGCTTTGCATTTTTCCATGAAACCACTGTCAGTAAAATTTACAATTTTTGAACTCCAGAGAAGTCTAAATCAAGCATATCATTTGAGGCCTTATACTCAGTAACTTAACTCTTATGGCAGAATTTGATTAGGTTTTCCAAAAGCAGTATTTGTTCTGGAGACTTGCCATATGTAAAAACCCAGCAACCTGAAGTATGTGAGTCAAGAAAATCACCTTTTGGGCTGTCAACTCGCACGCACTTGGAAAGCAATTTTTATTCATCCTTTCACCCTGCCAAACCATCAGTGCACTTGGGAGACAAGCATGATTTGTGTCCCTTAAGGAAAAATATCAGTTTGTCTGCTATTATTCATCATAAACAGCACCACCCCAAACCTGGTAATATTGCAGGTAACTGGTTAGCTACCATCACCTGAAACCAATTGAAACACATGCCCTAAAACAAAGGCATAAAACTACAAATGAGAGACACCGATAAGTAACGGGAACGGGTGTTGTGTTCTACAGGTTTTCAGGGCCAGAATAATTGCAAAATCCACGCCAAGGTGATGAAAGGCACAGACAGCCACAGTCCGCAGCCTCCTTCCAAGCACTGGAGAGAAAGCACAAGCTGAAGCAGGCTGTTATAAAGTTTATTGCCACTCAATCATTTTTATACCAAATGTGTTCAGTTTGCCCCCAGATACCTTTTCCTTCAAATGCCACTCCTGCTCTCTCTAACTGCGATAAACCACGTTCTTTTCTGCTGCGCATCAGTTGTGAGCTATGAAGGGTCTGGAGGGCCCAGGACAGGATGGGGACCCCACAGTTGTGCCAAGTGACACTAGGGCACCCCCATCACCATTAATGAGTTGGCACCGGTGCAGCCGACGGGACATACAGGTCTGCTGGTGCACTGCAGGAACAGTCTGGTGCGCATCAGTCCACGTGGGCTTGACTCTCCAAAGTCAACCAAGCTACAGGATGCAGCAGGCATCTGCGTTTCTTAAAAGCCAAGTACTGCAATTGTACATGTATATAAAGAGGGGAAAGCAACCAAGCAAGAAAATACTCTTTTGCACAGTCTGAGCTGAACCACTCTCTAATCCTGGCGACTCTGGAGCACCCAGCTACACTCCAGGAACCAGCAAGTCATCAAGAGCCAAATAAAATCAAAGGGACAAATAGATCCTTTACTGCTTTTCCATGGTTGTGCCCTTCAACCTCTCGATCACAATTCCAGTGAGCCCTGGCTCATGGCAAAGCCGGTGACTGGTGACAGTCTCAGCTGCTGGGGAGCTGGGGGCAGCTGCCTGCCCCTTGCCCACCGGGCTCATCTCAGCCCCAGCTCTGCCTTTCTCCCCTGGCAGCTGCACTCATGACCGACCACAAGGCCCGAAGAACCAGGCAGAATAAATCAAGTTTGACAAAAACAGACTTTATTCCTGGAATATAAAGTGTTTGTTTTAAAAGTCAAATTAGATTTCTTAATACTTTTTTTAAAAAAACTAGACCTCATTAAAATTGAATTTGAAGGTACAGTGACTTGGATTATAAGTCAGTTTAGGATTTCATATATTAAAATTACTTACGTGAAATAATAATTTATATATAGAGTGGAGCAGTGCATATTTGCTGCCAAAGTTTAAAAGGAACTGAAACACCAAACAGCTCAAAGGCACTGAATAAACACTGCTTTAACTAAGTCAGTAATAATGAATTATTTAATTAAGTCAGAAATACAGGAACTCACGTATCAAATGACATCCGTGGTCCCTTAAATACACTGTCCTGGCTCTAACTGATGAAGACTAGATACTTTAAGAGAAAAGCCAATTACTAATTTCTAGTAATTAAAAAGGGTAGCTTAAAACTGAACCATAGAGATCTCAATATCCTTTCTAAAACATATCTTAGCACATAAATGTCAGCTTCACAGTTTTGCTGAATTCTTCCGCATACATTATGATGGCAAACTGCAATTTTAGTTACATGCTGTTCAAAAAGACACACACACACACACACACAAATCCACTTATCCGTTTCTAACTGCATTGAGAAAAATGTGAATATATCACAGCAGACGTGAATATTATGTCCATTTTGTCAGAAGCTGGGGAAAGCAGAAAAAGCCTTTCTGCCTTCTGCACCCCAGTCATTCATCAGGACATTTCTAGCACCTCTTTTTTATGTTTTCAAATCTGTCTGCGGCTACAGGTTTGTATGTTTTTTCACATGCAGGAAGGCTCTGCAATGAGCTGAACTGTACCCTCCAGGGTGATCCAGACAGATACACATCTCATGGCTTTACCAACTTTGCAGAGCACGCTCCCTCGTGTTCCCACTGCACCTCACTACCCCCTTTGCTTCTTCCCTGTCGCTGTTAACTGAGCAGAGGTCTTGCTGAGCCTTCTCCAGCAACAGCCATTTCCTTCCACCAAAAACAGAGCGTGTAAGGGACAGTTAAATCTGCTTGAATGAGCTTACGTCAGTGGGCTTGCTCCAACTCAAGCATATCACTTTTCATTATAGCCTAGCAAATACAACTCACTATTGCAGTGCAGGCAGGGCTTAATTTATATTGGTGCAGATTCACCAACCTTACTATTTTGGGGGATGCACACGTACTTTTAGCAGCAATCTACAACTCTATTCTCAAAGCCATGATCTAACCCATCTCCAAGTCATCTAGAGAGACGTCTGACAGGCGTGGGCAGGGCAGGCCTTGAGAGCACCTGAACACACCATGCAAAATCACAGGACCTGGGAATGCACCATACAATAAAATACAATAAAACACCATGGAAGTATAAACACGTCAGATGAAAACAGAGGAGGAAGAGAGAAGCAGAAAGCAGCAACATAAGGGAAGACAGAAAAAATGCAAGTGAGGGATTGGAGATGCTTAAGTGGGTTTTAAGAATAGATAAGATTGCAATTACTGGTATGTTCTTCATTATTAAAGTTACTGAATAATCAAGAAACGAAAGGGGAGCATCTGAATGAATCTCAGTATCACATGGTTAGCTGAACACAGTACTTGGGTGAAGGGATTTTCACAGTGTTTTTGAAACACTATTTCTGTTAATGTAGGCATGGAGCTAAAGCTTTCTTCACTTATGGAGTAACATGCCTGTCCAAACTTCAGCTGTGCAGTCTTGGGAGCTGTACAGGAAAAGCTTTGTATATAAAAAAAGAAAAAATATTAGTGATTTTCTTCTTTTTGCACTGTCCCATCTAGGAGAGCAGCCACAAACTAGAAAATTAGAAAGTGAATGGTTCAATTGCAATGTTAGAAAGCTAGGGAGTTAACCATTCCACACCATGGTCTGAAAGGTCTGCGCTCCTTGAATGTGTACAAACTCTTGGGTGTAACTGCACTGTGGCAGACCACCAACACGAGTTCTGTGCCTCAGATACAGAGGAGGAAGTTACTACCTTCAGCTCTTTAAGAATTTACTCTGGCCCTTAGTTTCACACAGGTAATATTCTGTATGAAAACAGATATATAATAAACTGACAGCTCACCTACACCTCTTGTTTCCCTTTTTTATCTAAGAACTACAGGACAGAACAGTTTATTCTGAGCTACAACTTTATACACGAGTTTACTTGCAAAGTATGGTTAATGAACAGCCCTCACCCATTTTCCAGAAGTATCAGACTAAGAGCTGCAATACAACACAAATTCACATCCCGTTGTCTGTAACCCTAAATTTATCTTCTAAAAAACACCCTTATATACTAGACTACGTGCTAAAACACTACCAAAATCTTGGTAGGCACGTTAAATAAAACCATTAATCATTTGATGCCAGTTAAAACATACTTGTATCTCTAAAACATCTGCAGTCTGCATTAATCAGCATACTGTACAGAGTTACTGTGTTTAGCTGTTGTATAGCTATGCACAAAAGATAATTTAGTTTTATAGTGCAAATGCCATCTGTCACATTGTCACAGCATGACAAGGTATCACATTACATATTAAACAGACAACACGCCTTGAAAATAAGGCCTATTTTCATGCCACGGTTGTCTTAGAGACTGAAGAACTGGGTTTTCATGATAGTAACATAATTTAAAAAGAAAACAAACCAAAACATTTTTCGCTGGGATGAGAGATACCAACTCCCTGTTCTTTTTTTTAGGGAGAGCTGTCATAAAGAAAACTGCTATTTTGATCTCGTTTGGTAATGCAAAACCCTAACAGCTTTCTGTCTCTAAATTAAAAAAACCCACAGCATTAACATTGCTTATACCACATGATGCTCTGTGTTGCCACCACGATGGTAATTAACGGTACATGGCCTTTTCAGATGACAAGCCACTGGACATTAGGTTGATTGTGGTACATAACGGAGCATATGCATAAAGCAGTACTGCTATGCCAAAAACTGTTAGCAAATAGCTTGTACAGTCTTCATAAATGAGTAGAAGAATGCTTTTATATGTAGATATACATCATTACTATGGAAGCCAAGCATGAATGACATTACAGCACAAGACATGTTTGTCAGCCTGTCAAATGACAAGATCACCAAAGAGAACTGATTAAATAATACAGGCTGAAAGATGCTCCTTACTCCCATTACATCTCCACCCAAAATTGCTATTAAGCAACCAAAGACATTCATGTGACTTTGTGTCTTGCACATGAGCCCATTATCAAGTACCTGTTAGCAGCGTTAATTGAAATTACATTGTTCTGGTGTTTCAACAGAACACTTTAAAGGGTGTTTTGTTTTGTTTTCATCTGGAGGAGGGGGGGGTGGTAGTAAACTCACAGAAATAAGAACATAACAGTCAAAAATGAACCTAATTTAATTCTGCCAGGAAACCACCTCAGGCCATAGGACATACTTCAAGCCTCAGTTAAACCATTAATGAAATGTGCATCTGGAAGAAATTTTAAAACAAACAAAAAAACAAAAAAAAAAAACAACCTAAGAACACCTGCAACATACCATATACAGAGAAAAAGCTCATCTGAAGTCTGTACTTCTGTTACTTTAGATTTATTTAAAAAAAATCTATTCAAAAGGATGCATCTCTCTGTTTAAAGACCTTTCTTTGCTTTTAAGGACACGATGAAAATGCCTGAGTCCCTGATTCCCCCAGGGAATCATCACACGATGCCTTCTGGCACCTTATTCTTTGTAAGGCAGAATGGAGGCCACCAGCCTGGGCTCCGTGGTGGTGTGGCCTGGATGAAGGAGGGAACAGGAGGACCAAACAGGCTGAGCAGCAGAGTAGGTGTTCATACGTAGGTGAAGGAGATAGCAGCAGTAATGCTGACTCCCCAAAAGCTGGGGGAACAAACAAATCTCTCCTAAATCCCCTTTGCACAAATGCAGAGAGCTGACTAAGAGCTTAAAACCACAGGTAACTACCTTGAATTTTCCCAGGTTGTTTTTTTTTTTAATTATTATTTTAAGAGGGGGGGGAAGGGAAACCCAAGGAACAGCTCCCCAAGACCCCAAAGGTAGGGCTGTGCCGAATGAAGCAGAACAGAGAGGCGGAAAGAGAGCTGATGGCCACCACCCTGCCAGCTGCTCCCTATCTGTTTTATCGGTACCACTGTGCTATCAAGCTCCTACCGATTGCCCCTGGAGCTGTATGATAAGGGCAGAGCAGCAGCTCTTCTAATAAGTAGGTACCAGGCCATGTAAAGGTCATTAAGTTTTGACAAACAGAAACAATAAATTTTATAGTACCATATGCACTCCCTGTTAGCACTGGGGAAACAAGCACCACATAACCTACCCACGTGTCACCAGGGAATCACAGTATTTGATGCATGTACCTTGCATCCACCTCGGCCCCCCTTGGCTGCAGTCAGAAAGCTTTGGAGGAACAAGAGGACTCCAAATGCAAGCTACAGGTCTCTGCCCTTCAGAGAGCTGTGCGTGGAGAAGGCATGAAGCCCTCTGCCCAAGCAAGGGAACACCATCACCAGGAGGAGAGCCCAGTCGGGATGTGGGCAGCTGGACTTTATCCAGATGCAGCCACCGCCAAGCAGGTGCCCCTGGAGAGGTCACCTCCCCTCCACACACCTCGGCTCGCCCACCTGTAAAATAAAGGTAATGAGATCAGCCCCCAGGGTGAAGCGCAGCAGGGGTACAGAGAGTGAGCGCGACACGAGATGCGGGTTATTATAAAATCCCTCAGTGCTGTGTGCCTCGTGTTGATTTTGGCATTGGACAAAGTGGTTTTACTTCTCCCTGAGGAGAACAAGTGCCCTTTGCTTTGCAGCTATGCCAGCGACATCTGTCCTGCAGGACATTTTCTCTCATTTGGTAATCACATACACAATCTGGAAACAGAGTTAAGTGTGCATTTTATTTGAAATTATAGGCACAAGCAGGTCCACAAGTGTAGTTTATCTCTATTTAGTTCAAGGGTATCAGTGATAGAAAAATCAGCATAACCACTGAGAGAGAGAAATGTCTAAATTCTCTGGTATTAACCAAATTATCAGTGACACAAATAATTTATTCTTCGGGGTTTATGCCAAAACCGTCATGTCTTGTTTATCCTGCCTTTTCTGGGGAATTTTATGGCTGAATGGAGAACCAGTGGGCTAACATCCCACGAGAGGGGAGAGTCAAGAAAACTCTCAACATGCCTGTGAAAGAAAGCATTTCATTTTGAAATGTTTTGTTCCTTCCACTTTTATTTTGTTTGTGTCTATTTGACCGTTACATAGAGAACAGTTATAGACTCAGCTTCCAAAATATTTTGCTTGTTCTTCACAAATATCTCTTCATGTGAGGAAGAGAACGTAATTTATTCTGGTAAATAAGAATTAAGTAAAGCAAGCTAGTCAGCATTTTAGGTCTTTGCCACCTCTATGTGAGCACCAAGTGAGGGCAGTTCCTCCCCAGTCTGAAAAACTTTTACAGATCCATCTTTGCTGTAATACACCACTAGCAGTCCCGGTTTTTAGTTGTTTCCCCTACCTCACCATCACAGGGATATGCTTTTAGACTCAGCGACACACCTTACCCCGTTTCAGAGTTATGCTTCCACTAGGAATGGATGGACAAAGGAACAATAAATCCACACTTTGAAAATATCCATACCTCAGCACCCAGGGACCAGACAGATTAGTAAAAATGGTGAAAAAATTTTTTAAAAAGACATTCTGCTATTTTAAGTAACATGAGAAGGAAAGCTGTGCCAAGAGCACGTCTCCAGACAACAGCTATTCTACACTAGAAAGTAAAAATTAGCAATTGTGCCTCCACAGAGTATAAACAAAGCGGGAAGAAAGAAGGTGAAGGCAAACACAGTGAAGCAAGGAAGAGCCTGCTAATTGGAAGAAAATATAACATACGAATGTGCAAATAAAACAACAAGGGAAATAAAAAAGCATGCAATGCCTCACTGCTAACAATGAATACTTGGGAGCCTGAAAAGGGAGAGATGTGCAGCTAAACCCTAGAGGCTTAGCAAAGCTTGGCTATATTTGTTAATGTTTCTAGGAAACCCTTCCAGACTGTGTAATTTGAAAACTGCGTATCTGCATGAAACCGGATGCAGCAGCAAAGCAGCATCTTGATGAACATTTGCCACACGCTTTTCCTCTAACGAAGCACAGTTCTTGCTGATCTGCGGTGAGGGATCACACCAACAGGCCGGGCTCATCATCTCGGCACACGGAGGTGACAAAAAGCCCCTGAAACCAGTGTCACGGACAAGCCAGCATCTTCCCCCTGCAAAGGCAGCTGGTGGCTGCAGCAGGCAGGGACCAGGTTACCCTCTGCTGCACCCTTCAGCAGAAGCCCGGCCCTTCCGAGGAGCGAGGAGAGCAGGAGAGTCGGCAGCCACATGGCACGTCAGGAACTGCTGTGCTCCTGTGAAGGACCGGGCCAGTCCTCCTCCATCTGCAAATGGGAAGCAGCAATAAAAGGCAGCCCAAGTTACTTCTTTCTCAAGTAAACCAAATTAAATTAAATGATCAGAGGAATAAATGTGGGACTTCTACATACACGTCCAAAGTGAGCAAAACACCAAACTCTGGAAAAGGAGGAGGGTTCTAGCACAGCAGGTGTGCTGCAGGAAAAAGGACAGGGAAAGGACAAGAGATGTGCCAGAAAGCCCTTTCGGGGAGGTTATCCTCTGCTTAACTGCCTCTGATTCTGCCCCTGTGTGACAAAAGCCGTGAAAGGCAAACACTAAGTGACATACTTCTAATTGCATAGTCCCATTTGATATTTTAATGCATGTCATTGAGGATTAGCTTTTCATTACTTTTGCCAGGAGCACAGGCAGCCCTCCAAACAGAAGAAATATTTTTTCCCCTGATGTGACACGAGCTACAAAGATCTTGTTTGCTGCAAGAACACACAGCCTGGTGACCAGCAGCAGTGACCATCCCATGCAGCCAACAGATGTGGGTACAGATTCAGCCCTCTCTCCACTGGAGATGCTTGAGCTTTCAGTCAAAGAAGAGGAGGAGAAAAGTCCTCCTCCTGTCGTGGGAAAAATAACTGAGCTAAATGGTAGGGGTGTTCTAAAAGAACTCAAGTTCTATACAACGGATAGTTGAATTAAACCATTTCAATTACTTTCACTCCGTATTTTCAGTAACTTTTTAGAGAACGTGCCCTCCCCAGCTCTGAGATCATCCATCAGCCAGCTCCAGGAGTCAAACTGTCAACTTCTTTCACTGACAAGGGTGGTGGGTTTTTTTTTTCTGGTGTGCCACCTCCTTCTACTAAGCACTTGAATTATGATCTCTGAGTTTAAAGCAATTAAAATAGCCACTGACTTAAAAAAAAAAAAAAAAAAGAAGAGGCCACAGTCACTTCTAACGTAACTCCCTAGCATCTTCAGCAAGAGGCCAGCTAGCCCTCCCCTGCACCAGGAGGTCAGGCAGCCCAGCTGGACCGCAGGCAGCCTACCTCCCTCCCCACACCAGGGATGCTGGACCGCAGGCAGCCTGCCTCCCTCCCCACACCAGGGATGCGCAGGCACTGCCTGCAGCCAGATTTCCAATTCCCTGCCAACCTGACCCCTTGCATATCAGTTGAGAGCCTTAATGTAGGCTTGACAACCACACCAGCATAAAGCCCTGTGACAACCCAGGAGGAGGGGAGGGAAGAAAGCTGCCTGTGCAATTCTCAAACACTTTAAAAAAAACAAAAACAAAAACAAAACAAAAACCAACAAAAAAACCAAAACACTTTCCCAGGCTTTTGTCTGTAAACCGAAATTTCATCCACGATGCTCAACGTCTCACTGCTAGCTGGGAAAGGCAATTCTCTCTAGGACAAAACCAGCAGCTGCTTTTCCTGGGAGTGAACCCTTCCCCTAGACACCATCGACCCAGTGTACCATTTATTTCCTCTCCTCCACAGAAAGCAGCTTCAAGGCACCGTAAAACAATACCAAAAACTTGAACACCTGGAAAGCCCTAAAAATCAGCCTCTGAACTTTTGGGGCACCTTTCTCCTTGCCACTGGTTTTACATCTACCTTGCTAAATTAATCATAAAAATATATTTTTTAAAATTACTTGGCATGATTTTAACATACGAAACAGCCATGTGGCCATACAAAAAAAATTTCCATACAGTAAGCAAACATATTTCAAACATATTTGCAAAACCAGGCTGCTTAAATAAACCAAACCAAAAAATCCCACCTATCTTTCCATGAAATCTGTACTTGCAGACTGTATTCACCTCTTCTCCCAGGGGTGATTTTTTTTTTTTTTTTTTTTTTACTTTACTGTTCTTTTTTTTTCCTCATCCCCCCCCCAGTCTGTTTGCAGAGCTGTCGTCAGAGGAGAGAAGGCTCATGACAGTGACAGTGAAAGGTTTAGACCAACTGCTGGAAACTGAAATCACAACTGCAATATGAAAGCCCAACATGAATGAACAAATTGTTCTGCCACAGGCATGCACGGGAGCGACAACACTTCACCCCTACTCAAGCCCTAAGCCTTTACCTCAGGTCAGGATCCCAGCCCTTCTCCTACATGATGCCAGCAGCGGTGGCAGGGGTTGCAGATGCCTCCCCATTGCACATGCAATGAGAAACACACAGGCTGGGAAATCAATCCGTAGCTGGGAGATGCTTAGAAGAAAACCCTGCCCAGACCAGCTCCAGCACTGCAGTGGCAGGACAACAGCTGAGGAGAGGAAGCAGGAGGAGCCAACACTCAGCAGAGCTCCAAGGATCTTGCTGCCGGAATGACACACAGGCCAAAGCATGAGCAACACAAACTTAAAAGGCGTTAGATAACAAACATCAGCCACCTACCAGAGTGTGTGCAGAGACCGTTCTCGGTTTAATTGGGGGGACAACTGATTGTTGCCAGCATTAACGCAGTTACCCAAAGCATCGGCATATGAAGCATCAGCGTTGTAACGGCCTTTAAGGAAACGCTCCTCATACGCCAAGCAATTCCCATCTGTATTTCTAGCTCTTGATACCAGCAGCTTAACCTTACATTCACCTCCCTTTTGTGAGCTCTACAGGCGAACCACGGGGGGAAGAGATGAGAGCTGGGGTAGGGGGCCAGCCACTTGAAAACTTGATGGTGGAGAAAGGGCTTCTGAAATGTAAAGAAGGCTTCCCAAAGCACCACCCCCCGGAGGAGTTAAAGAAATTCCACTACCAAGAAATATTGTGCTGCGATTAAACAGCTTTTTTTGCTTACGTTTTGGGGCATCAGAAGGGGAAGTGAAACAACATTAGCTGCTTCGTGACTTAATAGAAACCCTGGAACAACCATAAACACACACTTATCCAATCAAGACTATACAGTGATGTGTACGTAATGATTTTATCTTTCTGAATAAGCAAAGGAGATAAAGTACTATCTTGCAGTTTTTGAAGAATACTGGGTCGTTGTGTCGTGTGGTGTGTGTCTCCCCACACACACACAAGAATTTGTTGCAAAGAATTTTCCTTCCATCCATGCATGTAACTGAAGGCTGATACCCCTTAGCATATTTCTTAAGTACAACATCGGAGAAATGTGGGTGAGGGGGTGGGAGGTGTGTGCAATGGAATAGCATAGAAATGCAGGATAAAAACAGCAAGTGGGCTTTCAAAATATACCCAAGAGGCTGTGTGTATGTATGCTGAAGTTCACCGTTGTATTACTACAATAAAAAAACCCTGATTTAGGGCCAAAAGTACATTATTGATATTCAAAAAAACACTGCATAACTCTGTTTCAAGATGACATGACAATATGGGGCGGGGAACGACACAACACTACTAAAATGACAACTGGAATCTCTCTGTTATGTTCACAGTACTCTGTAAAAAGCTAGACATATTAAGCTAAAACAGTTCAGACAACTGAACATCCTGAAGTTAGAACATTCCCTCCCTACACTGTTCCAAGGCATCTCCACCAAGCCTAACCCAAGTGACAAAGACTATTGAATAATATTGATGCTTAGCATGCATTTAATACTTGTATATTCAAAGTGCTAACACACACACACACACCCCTCAGCCCCCCAAAAAAACACTGAACAAAACCAACCTGAACAACTGGGAGAAGAACTCTGCCTGTCGCCACATGGGGCGAACCTACAGCAACATTTGTCCCGCAGTGGGAGATGTCCTGCTGTATAACCACAGCCCCGCACAGCGGGATGAGGCAGAAAGGACGGTGTCAACCACTCCATGGGTGTTGGAGATACCCTCCTGAGAGGGATGGATGGACCAGTCTAATGGGCAAGCAGCACTGCAGGTATGCCACGCTGTGTTTTGGATGACAGGCAGTACGCAGAGCGGGAATCATCGTTGTCAGCGTCAAAGCCGGGACCCCAATTAGCCCGTAACCTGCACCAGCTGCCTGACGCGCTGACAGCCTTTGCTTCTTTGCATGCTTGGGCCACCCAGGTCAAGGTTTAACTCCCACGTAAAAGTGTTTATTAATAACACTCAAGAATACAGAGTAAAGACGAGAATGAATGTGAACAAATACCCATCATTTTAAACACCACCACCCCAAAAAAAAGCCTGCTTCATCCTGTTTAATGGTAAAAAGAAAATGTATGGCTGGATCCCAAGTGGTGAGCAGGATATGAGAAGGAAGGGGAGTCCAATTTTTTCCTCTACTGGTCTGTAAAATCAGGAAAGGCTTTGGCAAATGCCAGGTAGATAAAAGTGGACCACTTACAAAAGTATAGGGTGGACTTTCTACATTTAATTTCTTTCTGAACTTAAAATCTGCCTCAGAGATATTACAGAAAACACTTTCAAGTTTAAAAAGAAAAAAAAAGAAAAAGTCATTGGGGACACGAAGGCCTCATTGTTTTCCCCAAACTTTATATGTCAACACATACACATGCATAAAAAAAAAATCCTTACCTCCCTTCTGAGACATTAAATCCACACAATGTTTCTTGGAGAGGGTAAAAAGAAAATGTAGGTCAAGATGTTGAGATAGGGATTGCTTCTGAAAGATGAAAGCATAAGAGGACTAAGCTTTCATTCCTTATGTTTCTTTGAGATTTCAAACAGAGTGTTATTTGATAATGGTTCCTTTCAGAAAATTGGAATTTAATATAGCTAATTATAAGTTAGAGAATTAATGTAGAGTCAGTACTCCAACTGAGCTGGTATACCATGCTGATGCTTTTTACCAGCATGTCCCCCGTGCTTATTATAGATCTTTTCTCCAAATTCTAAGGCCAATCTGTTCTCACATTAGGCTGGATGGCCTACGAGTTGGGGGGGTGGGGTGGGGGTGGTGCGGGGGCACAAATTTATGATCTTTACGGCTGTAACACCGAGCCTGCAGCAAGCAGCCTGCAGTTGTCCTCACAGCACGGCACAGTGCAGGAACAGACCCTCCTGCTTCAAAGGGAGCACAGAAAATAAGAGGACAAAGACAGAATAAAAAACCACAAGTAGCTGGAGACGACACGGAGGACATGGAGAAAGAGGAAAACACATATTCTTCCCTTTAAAAGGAAGGGGAAAGTATGACAACAAGAGACGAAAAAGCATGGGCAAACAGGGAGTATTCCTAATTGTCCAGTATTAACATGGAAGCATCTGAGAATTATTTGTCCTACTCGCAATCCTAAGTTAAAAATCCTGACCTACATTTCACAGAGAGCAAGCAGTACAAATAGGAGCATCCCTCGTGACAGGCACCGGCAGCAGATGCAGCCAGATTTGGACCGAGGACAGTCTCTGCCCTTCGGAAGGAAGCCACGCGTCAGTGTTGCAGGGACCCATGCAGGTTTGAGATGCTCTTTTTCTAGAGATGGCACAAAAGGCGTTCAACAACACCTGCTGCACATCACTGGTTAGTACATAAGGTAAAACTGTAGCTTGCGTAGTCTTAAACATACATTGTACTTGAGTGAATTTTGAGGGCGGAAATGTACATCGTGGGAAGCTCTGCAATCCGCGAGGTTCCAGCAGCTTTCCCTTTGTTTTTCACTGTGGTTTCCAACTAAATACTAAGCCGGCATATTTCTTTAAGTTCTCCGATGGACGTGTGAGCTCCTGCAATGAAATTCTGTCATTACATGAGCTCTGTTAAGGTCTTAATCAGAAGGACCATACCCCGTTTTTTCCTGAAAATGGTACCTATGTTCAGTCGAGCTATAAGCTTCTGGGGGGAAAAGGGGCATGTTTTTTACATAATCAGAAGTTTCTTACATGTTAGCAAATTAATCCCTCAAGTCATATTATCATTTGGTATGTCCCCACCTGGGTTAGAGGCAGGACATTCCCTATGAAAGTAGGTGTTGCCTTCCAAAATATTATTCTGCTCCTAACAGGCCACATCAGGACAAAATCTGTCCCCTACAGAGGACACCTCCCCCTCTGCATGCTGGAAGAATTCCCCAAAATCTGCTGAACTTGGCACTATATCACGCACTCCCAAACCTTGGGGCTGAGGAGTGCTCGTCTTTCCTTAACTTCTTCCTCTAAGCTACAGAATAGCATTCATTTTTAGAGAAAACAAGCAAACAAACCAAAAGTTTACTGAGGTCCTTCCTGACATGCTTAGCACTTTAGGGAACTGAAGTCTTCTCTTGACAAGTGGACACCAGAACAGTACTTTTCCATCGCTTTCAACCTAAGTAAAAGGGAACACATCTGGCATGGAAAGCACTGCCTCCTTCAGTCTGCTCTCTGGTTCCTGTTGCCTGAAGAACCTGGTCAACCTAGGTCAGGAGGGAAAGCAGCCACTGCACAAAAGCTGAAAGCTATTTTCCTAAAACCTTGGTAAAGTTTCTGAGTTCCTTTGTCCATACCAGCAGAATTTCTCCTGGAAGTAGGAAAGCACAAACTGAGGAGCAGTCTGTCCTTCTCAGCAGAGTCTATTCCTTTCTAAGTCTCCCTGCAAATTCAGTTTTCAAGAGACTATCCCCACGGAGTCCAAGATGATTTGAGAAGTTTTAACTAGCTATTTACTTAGCAGTTCTAATTTTGATCCAGCCACGTGGTAATGCAGCACCATCTCAACATCCAACTACGCCAGGGAAATTGAAGGACTGCAAAACCATCTTCCCCATAAACCTCATATTCAAGTTCACAGACAGTATCTTAAACTCGTTTTTCCAATCAGTCAACTATTCTAAAAGAGGTCTCCTTTCCAGGCTGTTAATGGCAGACACCTAGATCCGTAACAGAAAGAAAGGTGGTTTTCTGCACTAAGCAATGCCTTAACCAACAGCTCATTTATTCTACTTTATGAGCAGAGCATGTGTATATAAGCCTGTGTTGTGCTTTGGATGTTAATTAGCCTTCAAAACTTTGCATGCCAGTTTTATTGGAGCACCTTCCATGCTGGCATAAAGGGGACTTTGTACCAAACACTCTTCCTCCACCCTAGGAGAGATCAACATCAGCTTGCAGCTCAAAAACCTCTCTTTCACAAAGAACTTTTACTCTTCAATTCTGGTCTCTTGTTAATGAGACTTTAAATATTCAAGGACACATGCAAAGGTAATCTATGAAAGAGTGCATTTAAATCTACAATTGCAAATGGGCTACGTTTATCTACTTAGATAAGACAGCCTTGTTCCTCTCAATTACAGAAGGTCAGTTCCAGGCAAACGTAAACTGGCATTTGAAGTTCATCCCTGCAGGACAATGAGATGAGGTAAAGCTTCTGGGACAGGTTTCCATCTAAATAAAACTTGACAAGTAGTCCCTAACCACAGACTTCATTGCTGCACAAAAGGCCACCTTCAATTGATTTTCAGGAGGGGGGAGAAGAGCAGCAACAACTATGTTTCAAGAAGATTTGGAATTCAAGCCACATTCTGCTTCTATCCCTTATTCATGGCTTCCAACTGGAGGTAATCACTGCTGACCGCCCAGAGATATAAAAAGGCAGAACAACTACTGTAGAAATCAGCAGATACGTTGTCCTTGAACAAAGTTATTTGCTTACTGTCCTGTCAAGTAGATTGTCACGTTAAAGGATGAGTTGGGACTCTTCTCCTTGGAAGAGAAATGGTGTATTCCTGGACAGATGCACCACAGGAACCAACAACAAGGCAGGGAAACGGAGCCCTGCATGCAGACTGTGTAACAGGAGCATGCCTCTCCCCACCCCAGCACACCCCTGTATGACTCCACAGTTTTAAGGCTCCACGCAACCCTTCTAGTATAGGGAGCCAGAGACTGATAAAGCGCCTGAGGCTCTGAAACAAGATCCCAACATCACAGCAAGGGAGCAGGGGTCAGGAGAAAACAGAAGGAAATGAAATCCCTCTTCAGCCCTCTCCATCCAACACACCTGTATCTGTACAGGTCAGTACAGCCCAGATGCCTTTTCTCAGTGCCCTGTATGAGAGGACATGCTTCTACCATTGCTCTAGCAGCCTCTTGCTAACACTGTGACAGCATTTCCACCCTGAAGCAGAAAGAAAATTCCCATGCTGTGAAGGAAAAAACGGTACCCCCTCTGTGCCATTTTCATCACTTCTGAGATTCTTTCAATCTCTCCACATATGCAGCAGGCATGACAAAAACACTGGGGTGCTTTGCAGCCACAGTAAACACAGCATCTTTAAAAACAGTTGGCCATGAAATGCTTTCACCTTTCACAGCACCAGAGGAGGCAACAACTGTCTGAGGGAGGTGTTTTAGGAATAACCTGCTTTTGATGCAGCCTGGCTGAAACAGACCATGTCACGGTGAGATTCACCTCTTAACACATCTACACACACACACAAAGACTAGGAAGAGGCCGAACTGAAATATTTTTAAGGTCAACCACTAATGAAGCTAAGTGAGGGATGAGCGAAGGAGGAAAAAAATCCAATTAAATGCTGGTGAGACCTTTGGGCATTACTCAGAATGGCTGGCTGAGGCCAAATTTTTGCAGGAAATATGGACTATCTCCTGGGCTCCCAAATTGCACCAGAGGTCAGCTGAAGAGGTTTCGGGAGTTTGCCAGCTCTGCCTTTCTGTGGGATCTTTGACATATTGCTCCAGCTGGGATCCTTCCAGCTCTTCCCTTTTTCCATTTTAGTGTATAGCTTGAATAAAGAAAACAAGATGAAGGCTTTCAAAGATAACACAGTCTTTCACAAACAGATGCAGAACAAAGGACAGGAAATTCTGAGCAAAGTAAAAAATGAATGTTGTCTGTTCAAGGCTTATCTGGAATGAGTTAGCCTCTTAGTGGACAGATCTGAAACATCAGACAGTCCCGACTGCAATTGCAGTGCTCGCTAACAGGACTGTGAGGGGAGAAAACAGGATGGATAAGGGTAGAAATTCAGCTGCCTTTAGTTCTTGGAGCGGGAAAACTCCTTCAGATTTACCAGAAAACACTTGCAAGTCAAGCTTGTCACTGTCATCCCCTGTCGCCCTAAGCACCTACGGTTTCTCTATCTACACTTTTCACTGGACAGCCCCTTCACAGTATTAAATTCATTTAAATTGGGAAATAAAGGACATCAAAGGCAGGTTATTGAAAACATGCATTCAACTAATTCTGGATACAACATCACATTAACTGCATGTAATAAATCTGCGCTAGTCAGACAAAAAAAAAATTAAAATGTATGCACATGTATTACAATGTAGAGCAGTCTACTAGGACTTCACAGTATACGTGTTAAGCTATATTTATTTTTTGGAAAACATTCATCCACAAGCTCTGGGAAGTATCTGCTATGTGATGAACGGATCATCATCAGTCATCAAAAGGCAGCAGTTATTTCAGAATGGTTTCTTGGAGATTTTAAATTAAAAAGATCCCACTGAAACCAAATCAAAACGTGGAGGCATGAGCTCAGGGCACGGACCAATCTCCCAGGCTGTTATGAGCCGTGAAATGAATGTGACTAATTCCTGAAGACATTCGTTGCTCAAAAAGGCGACTCATGTTCTTGCTTTTCACAGCAGAAACTCTATGTTCAGACATGGGTTGATGGCATCTAAAAATAATGCGATACCAATCTACTGACATTTTCAGTTTACTCCATGTCACTACAAGGATCCCCAGATCCCTTCCAATTGGCAACCTGCACATGTTACAAGCCACAAGGCTTGGGAACACAGGTAACAGAGGGTGTTTGAGATGAAGATTAAGGTGCACTGGCAGCTGTGTCAGGCAAGTTGCAGAAGTGGCTACTGTGCCCATCAGCAGTTACAGCCATCTGTCACTAATCTCTACTTTTTCTTTTAAAACCACTTTACTGCCAGGGTTGACACGATAAGGTTTACAGCACACACGACATCTGCTCTGATTAAGCACAGCCTAATGGCCTGAAGAACATCCTGCTGAACCAAATAGTTCTCAAACCCTTTCCACACTTCCAAACAGCAAACCATTTCTAAAATGCCCCCCATGTCAAGGAAAAACTGCTGTGGAGGTTGTCAGATGCAAGACAGGCCCTTGAAGACTGAAAATGTATTCTCCCTAATACTCTGAAAGTGCTCCACAAAATGCAGTCTTGCACTAATACCTCAAAGCTACAGTGTAAAAATGATAGCAAAAGCCTTACTCAAAGCTAAGCACAGGCAGTTTTCAGAAAACACAGTTCCCTAGAACTGACTACAGCAAACCGTACTACACAGCCTGTGTGTATGACTGCAACGTCTCTCTGATTCTACTTGTGATACCGATTTTATTTCCTGCTGCATTCCTATTTTTTTAATAAAGAAATATTTCTTAATAAAGAATATGCTTTTTCAATGACTGACTTTTTTCTTTCCCTGCTGCTTTCCTGGTTATATGCCTTAGGGTCTGTCCTTAAATTAAAACCGCTAGTTATTTAATGCACAGTTTCCTTCTGCCAATCATGGGCAATGGGGAAGCAACAGAAAAACTGACAGTTAAACTCTCTTTACAAAGCAGCTACGTATTCCGACCTGCAGACCTTTGATCGTCACTAGAACATTTTAATAAACACTAAAGTAACAAGAATCACAAGTATTGGGCATCAGACAGAAAGAGGTAAAGCACCTTTGTCCCCATTCCCATGCTTTCTGAGAACCATTGCTCTGAAACAGAGACATCGTGCTCACTTTTTCTGAGCACACTGCTGGACTGCTGCCACCTTCTCCACTTCGTGTCCATACTTTCTGCAAGTTTTCCAGCCCTTTCAATAGCACAATCCACCAGGCAAACAATGGTATGGAACTCGAACATTTACACTACCTTTAACAGCTGTATAATTTTGATTTGATTTCTATGTAAACCACAAGTTATCTCTTTATCTCCTCAACACAACTCAACAGCCTGAGAAAATGGGCAGCACCAACCACCAGTTCTCACTTCATCAGGTCACCAGCATGAACTTCATCCACCCCAACCTGGCAGTGTGAATGACAATGGTCTGAGCAGATCTGTCTGGCTCTTAACATCCCAATAAAAATCTACTCATCACAAAAAAAATTATTAACAAATTTAAACTTGTTTATCTGTGGTTGAGTTAGAATCCAAAGCCATGCATCTCGCTTAATATTGCAGCCAAAAAACCGTAGCTTTGCATAATTACGCCTTACTCCCGTTTCTTAAAAAAGCAGACCAGAACTGTTACTAGAAAAGTTACAATTTTTGACAGAGCTGGCAATTCTAAGAGGTGAAGCCACCAACATCCTTTTGACTCTACATGCCAGCCAAAAATATGCCAGGGTGCAAATTTAGGCTGGCTGGCAATTTTATGGCTGCCAAAGACAGAATGAAGCAGTTTGCTTGTCTACATTCAAGGGTGCTTCCAGACTGCTGATAGAAACAATAAATCCAAGGCAGCAACTATGCGGAATGACCCCGAGTCAAGAAAAACAAAATTGTTGTCCCCTGTTGGGGTTAAGGCAAAGGTTTGTTCCACAGACCATCTATGCAATGAATTTCACCACTACATCAGCGGTGGAGTTTTTTTGTGGGTTTGGGTGTTGGGGTTTTTTTGTTTGTTTGTTTTAGGGGTTTTGGGGGTGGGGGGTGGGGTTGTTTTTTTAAGAAATACATAAAATTAACACCTACAGTTGTGAAGCACGTTCAACGAATTTTTAAGCTGCATCTTTTTTTGCTCCTATTTCTGGCAACTGTTGTCTCTTCTAGCATCTGAGGCTGTGGTTAGACAAGACGACTGCCAATCCTAAGGCTGTGGTTAGACAAGATGACTGCACCAACTGAGCAGCTTGCTACTATCTAAAGGGATGAATCCAGACTCTTCCTCCGACCACTCGCTCATCCGACCTCTGATGAACCTGTCTCACTCATTAAACTAGAAAATTACTATTTTTTAAAAAATCATTTTTGGGGGCTAGCTTCCTGCCGCGTTAGTATGCTGAACCAGCTGTACTGCACGGGCAGACAAATGGCAGAGCCAGACAGGAGATAAAAGAAGGGGGGACCAGACCCATCAGCTGTCGCTGAACTCTTTCTTACCTTTCCTCAGCTTATTTATTTCAGATCTACAATAACTCCATCACAGATTATGCATGCACCTCTGCAACATCCTTCATTGCTGTTTTCATTTTCCATTACCTACAATTAGTAATATGCAGGGAGGCAAGATTATTTTTAGAATTACTTCAACTAGAAGCGCACTCAGGGCAATAACAACTCTTTTTAGATGGTCATGAAGTGAAGGTTTAAGAAAATTAATTACACAGTTCCTCTGTTTCTCTGGTTAAAAAAAAATCCACCTCTTTATGTTTGAGACAAAAAGGATGATGGGTGTCCTGCAAGAGAAGGCTTTCTGGCAGTCTTGCCAAACACTGAAATTGTATCAAGACAGGAGCACGATTCAGACATGATCAAACTGGGTAAAAATCACTGAAGGTGCAATTTGGCCTGCAAAATTTTTGTAAGTGGTGATGATGGATGGAACAGGCAAAAAGAACCTGTGTCAGCTGATGAACAAGCAAGTCCCTGGCAGGCTCAAAAATGAATTCTGTTCTAAAAAACAAAGAAAGGAAAAGAGATTTGGAAATTTTCAATGGAGCCCAACCCCAACATCCTGTTATTTATTTGTTAATCTTTAAATTAACTTGACAGCAACCACCAAAGTGAAAGTGATGTTGAGTGCCATGACAAATCTGCTCAAACGCTTATTTTCTGAACCTTTTAGTTGAAAACATCTATATTTAATCACAGCTTAAACTAGCCAAAAAGGCTGTTTACTCTGAAAGTAAAGGGGAAATGTTGCGAAGTTGAAAGAGGTATTTCTGTTTCTGTAAATGCATGTTAAAAATCCACTTACAGACAAGGGTCCTTGGCACACTTACAATCTTCTACTACAGCTTAGGAGACAGACAGACATTACCCACTGTCAACAAATGCAATTTCACATCACTGATGGAGTGAAAAGCTCCCTAGACAAATGTTAGCATAAAACCTTCTTCCAGTACTTAATTGCAGCCTTCAGAAATAAGAGAGATGAAGTTACCAGAGTATTTGAACAATCACAGAGAATGAAGAGGACTACCTTCTTGTTCAAAATTAAAAGCTAGGTGGTGGTCCAGCCTAGATGTGAGCTCCAGGGAGGAAGGAGGTGCATGCTGCTCTGGGCATGTAGGGCTGCAGCTGAGACAACAGCACCTCTCAGAGGGCTGCTGTTGTATTATCTTCTGTGCAGTGGGAAGAGACGTGGCCTCAGCCCAGAGAAGACGAGGTTGCTCTGCTGGCAGCTGCTGCCACCCCCACATAGTTAGCTTTTGGCAAGTACTGCACAGCACTGAGCGGCAGCACCCAGCTTAGTTGTGTTTAGGCATTTCTACCACACCTGTTCCAATTTTTATGCCATGCCTGGGGTACCATCTACACGCCCAGGGAAAAAGAGCTTTCAACAAGTTGAAGTCGAACACAGCCTCATGCCACCCTACCACTGGGCACCTCCACTTCGACGTGGCGTGCTAGGGAACAATGACAGAACCCCTTCACGCAGCGAGGAGGAAATACTTGAAAAATCCATGCAGCAATAACACAAATAGCTATTTCCAGAGAGCCAGCGCAGCAGCCAAGGGATGTGCAGACCCAGGTGTCAGAGCAGGCTGCTGCCACTGGGTCCGGTACTGCTGTCTTGCCATGGGCTGCCTCAGAGGCTCCTGCCCCTCTGGCGAGAGGCATTTCATTTCTGGACAAAGCAAACTTCCAGCAGAAGTCAAGTTAGCTTTTGTGAGGGAAGGGCTGAGGGCAGGAGCAGACCAGCACAAGGCAGGAAGGGGCATCACAGCCATCCGGGGAAGGACCATCAAAGTGCTGACGTTGTTTCTTCTCTGTTTAAAGAGCGCACATAAAAGGAGTAAGTGACTTTAACAACCCTAAATGTAAAGTGAAATCTCTCAGAACAGCAAAATTACCTATTTCTACTCATCTCTGTTTACTAAATGAGCAAAGCTTCCAACTTCTGCCTTGAACCAAAGCATTCCCTCTCACATTGATTTCCCAACTAGATCATGTTTGCCACAAGCTTAACCAAGCTGGCATGTTTGGAAATTGCCATGACACCTTTCTAGGACAAAGTTTAGCTGAGGAAAATGCACTATCTGCTTGAATAATTCTAATATCTTGGTTGTCATCTCTGTAGGTTAACTACTGACCTTAAGCAAACTGTGGCACTTTTTCCATTTATGAAACGCTAGCACTTCTGTATCAGAAATTTAGTTTTTATCACAAATTTTGAAAAACAGAATTTAAAATCTTATGTCATAGAAATTTGCTTTTTTTTTTTTTTTTGAGGCTCTTCTTTTGAGGGCACTGGATTTATTCTCATAAACAGAACACAAGCAACAATTACATCTTTCACGGCCTTTTTTACAGCCTTCTCTCACATTCAAAGCTACACAAGAAGCAAACGATTTCCCAAGGGAATTAGTTTTCCTTTTAGACGAGGATCTCTGAAAATTGGTATCACTACTCCAAACACCAATCCCTATTCTTAAAATCCTAACGCGACTGACAGGCAGCAGTAATCAAAATCACTAAAGAGGTCCCTCTGGGTTTTCAGCACACGACCTTGTTTCCATAATCAGAATTCCAGTACCCCATTCAGGGCTGCAGAGGGTTCCTTGACAACCTGCAGAAACACCTCCTTTAGATTTTTCTATTCCCACGTTCTGGAGAGGAACACGTAGCAAACAAAGGCATACTGTTGTAGGGCGTCATTCTGTACTCTGCAAATATCAAGAGTCAACATAAACACGCGTGCTATACATCCACCGACACAGCAGTCGTAATACACCTCGCTCGCCTTTCTCTGAAATCCTTCTAGCTGTAGCGGGGCTGGGGGGTGGGGGCAGCCCAGGGCAGGCAGGAATGAAAGAAAGCAGAGAAACAGTTAGGATGAAAAATAACTGGCAGCACAAACACGTAAACAGAAACACCAGTTGAAAAGGAGATTAAAAACAGGTAGGGGTAAGAAGACCTGCAAAACACACCCCCACTCCCAGACAAAACCCCACTACTTCAATCAGAACCACCTAATGAACAGGGTTTCAGCCACAAAATGAAAATGGCAGGATTGTTTTCAGCGTAACAAGTATCTTTAATAGTGAGGTGGAGGCAGCCAAGGTATTATAATACATACAATCTCCAAAAGTAATCTGGATTTTTATCTATTTATTTTAATTTTTATTTTTCTTTTATTATTCAGAGACGCATGGAAGTTGTGCCATCACCAGCACACCTTAGAGCCTGCAGAAACTCCAGTACAGAAAAGACTCTGTTATAGGTTCATCTCTCATGTTTAAAATGCTTTTCGCACTATCAGTCAAAGAGGCACCATCATTCCAGCTAACAAATCATTAACAATGCTACTATACTTACCAGCTGAAAAGCCATTGACTATCTTTTTCAAACAAGTTTAGTTGCAGCATGGCAAATGCTGGCAAAGCAACTTTTGTAGCATGTTTATGCAACTTCAGCCACTTCAAATCCATAAAAACTTTTTAAAGACACCAGTGGCAAGGGGCTGGTGTGTATTTTACCTTCCTCTACTGCCAAAAGTTAGTACTTCCTACTGAAACAAATTACAGGTTGCAAGTCTATAAATAAATAAATTTAAGGGATGACAGTTATAAAACCAGAACAAAGAAACTCTTTGCACTACAGATGGTAGCAGTAAGATCAAATCCTGCTACCTAGTTGTTTGTGGTCCCCTGAGCTCTCAGAAGTACGTGATATTAATCCAAGCTTCCACATTGAGCAGGGAGCTTGGAAAGCTTAAACTCACTCAGACCTCTCTTTTCCACTCCTGGAAATGGTTAAATTTGCCAGGTACTGGAAGGTGACTCATTTCCAAAAGCTGAAGAAAACATCCTTCAGTGTTCACTAGAGATATCCACAGGGTTGGGCAGCACATACCCTACACTTTCCTTTATGTTTGCAAAGCGCAGCACCCTGACTGGAATTCAGGCCAGGGGAGGCCAGCTTTACAGAGGCACTAAATACATTTAACTTCAAGGTATTTCAGCTAGATTCCCCTTGCCCCCTCCCCCAGAGCTATGGGTGCTGAGTATTAATAAAGAGGTTGCTCACATAAACCTGTATCTAACTGCATGCTACCTTTTGGAGTAACACACAAGAAACACTAGTTGCGGCCTGCATGTGGGAACAATGGCCAAATGCAAGGAAATATTTTTCACTCCAACAGTATGAAATCATAAATCTAAGGCTCACCCTTAAAATACTACTTTTCCCTAAATTCAAAGTAGTTCAGTAATTTCTTTGGATGACCTGCTTTTTCCTCAGTCCACAGAGACCTGTGGATTTGAAAATAAACCGCTATGTTTTCTTAAAAGATGTAAAGAACAAATTGTATGTTTAAATAGATTTTCTTAATGTCACCACACAATATCAATCCTCCTCCCTTTTGCAAATCTTTTTTCTCTGTATAATGAAACATTCTTCCAAGTATCAGTGGATAAAAAAGCTTTTGGACAGCGTTGTTGTTGAAACAGAGCAGCACTGAGACAAGACATTTAAAGAACCATTTAGCAAACAGAAAGGGTAACACAGAATATCATTCCAGCTTAAAGAAAAAAAGCCACCAAAAACAAACAAGCAAAAAAGCAACATCCAAAGAACTTATCACCTACTTCCATGAAGGAGAAAAAGCACTGGATGCTACAGTTCTCAATGCGAGAGGCAAGCTCCAAAAACACAGCCTTGCCACTGCCAGAGGAAGCCAGTGGCATACTCTGTGTCTGGTACCTGCATCGACACAACATTCCCAGCCAACTCACTTTCTATCTAAGCTGCCTTTGGAGAAACCAGACACCATAAAAACCTCAGTCATCCTGTAACCTGGCACACCATCAAAGCCTCCTAACACACAATTACTGTGCTTCACGCCTTTAGACTTTTTTCCTTTGACTAAACAAAACCCCCACAATGGAATAAGAAACTTTCCAAGAGAAATTGTGTTTGACAGAAGATCAATGATGCAGAGGTGTTGGAGGGAAAAAAGCCAGTGCTGTTTTGTGTACACCTCCAAGCTTTTTAATGGCTTGCTGCTAAAGCTAGACGCCCCTTCCCATCAGATCAGTATTTGATATTATTACTGAACTCAGAAGTCTGAGGTCTTCTTTAATCACATGAAGGAGTTTGCAACTGCTTATGCAATACAGTAACTTTATGACATTGCCTGTAGTTATTCAGCCGTTCCCCTAGGTTTTTGCCTTGTTGGCAATAACACTCAGTGAAAATGCAGTGAAATTTGACTCACCATGTCAGAAACACAAGCTACATATAAATATGAATAACCTACCAAGCAGTCACCCAGCTGCTGCTTTAATGCATTAGCACATGTATAGCTATGCACATGCCTAAAAAGAACTGCCATAAACCTCCATAAAGAAACAAATAAGCTCTTGTGAGTGAAGAGAAAACCATAAGCCTGCCCAGAAATCTGAATCCTGCTAGTCATCACTTTCAAGGCTCAAGCCAGCATGACAAAGCCTTTTCAAGAAAGAGTCCTGTGTCAGAGAGTGAATCTGAAAGAGACACACTTTATATTCACCTCTCAGGACACCATGGCCTTTTTAAGCAAGCTGTAAGGGAAGGGGGAACAACAGATAATAATTGGCCAAAGGATTAAATAAATAAAATTAAACTCCTTTCAAGCCCCTGTCATCTAGGCTTGTCTGCATCTCCCTTTCAAAACCTTTGAATAAACTGCTCTGTGAACTGCTAAACTAGGGGAGGCCAACGTCCCAGCATTTGTGTCCTCTCAGCCCATTACATCTTTTGATGTAGATCCTATGCTACTTCACCTCTGGACAATAAGACAGCATGGACTAGGAACACTCCAGAGATACAGATGCTGGTTAGCCAGTCTGTTGCATCTAGATGACAGAGTAGGTGAATTCTGCCCGACTGTCCTTCCCCAAGGTAACTGCAGCCCACCACCTTTCAATGGATACCTTCTCTGTTGACGTACTCAGCACACCAGGGAGCAGACTGACCAGAGGAGCCTCCTTTTCTACCGAACAGCAGCCTGTCCCTGTCCTCCCACCTGACACCTACCCTCCACCCTGATCCCCATCTCAACTGGTTCACCAGGAGCTGAAACATATGGATCGGTCAAGGCAGGCATTTTAAGCACTTCAGAAACAATTTCTTCCGTGCAGATCAAAAGGGCACAGTGCATGCCAGATGGTGCACTGCTCTCCTTCCTTGCTACAGCAGAAGAACCGCATTGAAAAGGACTGAGTCCTTCCAGCGGTACCGCAGAGGCAGCTCACCGTTCACTGCCTTGAGGCTCCCGCTAATGCCATCACCGTGCTGCCGCTTCTGTGCGTTCTTGAACTCCTTCAGAGATAAATAAAGGACCTTCCGCACCACCCTCTCCTCTGACCAGGGAATCCCATCGCTGTCATCCTAAAGAAGACGGAAATGGAAAGGAGACATTAGTTGCATGCTTCTGAAACAAAACTAAAACAAACAAAACGCAGAAGTCTAGGGCTACACAGATTATTTTTAATCAAAAAAATGAGAAGCTGAAAAAAAAATACTGTGTAACAAAATGCAACCTAAACTTGATCAGCTCTAACAGAGATCAGAAACATAACTATTGTCAACAAATCAGAGCATCAGTCCCCCTAACCCTTTATCCTGCAGACAGCAGTAGCCACGTGCCAGGTGTTAGACAAGAGGTGAAATTTATTTATTATAATCCTCATAATGAATCCCTTATGGAGAAATTTATCACAGCCAGGAAGTGCTCTCCCAGATAATTAAGAGGGAGGAAAAAAAAAAAAAAACAAAAACAACTAAATGGAATGTTGCAGAAATTTAAGAGGCAAATTTTGTGAACCAACTTCTCATGTTGCCATTTTGGCCTTAGTTTGTGCTTCTTGGCTCAGGATTTTTTTTCCCTCTGGTTTAGTAATTTACATTTATTGCAGTGTTACAGTGAAGTTGTACATTGATAACAATGAAGTTATTCTGAATTTATCTGAGCATAAAGCCAAGTGGAATTTGGCCCACGGGGCATATGTTTTCTACTTTATTTTTAGGAGACAAATGCTATATTGTCAAAAAGAATATTAATGTATGTCATATTTAGTACTTGCTTTAGTTAAAAGATTAATTCCCTGGAAAAGCATTTCCCTAAAGCCTTTAGCATTCAAATAAATTAAGTCAGCAAATTGATATAAAGACACAAGTGAGATCAGGTAAGTCATCATATTTTCATAAGCCCTATAATTGTCTCAGGGTCTTTAAAAAATCACTATTTGAGCATTCTTGCCCTTGAATTCCTCCAGGGCTACATCACTGCCAAGCAAGATTAACATTTCTAGGTAGACCTTATTTAGGTAGGTGTACCACAGCACACTGCCACGCCGCACTGGGAACCCCAAAAGCCCCATCCCCGATCCCCACCAGGAGGCAGGAGAGTTTACGATCGTCAAAGCAGTGACCAACACCATCAACTTCAAAAAACAAAACAAAATAAAACAAAACCTCCCATAGTTTAGGGTGACCAATGTTAGCTTTTTCTTTGCTCCTCTCGCGACATATTGGCATTCAGCTGCTGAATTGTGATCAAAAACATTTTTCCCCCCCAAAAAAAAAAGACTGTATGACAAATTACTTGGCCAAAAAAAAAAAAAAGAAGAAGAAAAAAAAAGGAAAAAAAAAAAAAAAAGAAAAAAAAAAAAAGGGGGCAACACAATGAGTACAGTGAAAGCAGCCGGCATTTTGGCAGCGGGATGTGCATTTCACACGAGGGACAAGCTACTATACTTTGAAGAAGGCTGAGCTATGCCCAGGGAGCTTTAGAGCACTGGCAGCTCCGGGCCAAGAAAGCAAACTTTGTAACCCAACACCCACAGCAACCAAAAACAAAAAGATCTCCAGGCAAGCGTTTTAAAAGGACTAGTACATCCAGTTATTTTGTCAACAGAGGTTTACACAAACTCCGGCTTACCATTTTGCTGCCAAGACAACTTCAGCCCTAACCAGAAGCGACACCAGACACGAGAGGGCTGCAGGCTGCTCGACTGTAACAAAGCTTGCCCGAAGATGCCCTCCCCATTTATGCTCCCACCGACAAGGGCCTGGTGGGACCATCACGCAGTTGTTTTCACAGAAACTACTTGCTAAATCCTCAAGGCAATCACGCTCAGTTAGGGAACGGCCACAAGCACCTCCAGCACTATGGAAGCAGTCCTGGGACACCGCTCGCTCCTTCACTGGCGAGTGTACAGATTCCCAATATAACGGGCAGCAAACGCGAGGCAGAGGACAAAGAGCCCTCTGGCCAGGCACACCACACCGCTCCTTTCTCAAAGCCTAGATGAGTTACACAGAAAATCTCACAAGAGGCAACAAAACCATCGCTCTGAATTTTTATATATTTTTTAGCCAGGCATGCACAAGATGCCCAACGACAAGGTGTCCTCAGAGATGTGCCGCTCTCCCGAGCCCCCGTCAGCCTGGGGCCAAGCTCCTGCAGAGCATCAGGCCCATCCTGAAGCCACAAACAGAATCCTTCCTCCATCAGATCCCGCAGTCCCTGAGGAGCTGAAGCAGCATGAAAACACCTGTTGGTTCCTGATCCCACTGGCCCTTTTATCCATGCTAAAAATGCCGGGGAGGGGGGAGAATCCTACAGAAATTAATCCCACTTCCAGCCACTGTCACGACAGCTCGCTCCGAGGAGCACAGGGCAGCATTCAGCAGCGACAGGGTGAAACCCTCTGACAGGATCAATCTGTAAAATCAGCATGTGCCGACCAAGTGGCCGATGGTGGTGGGTGAGCGAGGGCTGGCCAGTGCAGCCTGTGCCCTGGGACAGGCTGGTGGCTGTCCCTGCTGCAGGAGGGCAGGAGATGGTCCCCACACCCACAGACCTCTGGCCTAGGCCACCCTCTCGAAGCATTGCTGTGAACAGCCTGAAGTCACGTCCCACTCCCCAGACAGCCTGCTGGACAAGCCAAAGGATGGCGTGCAATGCGGCACCTTATTTCCTGAGGGATAAGGCCACCAAGATGTCTTCCTGGTGCCAGGCGGAGGCTCCAGCCCTGCTGCAGGAGATGCTCCCACCTTCCCGGGCCACAGTGCCATGGGCAAGGGGATGGGTGCCGGGAGGCAGGAGCACAGACCTCCCTCAGCAGCTCCTGAAGCAAAGCGGCAACATTTCACACCACGCTCAATTCATGGAGCTGTAAAACTCGAGATGAACCATATTAGCTTCATTCCCCCTCTGCAACAGCAGCACTGCCAACAGAAATGCATCACGAGGGGGTCTCTCCACACCAGAGCCCCCACCAGCCCCGCCATGCCATGCCTGCAGCCGCTGCCCTGCCTACACTGCCCTGTCACGGGCTTTCCCCACCATTCAATTGGAAAAAGGTCCTCAAGTTCCCCAACGCCGTGTTATCCAAGGTCAGCAAAAATAAGGGGCGAAGCCACTGCCAACACCCGCGTTCACACGGCTCCATATGCAGGAGCAATAAAAGGGTTTTGCAATCATCGGCAGCATCTTCCCCCGAGCCTGCAGCACAAAAGCAGCCGCAAGCTGGAGAGCAGCTGAGTCGGAGCCCAGCTGAGCCGCTGCTCCGCCGGCAACGCAGCTCCAGCTCCCGACACATTTAACCATAATTACATGGGTCAGATCGTCTCTGCCTCGTCACGCCGGGGAGGGAGAGCCGCTGTGCGGCCCGCTCCGTGCTCCCACCACCACCGACTGCAGGAATCATCTCGCTTTAGCAAAACAACATACACAAGCGTACCCAGAACCATTTAGAAATACACTCCAGTGAAAGCCTGGAGGAATTTAATCTATGTAACTTCTCAAAATCAAACTGAAAGAAAAAATAAAAAAAACTCAAAGGGACTGACTCTATCGCCGCCTTTAAATCTTTCCACAGGGAGCAGAAATTTAATAATACATGGCTCTCAGGGCTGGCAGAGAGGGGTATAATATCATCCAACAGCTGGAACTCGGATTCAGAAAAATGTAAGACAGAATTAAAGAACAATTTCTGCAACTGTGCAAGTAATTAGCCATTGAAACTACTTATGGGGAACTGATGGATTGTCCGTTATTGACTTAGACCCAAAAAAAGACTGAATAACATCTTAAATTGTAGGTTCATCACTGCAAGCCCACAGCCTTCGCTGTGCAGGTCAGCTGAGATAATTTCTGCCTCTTAATCCGACAATAAGATTAGTTTATAAACTTAGTAAAAAAGTAACAGACACAAACAACCAGGGAAGCCCTGGAGCAGAATGAAGAAACAGAACTGCATCATTTCCTTTAAACTGCTAAAAAAAATTAATCACGCCGCCTTCTTTGTTACACCATTTCGGGGAACCACACATTGTACATTTATATCTGAACTTCAGCTACCAGGGCAGCCAAGCAACAGCTCAGCAAGTTCAGTCTGAGGGGACAGGGAAGAAGGGCACACAGCCCTTGTTCACCTACGCAGGTCATTCCTGCATAGGATGCTACCCCGTGGATCAGGTAGCAGAGCAGCTCTCTTTCACGCTACCTGGCTGGCAGCTTGCTCTTGGCTCTACAGTCATGAAGGTGATGCTTGTAGAAAAGTCCAGCAGGCTCCTGCTGCTGCATACTGCTCATTTGGGAAGAAATAAATATATACACACCTGTGTGTGTGTGTGGTTTTGTTATGTGCATATAATACATTAAATCTTCACTACATATATATTAATGTGTGTATGTAAGCTAAAATATATACATATTAATATATAATGCAAATATATAATGCCTATATCAATGTAAATTTATGTAGATATCTACAAATAATTGTCATGGTGTGCTCTCTCCCCCACCACCATCCTGACCTTCATTCCCTGTAGTCCTGCTCAAGTGATAACTATCAGTGGCAGCTGTAATGTATGGGTCTGGGATGTAATGTATGGGTCTGGTCGCGGTGATGGCTGCATCGACTCCAAGTGGATTTAGGGGAGACTGATAACAACGCAATAGCCAAGGGCTGGTTTGAACAATGGGCCCACGTAACCACAGTGCTGGTCCAGGTCTGATTCAAGCCAAGTTTGAAAGAAACTAACTTCTGTAGTCAGAATGCAAATATGACTATAAATTATTGTACTCCATAAACAGTGGCCAGCCGAGGGCCCGCTGAGCTCTCCTGCACAGCAGTGGGCTGCGTGCCAGGATCTCCCCCCGAGTGGGGCCATCTCTCAAAGTTACTACTCGAAGCTGAGAGATCCCTTGCCACAACAGATTCTCGGTGAGTGATTAATGGCATGCTAAACTTTGAAATCTTAGCTAAGTGATACAAAGGATTGATTGTGCATATATAATCCTTTAGACATAAACCACTGACCAAGCCTGAGACTAAGTCTCGATCCAGCTGCATCAAAACTCCCTTCTGAGAAGGAGTTTTGAAAGCAGGGCGGTCCTTCCCAAACCTCATGACTCAACAGGAGGGTCTTCCTGACAACCTTGTCTGACCCTGTCCTCTACACAGTAAATAACTGACTATACCTTGCCATCCAATCTTGTTGAACCACTGTTGCGTTTTGCTATCAAACTTTGTTAAATTGCTATAAAATAGATATAAAATATCCATAACCATATTGCTACTTCTCTTACAAGTGAAGTGCGTCATTCCATTTCATGACAATAATGCGCATCAATATGTAACGTGTATGCATTTGCAATGAAATCAAAATGTGCACCCCCTGTACCTTTCACCATTCACCTACAGCTGAGGTCCTTGGCCACTGTGGTTCAGCTGCCTAGCTTGCACATGTGGCCTACATGCAGCCTTCCTATTTCTGAAGTTACTCATATTCTTAAAAAAAAGCAAAGCACGCAGAAGCGAAGAGAGAGGCAGGCTTCATGCCACCTCCTGGGTAGGCGAAACGTCAAGTCTGAAGTCACAGGCACCGCTGCACACTGCTTTGCTTCGTAAGCAGCAGCAGAAGCATACGCATACGCATGACTCTAGCTTCTCCGTTCATTCATCGCCAGATACAGCATTTTCAGCCTGGCCCGGCCTTGCCTTAAGCAAACAGGAGTCACAGTCCACAGGGTAAACCAGAGCTGGAACAAGGGAGAATGTATGCAGCACTCCATGCTATTTGTTTTACTTTTATGTAAATACTTTAACAGCAGTGATGGTTTTATTTGAGAAGTCAGGACTTTGTAAGGTACAAAGATACTTACAAGCATGTGTGTTATGACTCAGTGTGGCTGGCGAGTTTCCAGCTCTCTCTTTGGGTCTTTCCCAAGCACGCATCTCCTGACCCCATTCTTCATGCCAGGTTGCAGAAAGCAAAACAACAAAACACAACCCCCCTCTTTTTTCTTTTTCCAGTGCTGTAGCCAATGCTCGGTTAAAATCACTGTGGCACCCAGTGCCCTAAATGAATATGCTTTCATGGTTCAACAGCCCCCAGAGAGTCTTTCCCGCAGATGTAAGAAGGTCATTTTGAAGCAATGGGAAAAATAAACCACAAGCTTCTACCCTTTACTCAAGGATATTTTTGAAGGAAAACTATTTCAAAGGGTGGGGTTTTTTTCTCTGTTTAGTTAGCAACAAAACAAAAATCTGTCTTTTGCATGAAAAACAGACAACACGTTTTCAGAGATCATATAAATTACTTTTCAGCCCAAGGACCAAAATGGAAATGTTTGTTTACTAGATTCAAGACCTGCAACAGATTTTTGCCTTTTGGCTGTATATTATCAATGGAAAACAGTTATACCTGGTTTTCTCTAAAAGCCAGACCTAAGAGAAATTAGTGGGAAACCTAGATAAGCCTTCTGCCACTGAAAGAGATCTTCTGTGCAGTCTTGGGCAAGTTACCACTGCTCAGTGCAATTAGCACGCTTATTCATTTACAAAGCCCACTTCCTCTGTATACGCATGGCATGGCGTGAACCTCATGAGAAAGTGCAAATTCTTACTACTATATCGCTCCGTGTACTTCCCCCATTCTTTTAGCAGAGGTCTCCACTCTATTGCAAAGTCCCTTCTCACCACCCCAAACACACATTGTACTCCCAGAGGAAGCCCCTGCTGTCAGCCCATCGGTGCAAACTCCCTCTCCATAATTTGCAGGTGCAAGCGGGCCATCCCATGACCAGGTAGCAGAAGCTCTTCTCAGCAGAAAGTCCTAACAAAAGTTTGAACTTCCAGGGTAATGATTTGAAATCAGACTCTAATATATTCAACTGAAGCTATATAAATAAAGATTTTTGGCTCCTCCTGGCAGCTATCATGCTGCTTGGACTTCTTACAACCAAGCAGAGCACTGTGCAAACTGGATATACCCATATATACCCACTGTAATAACATTCTTGCTGTCTTTTGCTTACTATCAAGGTCCCTCCACTCCCTTGTCCTCTCAGAATAAAGTTCACACTTACTTAATATTTAACCTTTTAATCAAGTTTAACTATCCAGAGACGATATAGCAGTTTCTCATTTAAAACAAACTGCTTATATTCAGTGAGAAAAAAAGAAAACCTCATGAATGGCTTAAGCTGATGAAGATTGATACAGCTTGGAGACTTTATAGTACAGTGACTCATGCCTTCTGGAAAACGTAATCTGTTCTGTCTAGTTTAGGAAAATAGGTCATGTTTTTAAAATGTGCTAACTAACATGAAGAAAGGGGAAATTTTCTTTATTAATGGTTCTGTTATAGCATTTAAGCGTATCTGGTAATTACAGTGACTTTTTCCTTCTTACTTCCAGAAAACTTCCCCAAAGAACTCGCATTATGTTACAGCCCCCAACTAGCAGAACTGATGTTAGCATGGCAAAGGCTGCGTGGAGGAAAATAAAAATACCTCTTCTTCCTGCTTTAGCACTTCTCCTACAGCTTTCACCCCCTGCAATCTCCTGTTGATTTGCGCTCATTCGCCACCTCCTGCGGCACTGGGACTGTGTTCCCTCCTTTCAGACCGAATTCTTCTAAGAGCAGCAGCATGGGAGAGAAACGCTCTGGTTTTTGGGTCACTAAAGGCCTCGGGCACTTTTGAGCCCAGTGAGCTTCAACCTGCTCTTGCAAAAACACACTGGAGTAGAGGAGTTACAGTCGAAATTTCCAAACAACGCGAGTCATGTTTTTATACAGGTTCCCAGAATTGAGGCATCAAGAAATAGTTTTCTTAGGCCAAAAAATAATGACATATTTAAAAGTAGTGGGCTGGTGTGCTGTTTCTTTCACATAAACTGGGAGGCCTCGGTGTTGTGTCTGCACCTCTAGAAAACTACTACTCAATATGAAACTAGCGAAAGCTTGCAAGACATCAACTGTTTCCCCTGGTGGTCTGCCAAGATAAACATGTTTAAAAAAGGCTAAACCCAAACAAATTCAGAGTAAAGCCAGGTCTAAAGTCTCCTAACTTTTACAGCAGGATTTCAACTCAAACCATCTCACTGACAGCAGTGATTCCACTGCTATGACTTTCTTAGACCAGACCAGGAATCTATTCAACTACTTTGCTACCAAAGCGCCAGCGTTTCAGGCTCCGATGAGAGCCAGCAGCATGGAGCAGGAAGCCACAAAATGCCAAGAGTGGCAGAGTGCTGGAAGACAGAGGTGTGAAGGTACAAGATAATTATTCAGACTGGGGCAGCAGTTTTCATAACTGGCTTAAGCGAATGCACCTGCCCAACCCCAATGCCTGCACTAACCCTTATGTGGCCATTTGGCCACCCTGACTTAGGAAAAAGAGTCAAAATCTCAGCCCAAGACAAGAAAAATGATTGTTCTCAGCCAGATCAGCTCCCTTCTTACTAGCCACGTGGCCATATGGGAGCTACTGCTGGAGGAGAAAGACAGGGTTGCCCCTTTCAGCATCAACCCACGCTTGGAGAATTGCAAGCCCATCACGACACCAAACCATGGTGCCACTGTAAGGAAGGGAAAGCATCTCAGATGGTATTGAGGAAATTAAAATCACTTTGTATAATGTAACTATTGTACATCCCAAATCCCTCATATTGCATTCAGATGAACCATACCCCTTTTTTTCACGATGAATTATTTACTTTAGGGGAGTGAAAGGGAAATATACTGAGGGGGAGGGTGGGTGTATACCTATTAGAGGGACAGGAGCTGCAACACTTCAGGGAGGGCACAGCCTGACAAGGTACAACCTTCCGGCTGACCATCATTTGTAGTCAGTTTATGCCCAAGCAAAAGCTCTGACCTGATAAATAGGCTCCTTACTCGGTGCTCTCTTCAAAAAAAGTAACGTCTCCTAAAATGCGCATCGAATTACCTTCAAATGGCTATGCTGTATACAGATACACACCTCCTGGCCAAAACCCAAAATAGTTCAAGCATCATTTCCCATGTAGGTGAACAGGTCTAAATCCTTATAAGAAAAACAAACCAACCAACCTGATGGGGGACACGTCTTCATTTCTCTGAAACGCTGTGAAATAATGTATATTTATCTTTGATTACAGACTACTAAAAATTACAGCTGAAATTGGATTAGAAACTTGTGCTGGAAAACAATTTATTGCATAACACAACTCTGACAGCCTGGGTTTCTGGCCACCAACCGAGCCTTTATAAAAATCTGCTGGGCAGCTGCCAAATCAGCTCTTTGAGCCTTGGCATGTCCAACATCTGAGACAGTAGTCAAGGCGGCCACATGTCCTGTGCCATCCACAGACCTGCACTTTTACAGTTAAATAGCACCGTCAAACAACAGAGTAGTATGAGCCATTAAACACACAAAGGTAAAAAAGTCTCCTGCAGCTGCAGATATGACAACTCTGATCATGGTGCAAAAGACCAAGAGCCACACCAGGATTTCTTCTTTTTCAGGATCTGGTATGAATTTTCAACATAAATGTAGCTTATCAAGAAGAGGGGAAAAAGAGAAGTGAGAAATGGCAGAGAGCTCCAAAAAAACCACTGCGCTCCTAGCTGAAAATCGCTGCCATTTATAAATTTCACATTCCAAATATTCTTACTCTGTCTCCAGTTCTAATTAAAACTCTCCACCAAGTACACTTCCGACAGACACATAAAACCCAGTATGCACAAAGACTGTTCAGCAGCTCAAGATAATTAAATTCAAATATATTCTTTCTAATTAATTTCATTTTGATTCAGTTCATATTTTTATAAGGTGTTCAAGCTTCAGGATGCAACCATATGAATATGGTCCAATAAAAAGCATTTTCTGCAGTTTAAATGTCTGTTAATAACGCCTACAGATGTGAAGTTTAATATGGCTAATCTGATCCGGCTGCATAATACTAATTATCTTAAGACCTTTTTCCACTCTCAAACTGAAAGCTTGATCCTTTACTTGAAAAATACTAACCACTTTTGCATGCCAAAACAGCATCAAGGTAGTAGGTAAGAGAGAAAGATACAACTGTTGTGAGTTTGCCTTCAACAGTTCTACAGGAATTTAAGAGATCTGGGGTTTTGCCATTTCAGAGTGTCTGAAAGGTCAGTGGGATCAATATTTTAGAGCAGCTGGAGTACTATTGATATGTTTAGCATCCATCCTCATGTGTACAACAGCAGGTCAGCTCTTGTATCATTTCTTTGGTAGGACTTTGGTACCCGGATGATGAAGCCTTGCCTATGGACAGGAAAAGGTCTGCTCATCTATCTGCTCTCTAGGAGTATTGCATTATATACCAGCAAAAATGTGCATCTGCCAATATAAAACATTGCTCCCTCAGTGAAATAAGTACACTAGCCCCAAATGTATATAGTTTAGCTACATTATTTGATATAGCTGTGCCCATAAGGAATGTGATGCCTTCATAGGCTTGAGGCTGGGGACAGAGATCCCCTTGCAGACTCGGGAAGGTCACCATATCCCTGCTGGATGACCCTGCACCAAGCAGAGCGCCTCGCTTACATTTAAACCTTTCCAGTACAAATGGGTTGGGGCTGGTTTAACGAGAGTGAAGCAGGAGGTCTTGGCTCATCTGAGTCACTCCGATGGCACTGCAGTAGCGCACATTCACATAAGTAGCTCCACTGCCAAAGCTCTGCCAGAGGACCATGGCCAGCAGTGGGGCAAGTGGCATTGCTGCAGCCAGCGCACCGCAAAATCTACCCGTGGGGTAACTTGCCCAGTGATGGACCTCCAAGTTTGCACAGAGCTGACCCCAAGCAGGTCCGGGTGGCGCAAGATGCCCCTTGCCTTGGCTTGGAAACATTTAACTCTGTTTCCTCCTCTTTCATGTCAGTCTAAGAGATGCCTGTCATTAAGGCAATCACCAGGTTTAAAAGATTAAAAAAAAGGGGGGAAAAGGAAGAAAGAAAAAAACCCCAACCAAACAAAAAAACAGAACCACCAACCCATCTTGTCAATCTTTAAACCCAGGAGGGATAGCGACAGGGCCAAACGTGCTGAACCTATTGCTGGGAAATCTCAGGATACTGGGGACTGAATCAATTTTACTGAAGTGAATGGGGAACTAAATCAGTCGTATCGACACAGGCTCCTGGGATGGACACGCTGATACTGCACTAGCTGATTTTGCTTGATGTACTACCCAAAACCCGAGGTATTTATCAGGTGCATTTTGTCCTTGTTTACATTCCCGACTGGCAGAATATCGTTTAAAGCTGGGGGAGAAGTCTCCGCTAAGGCTGAGTGAAGTAAACTAAACCAAACCCGTACTCTTCACTCGTAAGCCAATTACAGAAGACACATGAGGAGACTCTAAATGTATTTTCAGATCAGTTTAGTTACATCAGCAAATTTTCTACATTAAGTTAAGCTATATAATCAGTGAAAACCTACGCTCTAAAGCTTTACCAAGCTCGCCCTTCAGTATTAAATGTATTTGACTTCCAAAATACTACCCAGCAAACAAATAATGGTATTTTTGGAGCACAGAGAACCAAGTAATAAAACTGGTATTTGCTCCATGAGGCAATTGCTCAGTACCAAATCAGGTGGACGTATCCCAGTAAGGCCCGCAATAACTGGTGCCAGAGGAGGGTAAAAGGCCATTACCTGGAATTGAAGTTGCAACAGATGGCTCAGGGTACCAAAGTCAAGAATTTCAGACAGAGCTAGGCTGAAGCGCTGCTCTGCCACATGCAAGCTTCAGTTCTTGCTACAACTTAAAACATGAAAGAGGAGGAAGAGCTAATGGCTACTGGCAACACAAATATCTGCCTGAATTAGTGAAGCCACATAGCAGTTTCCTAATTGCACAGAATGCTGTTTAACACACAGGTGTTTCACAACAACCGGATCTGTGTTAAACTGATAAGAAAAACACATAATCAAGTTTCGACCTCTCCACGATCTTTTCCTCCCAACCCCCCCTTTTGAAAATAAATAAACCAACAAGTCTGCAGGAGAACTTCCAAAATAACGGCACAATCATTTTTCCTTCGCTTCTGCAGGTTTCTTGGCAGGTGGTGCTGGGTCGGTGCCAGGTGGCACAGCACAGGGGCAGGGACGATGGGCAGGCAGGGTACCAGGTGCCCATGCTGGCACAGTCTGTGCAGCTGGGGGTCTGCAGAGAACAAGCCCCTCCACTCCCCCAGAACTGTTTGGGTTAGCGTTCAATTCCCTCATCCCTCCTCCTCTCCCTGATCAATTGCAACATTCAAACTTTACTGAAGATATTAGAAGCACATCAAAGACAACCATTAAGCTTTTAAGTGCACTAATTGACATTTTAGCACTTACAAATCCATCTATGTGTTCTATCACTCAATTTAAGAGACTTGCTTCCCTGCCTGGTAAGAGTTCCCCATGTCTTTAGCAGGCAGAGGGGGGATTTTCAAAGCTGCTTTTTTTTTCCCCCCTCAGGATTTTAGAGAATTCAAATTACAAATATAATGCACTTCAAAAAGTAACACATTTCACAAATTTAAGAGCTCTTCCATAAAAGCTGTAAATGGCATCACAGCTATAACTCACAGGCTTCTAAGCTCCAATGAATTCTGCAGCTGTTATGGCACGCCGAGCCAAATCATTGTTACCTTCACACTACCACAACTGAATACCACAGCTATGATATTACAAACTGCATGGTGCTACATTAAAAAAAAAAAAGGGGGGGGGGGGGCGGGGGGGGCACAGAGATAAAGAGAGAAAAAAAAACCCAAACCCTGGGTGATTCTGCAGCTCCTTCTTTTCCTCCTTTGCAAAGCTAGCAGATGCTAAAACTGTAAGTGACTTGCTTTAGGTTTTCCTATAGTGACTATCCCACAACAGGGTCCAGCGAAGCACTTCAGAACAACACCCCCACCATGGATGCTGTAAAATCAGAGGACACAGCGGTCCCCTCCCCAGGTACAGTGACTTACGGCAGATGAGCCACTACCCAGCGGCTGAGACCAGCCTCTGATTGCAGAAAAGCATCTCAATGACAGCAGGTCTGGACCCTTCTTCTATTACTGTCACATACCAACATGTTCACCTTCTGTTCTGTTAGAGAAATCCTCATTCAGTCCCAATATTTAAAGCAACAAGAAAGATCAAATTAAATTCTCAGGATTTTAAGCCATTCAGTTCATTGCTAGATCTATTTTAGGGTCTGAGGCTGCCAGCCACCCCCACAGAATCTGCGCACTAAACAAGGCTTTTGACAGGCTTGTTTATAGCTTCTGCAGCAATCAAAGGCAAAACATTACAAATCAAAGAACCAGGAGACAAATACAGTACTGTGCATAACAGAAACCTCAAAAAGCTAGCCAGCAGCAAACCTGCTGCTCACTGCACCCCGCACAGCAATACGAGATAACGCAGGAAAACAGAGAAACAGACAGTTCAAGTAAGAACACGTTTGTGCTGTACGTATGCAAACAACTGCAGGCAGGACCCCTGAAACACACATCCATAAAAAGAAGTGGATGCAGAACGGCAAGACAAGGACCAGGCCAAATTATTCATTTTCTCCAAAAGCACCATGGGGGAAGGGTCATAATTTAAGGATTCCAGTTTAAAGATTGCAGGGGACTTCAGATTTTTACTGGTATCAGAAAAACACCCAACAAAACAAACAGGAATGGACAATGTACAGTATTTCTGTGGCTGGGATTTAAATGGAAATGCAGAGACTGCCTTCTGGGACCTAGGCAGTTACACTACACAAGGCAGTTACCCCCAGCCCATCCTTTCCTTAGAGAAGGCAAAACACATTTTCTGTTCGGTTCTTCTCTATGTTGAACATGTGGTAAGAATGGAGTCAGTTTTACTCAGTGAAACACACCGAGTATCGCCCGTACTTCAGCAAACTCACCGTGTCAGGGAAGCATCTAAGATGTACGTTAAAATTACACCCAGAAGAAATTTAGTGGTACGCCTTTGCTACTGTGTTCCTTTAAACCTTTCACCTCTTAAACTGCGAGTTCAATGTCAGATTATAAACATCATAAAAGCTCATAAAAACCAATCATAAAACTGCCAGCTCATTTCAAGATTATTTGCTCTTAGCCTTGCAAAAACATCACGAGCAGTACCAGAATTGCATCATCTCTCTGCAAACCACCAACCCCTCTTCATCTGCACCAAGCTTCGGTCACTGCATTCACCCCGTTCGGTTACTGGGACGGGCAGGCGACGCAGCCTTTCCGTGGAGGTGGACCTTTACGGGTGAGCTTCACAGCACATCACCCATCTGCTAAACCATCCTGAGCAACGTTCCCAACAGCAGCTTCTGACAAAATCATCTGCTACTTCACCTTCCTCTGGCAAAACCTCTGTGTGTTACCAGCACAACTGACAAATGAAAGCCTCCTACAACTGCAGCAGCCGGAGCAAACGCCAAGTTAGGATTTCAGGGCATGTCTACGGGCCTCCATCTCACACAGTGGTGTCTACCTGCAGCCTTGCGAGAGGCTGAGGCAGGCAGCATGGCACCTGCCCAGAGAGCAGGCAAAAGCACAGGCTGAGTGAGATACCTCCCACACATCGTTACCACCAGGTGCCTGTTGTTTGCATCAGGCTGCAGTCGGAAAAAAAAGAGGCAGCATTTCGTTATTTGGGCTGGGTTTCCTGCCTGACCAGCCACACCGTTTCACCCCTCTCTAGGGAAAAGACTATGGGCTGGATGGAAGCTGTCTGTTAGCTTCTCTCTGGAAAAGGATGGGTTTAGTGGAGTTGTCACAGGGGTCTAAGCAGAGCAGAGCTTATCAACCACAGGTTTATGCCAAAACATTCCAGAAACCGGCTAAACCGTATCTAGCATAACATCAAGCAATGCCACAGAGAAGTAATGGTTTTGTGATGCCTAACTGCAATCAAGTCTGTGATTTGCAGGACAGACCATATCCACCCCACCTACAATAAACGCAACCCAATCATCACACTTCAAGCACACCCAAAACCATTCTCATTTTCAGCTCTGCTGGGCTCTTGCAGAAGGTGAAACAGGGAAGGTAAAAAAACAAGGGGGAGGGAGGGGAGTAAGAAGGAAGAGGGGAGAGGCAAAACCAAAGACTGGATTAGGGAGCAGCAGTACATTTTTAGGCATGGATCAGCTCTTGCAGACTCTTGGCAAACGAGGTGGCAGCACAGAATCACCCAGGCGAGTTGAGGAGCTGTGTTTCTGTTTATTTTAATTCGCAGCCCATTGATTTTACTGTTTTGTGAGTTCACTCATGAGTAATACTGGAACTGGAGGCCGAATGCAATGATGGACTGGGCACGGCAGATACACCCACCCGAAGTCAGCATCTCCTCTGCTGCCAGCCTCTGCTCCCAAAACAAGCAGCCCAGCCACAGCCCAGCACCAACCCTGTGCGGCTGCATGCAGGCAAGAGATTAACCATCCATCATCACAGCCCACTGCAATTCCTTATCAAATCTCCCTTGACAGATACAAGGAGGAGGGACAGACTAGTGATGGTTACACTCCCTGTTGTGGGCAGGCACAAACTTGGTAGCTTGATTTTGCTGCTGGAGCGGTCTTAGATGCACCAGGCACGTGATTACATCCAGCCACGTTACACGAATGCAACAGCCTCTGACAGTGATGGCTCCAACAGGACACAGGGATGGAGCTAGGTATTCCTTGGGAGAGCAGATTGTGCTGAATCGTAATTACATTAAAAATAATAATTATTATTTTTAAAAATGGTGTGACTTGTTTAAATGCCTTTGCATTGCTAGGTGACCTACCCCTCCCTGCGACTCCTGCGTCCCAGCTATTGCAAGTTGCTGCATACAGATGTAGCAGCAATGGTACGGCTTAATCAGTCAATGTTTTCACAACACATATTTCAAATATTAAGCACTTATTGAAGACTTAGAAGTTACTGTGTAAATATTTGTATTATATTATACTGCTAACGCTTCCTTGCCAACTGTGGAATTTTAAATCTATCTCGTCTGATAAAGCTTTATTTACATATCACACTGCTCTTGATACTCAACAAAGTGAACTGACTAAATTTACACCAACTCCATTCAAGGAGTACATGTCAGGAAAGAGCAATTCAATGATTTTTCGTCTCTGGTATGTGACTAAACTAAACCACAGGCAGTCACAAGGCTTGTTTTGGGTTGATGCTGTTTTCACTAGGCAACAACGTTCATAGGGAAAGCATTGGAGAAATGCACCTTGCTCTTAAAATATCCCACAACCAGCATGCTCTACACCAAGAGCTATATACTCCCAACATGGAGTCTTACAGTAAGCCTCCTGTCAAAATCTGGGAAGCCAGCGGTGCCCACAGACCTTACACCCACAGCACTGCTGCAGTCTGCTCTGAAGTGCTCCCAGGATGCTACGATGCCCCCAGGCACTGCAATAGCCCCAGGGGTACCAGAGCTATTTCCAGAGTCGAAAAACAGGATTTCATCCACCCATTGGACATGGAGGCAAGCTGAATTTGTTATCATTTATTTGGGTCAGATTATCACCTCCCACTATTTTACAAGAGGAAGGCCGTGAGAAGCTGCTAATGCTCATACAAGCAGCTAATGCTTGGGAAAACATGGTAAAGACACAACCAGCAGCAAACGCAAACATCATTATTAGTCCCAGACAAAGTACCTTACGTGGAAAAAAATCCAAAAAAAAAAAAAGCCACCAAAATGTGGTGAATTTTTTCACTATTTCTGAAAAAGATGACAGGTTTGATTGGGCTGGTTTTCCACACATGCACTAGGAAATACACCCTCTGCAAACCTCTTTTTCCTGCCCCTCCTCTCCTCCCCCAAACAAACCCTAAAAAGCGAAAAGGAGACTTATGAGACTTCCTATCGACTCCAGTAGCCGATACCAAGTTGATCATCACATCAGCTTTGAAAAATCTGTGCGTCTGAAGTACCCACTGTATTGAAGAAAACCCCGTAGCGTGATAATCTGTTTACTCACTGAATCCAACTCGCAGATTTATTCTTTATTTTACATACTGAATGAATATTTACTCTCCAATGACTTTAGTTAGACTTGCACAATCATGTGTTGGAAAGGGCGGGGGGAGATGGAGTTGAAGTCGCATGCTACCTTTCGACAGCTCTGCCAGCTGGAAATATGCCATCAATTGTCTGTTCGGTACGTGACACGAAAGCAGAGGAGCCTGCTTAATAGAAATTCACTCAATTTCACCATGTTTACTTCGGGTTTAGGAAAATGGCCATGAAGAAGATAGATTAAATATTATTCCTTTTACAAATAGCCTCCTCTCTTATTTTGCAGCAAGCTTTTACCCTCATACCAAATTTATGACATTTCTAATTTAAAATGTTACGGGAATTGGAAGAACGAAGTAGAAATGGGGATATTAGCAGATTTTTCCTTTATTTCAAAATGTGAACAGTATCATACTAAGAAAAGAAAATATGTCCAAGGGTTCTGTGTGTGTTACCACCAAGCTATGCATTCATTAAATATATATGCATTTCTGTTCTGGAGAAACACGTCCCGCTTCCACAGAAAGTCAGACATACATAAACAAACAGCAGAAAGCAACAATTTTTGTCAGCCGGCTTCATCAAGAAAACCAAAATTCAGTGCAGGGCACTTCTGCACAAATCTTTCCCCTACCTTTTGCTATGCAGAGGGAAGGACAAACAGACGTACACACACACAAAGAAATACACAGCACGTATTGCCCATGACTTGCAGCATCTCAGGCTTCAGGCTGCTGAGCTCAAGCTCGCTATCGCTCACAGCTGCACGACACTGGGCCAATTTACTACCCCCAGCCTACTACAGATAAATAAACAAGCAGCACGTTGTTCACAGGCATCTGTCTTTTTTTCCCCCCTCCTTACCACTCAAGAAATGCTACTAATACAACAATTACTTAACCATATAAATCTGAGGTTAATAAAAAGACCATGCTTTGAGTGACAATATCTACTTTGCCATCGCAGAACTAACTCTTTATTCCCTATAAATAAATGTTATTATCTGGGAATTGAACTCTGAGTGGTGAACTAGTAGCTTGCTTTCTTAGATGCTTCAATACATTAAGTGCTTTGCATTATGGGCAGATCAACTGCTCATTCACTAAGAAAGGTTACCAAAGTGATGCTATAATCTCATTTAGCTCCCCCAGTGTTTACCTTCTATGGCCAGTCTTGGATAGCAGGGAAAAAATGTGCAAGTATAAAGCTGAGACATTCAACCATGGAAAGGGAAGAGAAAATACTCACATCCTAGGTTAGAGGTCCTTTTGTTCCTGCTACCTCACCAAAAAGGTACTGTGCCAAAAGTATGAAGAGGTAGAAAGTGATTTACAGATTGGAAAAAATTTGAAATGCAGATGAAAAAGAAGGAAAATCAAAATGCTGCAAAGTAACTGAATTGTTAAACAATCTAGTGCATTTTACCGCAAATCTTACTGGCTAAAAACTTGGATCCATGACCAAGAATACACACATAAAGACCAAGGCAATGAAAACGAGGACAAAAAAGCATAAACCATTAAGTTTAAAACCAGTCATTCCCTTTGCTCCTTTTTTGTTTCTGCCCTGTAACTCTTGCCAGGGATGGCAATCAGAGAGGATCCCCACAAAAAAAACCTGCTTCCTGTAATAATAAACCCCCTCACTCCTCTTGAAGAATGAATTTCTGACTTGAAAACTGCTGGCATTTGGAAAAGGGAAAGGGAAAGGAAAAAGCTAAAAATTCACCTCCAGAAAGACTGAGAAGGGAAGGGCTGTAGGAGAAAAACAAAGGAGTAAGGTCACTAGTGCAAAAAGAACTTATCTTGCCTCAGCCAGATAAGAAACATTAAAACTAATTAAAAAAGAAAAGTTGGGATAAAAAAAAGTTAAGGCATAGATAACTTAGAAATGTGGTTGGTCCAGGATAAGCAGTCAAGGACAAAGCACCATCCATGATGCAGCTGGCACCACAATCAGGTTCCATAATAAAACTTATTTTAATTTAGAAAACAGTTTTAAGATCCCAGACACGTTAATTAACTGGGACTAGGCGATGCTCAGGGAGAGGGACCCATCTGCTGCAGCTTCAGGCATTAGCATCTGCCCAAGAGCATCCTGTGCGGGGTGGAGGCACTGTAGAGGGGCCAAAGCTCAGGAGGGGACCGGCAGCCACCCAGGCCATGGGATGAGTTTCTGAGGGCGCCTGGCACAGCTGGAGGTAGTTGGTGTGGGTGCTCGTGCTCACACTGTAGAGCTGCCACAGCCAGGGAAGGAGGGAAAGACAGACATTGAAACAGAAATCCAGAAAAAGGGGCTCACAAATTGTCCCAAGGACTGGGGATGGAGGGTGGTGGGGCTGTAGCCAGAGCAGTGGTCCTGGCCTGGGATGGGGAGACACCAAGCACAGAAGGGTATCGGGAAGAAGCAGACCCGCGTGGCTGTACTGTAGAAAAGGTTCCCACCATTGTGCCCCACGGCGCATCACCAACGCTGCAAACAGGGGCACTCCCTCAGCCTTGTGCTAGGGTATTTCTCTACTTACCTGAAAGAGAAGAACAGACAAAGCGCATTTCTGCTTGAGCTGAAACTCGGGTTGCTAAAGCACCCTGGGCACAGGATGGCAAGATTTCACTTCTCGGGAACAGAGACTTGCTCACCCACTTGTGCCTTCACACACGAGCTCCAAGGGCCACCGTGTCCAAAAGGCCACCACACCTGAGCACCCATCCCACTACCTAACCCCAGCGCTGCTCTGCTCCTTAGGCCATTTGCGTGGGGTGAGGAAGAGGTAAGAAGCCAGGCACCCATCCCACCGGAGAACCCGCTGTCACAGATGAGCCCACCTGCAGGGATGTCTGAGCCAGCACAGGGGGAACCAGCCCAGCAAGGAGGAGACAAAATGGCTTCACTTGCTTTTTGCTTTGTTTTCCCCCCTCTCCCTCTTATCTCTATTGCTACATGTAGCTGAAAATAAAACCATTATGGAAGTTGCAAAGCGAAATCAATTAGTAAATGGAATGAGCATCTCTCCATTTTAGGCAAGCATCTTGCAGGGCCCAGCTGCTGCATTTGAGCAATAAAAATGGGGCTGTTTGTTTAATTACTCATTTATCAGAATCAGGCTCAGGTGCTGCTCTGGAAACATGGTCATTCTGCTGTCTGCTGGCAGGGAGCAGGCAAGGCGACGCTCTCGGAGCAGCTTCCCTGGCTGCTGCACCAAGTGAGACAAAAGTAAAAGATTTATCCTGCACACCATGTTCATAGACATAAATTTGACTTAATTAAAACAAGTTGCTCCGTGAGCAGCTGAGTTAATGAGACCTGACTGCATGTGGACCCTTGTGCTCAGCTGCCCCGGCACTGTGCTCCCTGCTGGCCAGCATGCAGCACCCAGCGGCCAGCTCCTGGCCACTGCTCCTCTGGGAAGGACCACCAGCTTCCCTCCCACTCCTCACTTCAGCCACACCACTTGCCAGGAGTTATCTTGGAGAATCCTACCCCTCTTTCCAATTTCCTTGAGATCTGCTGATGGATGACGAACCTGATGGCAAAGGGCAGAAGGACGGTGGGAGCACACTGGGCTACTCCCAGTGCCCTCTTGAGCGCATCCTTGCCTTGCTCCTCCTCACGCCAGGTAGCACAAGCACAAGCATGGCCCAAACCCTCGTGCTGGCCCGCAGCTCCCTGGGCCCCTCACCAGCTTTCCTCCTCTCTAACCAAGCACAGTGTATTTCTACTCATCTACTTCCAGCCTCCACCAAGAACAGCAGTCAAGACAGCTGTGAAGCAACTTACACTTTGCTGTAATTTTCCCAGATTTTTCTTGCAACAGCTTGGTAGACATCTACCAGCATTACACTTTCAGGAAGAAGGAGGAAACGGAGGGCGAGGAGCAAAGCATGTAATAATCACTAGAAACCTCACAAACCAAGAGAAAGGACATCAGCTCATCCAGTCTGTTCTTGGCATTATCTCACCCCTAACAGTCCAGCTCGGTAGAGCCCAAAATATTCCAACAGCACAACTACATACAACACCTGCAACTGTCTACCCTTGCAAATACCTGCAAACCAAGTCAGAGATGTTATTTTATGAACGCTGCCCACAGATCTCCAATAGGTTCACCTCCTTTTTGGTGTACATTTCTCTAAATACAACTTACAGCTGTCGCTTCTTCACTTTTGGCTCATGTAAGGTCCAGCTTTTTTTTCCTTCTCAACAGAAGGGGAGAATACAGCTTTTAAAATATTACACCAAGTTTACGAGCAAGGTGGCCAAATCTTACAAATCAAGTCTTTAAAAACAGGTACTCCTTTTCCAATGGTTTCCTGCATATTCTGATATCATCTCCCTTGCCTTTATGGACAAAGAGAGCAAGTGTTAGGGGCATCTTAGTCCAACTAAGAGGGCACGCACTTAGGGTCTGGGTTAACAAATCCTTCACACTTATTTCTTCATGAACTAGAAACTGGGGAAGGATGCTACCATTCCCATGACCAACCCAAGACTTTAAATTCAATATTTTTAACTTCATGTTGGGGAATTCTAAGATTTCATACCAATCCAGACTACATAGCTCAGTTTCTAATGTAACACAGGAACTATAAAGTAAGATGCGCAGACAGACTATCACTGGCCCGCTGCTTCTCCATCTCTCTGTCAGAAGAAACTGGGTTTATTTTTTTCCTTAATAAACTGAACACAAAAAAAATCCATCACAACAATGATATCCACTTTAAAATGTGTCAGAGTTCCGAGGTCAAAGAAACAGGTCAATTGGAGAGAGAGGCTCTGCAGTTTAATCTAGAATCTGGATGGGACTGAAAGTTAAACCAAAACACCAAAACATCTGTAAGGTGGCATTCATCAGTACTATACATAAGGGGACTGGTGTCCATTCTGTCTTGTGACCACTGTCACAGCCAAGTTTCTTCTCCTATACTTTTGTTGAAGGTTTCAGAGCTGTTGTGGCAAGATGGTTTCTGGACAGGATTACTCAAGAAAGTGAAGAAACACAAACCTGAACAATGTGTGTGTGGCACACACAAAGAAAGCCTTCTGGAAGAAACTAGAAGAGAAATGGTCTACCTCAAATTGGGGTGTCCAGAAAGAAGGCCGCATGAGGTCCCTCCCAGTGTGCTGATCGGAAGAGTGACAAGTGACATCAGACTTGCGTGTGCAGAGCTCATTCATTACCTGCGTTCTGGCACTCACCACAAGTCAACTGCACTTAGGGGAAGTTTCCCTGCACTATGGCAACGCAGATTCAAAACCAGGATTCATCTTTCAGGTCCAAACAGATGTCATTTCAGCAACCTCAGAAGTGTAAGGGAGGCACCTCTCAAGGAGTCACACTAACAGTCTGGCATTCAGCAACTATCACTGCAAATTCACCGGGAATGATTTACTATAAACTCAAGCAAGCAAACAGCAGCTATCCAAAAATCAGTATTTTCTATTCTGTAGCAACTTTTCTGTTTTAAAATGTACACCTTAAATATATGAAAAGGACATAAAAAAATTATTGCATGATAATTTAAATCAAGAAACACTAGGTCTAAGTGGCATCCACTGAAATGTAAGTTTTTGTTTCTGAAAATTAGAACTCTTTTCCCAATCATTGTACCAAGAATAAATGACTCAAAATGCCTAAAAAACGCTGCTTTGGGGTTTTGTGTGGTTTTGGTTGGGTTTTTTGTTTGGTTTGGTGTGGGGGGGTGTGTGTGTGTGTGTGTTTTTTATTATTATTTTTTGGCAATTCAGTTACAGGTAAATAGCACAGTTTAGGCATTAACAGTCTTAGAATAAGAGAACCACATTAACAGCTGGATAGCAAGATTAGAAATCAAGTGTGTAGTGTGCCTGGAAAGAGAAGTAAAAAATCTGGGGAAATGAGGGCATCTGTCAAGGCCAGAGAGAAGATGTTTACCCATTTCAAGGTCTCACTCCTTTCCTGCTCTCCCCAGTTCCCAACCCTTTGCTTCAGCTGCTCCCAAACAGCAACTTTAAAAAATAAAAAAACAAACCAAACAAAAAAACCAAAAAAAACCCCAAATAAACAAAACAAAAAACCCCCACAACAACCCAACCAACGTCCTAAAGCTGACTTCATGCTACTACTCCTTCATGCCGCTACTCCTGACGGTGCTCAGAGAAGTTCCCAGCAAACCTTTTTTCCCTTCCATGTTGGAAATGGGCTTGACTTGTAAGAAAATGCGGAACAACAATCCAGGCTAACCTGAGGACCAAGTCCTGCACCCCCGCAGAAGCAGAGGTGCTCAGGGGACAGAGAGCTGAGCCAATTTCCCCTGCAGACACACAGCCAGCTCCCTCCAGACCCAGCTGTAAGGAAAGCATCACACTCACTGCAAGCAACCAGCAACTCATTTCTCACACTCTCAGCTGAAGCAACCTTTGAGACAGATCTTCACATCTGTCTGGTTTTGCAAAGGTTGTTAACTAATTTATGTAAAAGCGGCAATAAGGATGTGACAGCACAGGCTTTAGCCTCAGCTCCCAAACCACGATCACCTATTTTGGACGTCGCCAGAAGGCTCATATTCCAGTTGCTTGCCCAGGCTGAAACCCACGCTGCTGCATCCTCACGCATTTTATCTTCTTTCACATATTTACACCTCTGCTGCTAGGTTAAAGCCAGAGCAGGCAATGCCTATCCATGTTGAAATCGCACCTTCGTGTTTTTACACAGACACACATCATTACAAATGCAATCAAGTCAGGAAATGCAGGTACAACAGCCCAACCTCCTGTGTAAACAGAACTGTAAATCAGCCCCTGTCATCAACCTTGCGTTTAGGAAAACACTTTTTAAGATCGCACCTAGATTTGCCTGGAACCGTGGTTCCCCGCCAGCGGAGGGACCCTCCAGCCCCAGCACACAGGCTGCAGCATGGAGGTTGCCTCTTGTAGGTGGATGAGAACCAGACGGGCTGCAGAGCTGCCCTGGGTGGGCCAAGGCACGCCAAGGTGGAGCTGGAGCTGCGGAGCAGTGAGAAACATGGTGGAGGGTAGGCAGACATCGGCAAATCTGCCTAACGAGCCTGCCCCCATTAAAAGTAACACAAAGAGTTTTCTTACTATGGAAACAACAAAGTTGGAAACAAGGAGGAGCCTGGGAAGTTAAGAACCGATTTAAGGATTTTGCAGCGTGGTTTCAACAGTCCTCTACCACCTGAGCGCCGAATGATCACTGACACTGCTAGGAAAACAGACAGGCAGGTAAAAAGAGAAGCCCGTAAATACCGTGCAACAAATTCTGTGTTGAGTACACTTTAATTCAGCTGCAAGTCCTTACACATGGTATAAAAATAAAAACCACACACACACACCAACTATCACACACACACTAATCACCTTAACAGCTCGGGGGGGGTGGGGGGGGTGGGGTGGGTGGAGAAGGTTTTTCAGCCTCTTAAAATTAGAAGGCATATAGAAGGTGCATGGTATAAAACTATAGACTCTTTGGAAGTCAAAGGCAGGAGTCAGGGAGATTTTCATCAGCTGAGGATTTCACTGAGAAACACATGGACTACTCCCATGATGTCAGGCGAAGTGGATCTGCTGGATATACTCAAGTATTTCAGCAGAAAGTCAGGCTGAAGGGAAGCAGGCAAAGTTAAAAAATTATACTCCTCTGAATATACACTTGCTACTCCATAGTAATAGAGCTGAGTTTCAAAAAGAAAGGCAAAAAAGAAAAGGCAGTGATGCTTATGAGGGCATCAAATGCTTTTTATATGCCCAGTAACCAAACTGGGCAGCAAGGAAGGTTGTGCTGAGAAAAGGGGTTTCAGAAGCTGGGCAGCACCAAGGGACCCATCCCCACACGGCAGAAGCCTGTGCGCACCCAGGAACACCCCGATTGCAGCGGACTGCATCTTAATTACTGCTGACAATGCCTATCATACGGCTGTACGCGTTCACACCCAGGAGCAGCATTTCCTTCAGGTCTGCACAGGAACTGAGAGGGGCAGAGGGGAGCTGAGCTCTGGCAAAGCTGTAAAGCCTTTTTGCCTTGGCAAGTATGACTTTATCAAACGAACTTCGTTACATACGATTACCGCCACTGGAAATCCTGCACGCTTTAGCACTTGTAAGACCTCTAGGTGTTGGCAAGGAAACACAGAAGGATGCACAAGATTAAAACCAGAGCTGGAAGTTCAAAACTGCTTTTTGGAGTACCTCGCGTGGGGTTTTTTTCCCTTTGTTTAGCTGATCCAGAGCTGCAGTCCACAGGGGAAGAAAGGAAAAAAAAAAGATAAAGTGCTGGCATTTTCTTCGCAGGCTTAATTTCCCTTTATGGTATCCTTCCTTCCATTCAGCTGTTCCACAGGAGTTACTTTTGCGTCTGGCAAGCCGAAACCTATAAACTTTGTCCAAAACTACACTTCTAAAGCCAACTGGTGCCAGAATCCAGCTTTATTTCTATGACAACCTTACTCTTCTTACATATTTTTTTTTTTTAAATCTACCCTTTACATTGAACTACTTGCTGGAAATAGGAAAGTATTTCCAAAGAGGATACATTTCATCTCAAGGCCTTTCTTCACCAATCCACCAAATTAGGTAACTTATTATGAGGAATTAACCAGAAAAGCATGGTCAGCTAGAGGTCTGGGTTAAAAGGAAAGACATCTGGAATCCGTCTGGTTCTTCTAGAAGTATTCTGAATTTCCCCCCCAGGCTTCAGTACCTCCAGACACTGCTTTATTAAAAAAAGTACAAATCAATCCTTAAACATTTCTTTACCTTCCAACAAGTGCTTTCTGCAATGGCAGAAAGCCACAAGAAGGTCCCCAGGAAGGCTCACTCGAAATGTTGCTGTGAGCAAGGCAGGGGGAGCAGCAACCGCCTAGGACATGGGCATCAGAGATGCCAGCAGGTAGGTTGGGAGGTGGTGGCATTGCGACATGTAACGACATGTAACAGCGAGGAGGCTGAAACTTGTCAGCTGGCATCTAATTGTCCCACAAGCCAGACCACAACATGTCGTGGGGAAAATCCCATTAAGTATTGTAATTCCTCTGGAAAGATTAGTTTGTCTAGATTTTTACAAATATTTTCATAACCCATACGTGAAATAGAAAATACAACATTTTTGTTGCAGGGGGCAAGTAAAAGAAACCCGAGCTTTGGATGGTGGGAGCACTCAAAACCACCTGCAGCACTTCCAGCCGACACATTGTATTTTTGACACTACAAAGAACAAAATAATCTACCTAATGGCACTGCCCAAATGAGTTGGAAATAGAAAAGGTGATAAATAGATCTTAATTTCAATCTAATGATTCACAGCTTAGGTCCCTCAGCCAGATCCAGCCAACTGGAAAGGTTACTCGTTTTGGGCAACACAGTACATACCGTATTTGACAGGGTTAGCTTTACTTCACTGCCCGTGAAACAAGCAGGACAAATACTAGAAAAACCTTGGGAATGCATTGTTTCCGATCACAAATAATTCCAAATTTAATTTTTTTTGTTGTTTTCTAAGAAAACGTGGTTCAGACGTTCCAATCATTTTATCTATCCATGACACATACAGTCAAGTTTATTTTTCTATTCCCAAAGAGACAAAACTCTGTAAATGACTAGTTTTCACTCAACCTGAAAGCGGTGGCCTGTGTCTTTAAAACCCCTTCCACCCCAAATAATGGAGCTAAACCTTTCCGTTCAATTCTCCTTTCACCACAGCTCCTTCTCTTATCACTCCCGCTGTACTTTCCTCAGAACTGCAACATGATGCTCAGGTCTGGAAGAGCTTAGAAATATTTAACACAGGGGTTTGGGGTTGGTTGGTTGGTTTTTTTTTCCAGTAGATGTAAAAATACCAGGCTGGAACAATCCTTTACATCTTTCTTCCAAAACACTAGCTCCAGATGAAACACTGATTGCTGAATAGCTCTTTGTGGTTTATAAATTTTCAAGACCAAAATCTCTGCCTGAAGAGGCTAAAAGACTGAAAAATGTTATCAAGCAATTTCTACAGTCACCAAAATCCAGTGAGCTACACATTTTTTTTAGTACTGTTATTATTATTACTATTTTTAAACAATTTTACCTGTTCTCAGTAAGTTTCTGTGATGAAAAATTCACTGCAGGCCTAATGTCGCTAAAATGTACTTAGAGTAAATAAAGGCAAAAAAACACTGCAGCTGAAACGCCTGGAAGAGTTGGGAAACCAGTCACCACTTCTAGTAGGCTTTCAGAGGCTATGGGGCACTTAGCATTTAAGTTGAGACAAATGTTTCAAGAATCCTAAGGAATACAGAACATAATGGCAGTAATTTACATTTTGGAGTTAAAAGAAAGGAGGCATGCATGTTACACAGAGGAAAAACACAAAGAAAGAATTACTTCAACAGCTATGAAAATCCCTTGGGAAAATAGTATTTCAGTTTGGATGTGTTTCTTCCTATTTCTTTTCCCTTCTGGAAAGAATTACTACTATTTTTTTTTCTTCTCCTTTTTAACAAGTATACACATATAATATACACGTATGAACTGCATTTAAAATTGTTCAATAAAATTACTACATTAAAGAAACCACACACATTTCCAAGAGAATCAAGAAAGACAGACCCTGTTTGCACAAACGAGAAATACTGCCAGATACACAGGATTGCCCAAAGTCACAGAACAAAGAAAACTCACACAGATGAGCAACATGTGGCAAACCTTTAATCGGCTGGTTTTTCTATGTGGGCTAACAGCAGCAAAAGCCAGCAGCAGGATTGTTTCATGGAGCAAAACAAAACCAGCCCTGACAGCACCGGGGCATCTCGCGGTGGCAGCAAACCACAGCAGGGCGCAAGGCGAAGAAACACCTTGGAAAATCAAAAACCATAAAGCATCTTGGACGCTGCACTCTGACGATTTGGGCTGTTCCAGAAAAAAAACCCACCAGTTCTATTGTATTTCAACTAAACTAATGGCAGGCAGCCATCCTATCCCTAGCAGAGAGCCACTGAGGCACAGAGACCTGGCTTGCCAGAGGAACAAGTTGGGCTCTCCTGCCCCAAAGGAGGACTCCAGGAGATCCTCAAGTGATCAAGTAAGTGAGGTAACTCTTCCTCTTATCCCAAGGGTCTTCCCACTGCTCACTGGTGCCACGGTGGGACACACACCCACCGCAGGCAGGCCCAACTTGGGAAGCCTGCATTTCAGGCGTAAGATCTGGAGACACGTTGGGGACCAACACCTCATCTCTGCGTGATGGTTCAGCTGTCCTGCCATCCAGCTGGATCCACTTCCACAAGCACAAAAATGCAGCCCCACATCTTTCCTCCCACCAGGAAGGCAGGCACTGGTTAGACAGGAGAGATGTGACCCCTACTACAAACTGGAAGGCAGGCTGGGGAGGGATGACGGCTACACGTCCACAAACCTGGCAGTGGCACGCAGTGGCCAGATGCTCTTGCATCCCTGATCCAAGCCCCCGGGTCCAGACTTCGCACGCATGCAGAGCCACCTCAGAAGAACCAGGTTTGTTTCACCGAGCTCAACAGACAACAGATCTGCAAGGGGCTTCGCAGCTGGGTTTGTCAGCCCCCTGCACCGCAGACCCTCCCCAGTAAGGAGCAGGCAGCACCATCCCCCATCACCTTCAGGGCAGCAAGAGCAGCTCGCAGCCCACCCATGTTGTGGTACTACCTGCCGGGGGGTCTCTGCATGCCCCTCACACCCCAGCCACCCACACAGGAGAGCCAAGATGCTTCTAAATCAGGGCACACAGAAGAGGTAGGTGCCTTTAGAGAGGACAATTTTTTCTGCTTCTCCAAAGCCCAACAGAAAAATGGCGGGGGGTGGGGGTCAGGGGGTGGGGAAAGTACTTCATAGGTTTTAAAAAAAAAAAAAAAAATTACAGTGCAAAGGAGGGAGGTATCCGTAGCCAAACATGAGTCAAACTGGCCACGATGATAGAGAGAAGTATTTCATAAAGTTGCTGCTGGAACTTTTATTGTACTTTTTAAAATTCTCCTAAGGGCAAGGCTTTGTTCAGTTTTTGCTCATTAGATTTCTGCAATTTTTTCCTGATATTGGGCTATTAGACATTGCAGGTTGCTCGAACCCACACAGACGCATCAGCCCTGCATCAGAAACCTGAAAGAAGCTGCAAGATCAACAGCTTAAATCGTTTCTTGTGCTGTGGCTTTGTTCTCCCCTTTTACCTCTGATCCAGCAAATTAAATTCTGTTTAACATTAAGAGACTATATTGTTCCTGGTTCGGATGTACTTATTACAGACACATATGTGGACTGTCTGAGAGTGACCATTTTTCAGAATGATTTGATGAAGATGAAGGTAATTTACTTGATAAATGCATAAACATAAAGTTTATGAAAATATTTAAAAGGACATTTCACTGGGAAAACCTTTGTATTCTTTAGATTCCAATATAGGTATTTAAGCATTAAACAGGCCTGTATTTTCAGACTCTGCAACGTTTTCACCTCCCTCTTTCCTCTGCACACTCTCAGCCATACTAAATTTCTCTGTGAGAGCTTCTGCTGCCCATTAACAGCTCAAAGCACAAGATCACGGAGTTACCACAGCCATTTTAGATGGCCCCACATCCAAACCCGGCACTTAAAAAAATCCCAAACCAACGGAACCTGATTAACAGGAAATGGCTTAACGTGCATTTTGAGCTTTTGTTTGTCTATTTTAATGAACAGTGCATTGCAGGGGATGAAGACTGATTTATAAAGAGCTATAGATGTTCCCGCACAGAAGGCAATCAGTTCCCAGTTTAATTATTCACCGTGAAAATAAAATTCCCTTTAACCATTTCCAGCATTGCCTTTTAGTTTGACCTAAATGACTCCTTGTGTTGAATTTGCTCCTGCCCTGGTTAAAGGATCATGTCAGAAGTCTTGCTGGAGCCATGAGAGAAGCAGGACGACCTATTGTACAGCAAGGTTAAATACAGCAGCGCTCCATTTACTCCTTCTGTACGCCTTATTATGTTGCACACTTCTGCTGTTTAATTCCTACCCATACATAACTGGCTTATGCATTCTTTCATTAAACCCACCTGCCTACACCTCACACACATTTTCATCTCAATCTCTCCAATTCTACCCCCCCAACTACTTTAATTAAAAAAAAAAGGGGGGGGGGGGGAACCAAACATAGAATTTCTAGCAAATTCATAGCATGATTCATTTCTGGCCAGCTTTTTATTCCGTCAGTATTCTGAAATGAGCAAAATTAAATCGTTTTAGAGCTGACGTCAGACCAACAAATTCTGTAAGAACAACAGAGAAGTTTCATAATTACATTTCATTCAATTCTGCACCATTTTATTTTATTTCTGCTTGACTATCGATGCGTGCTGTAACAGAACATGAAAAGGTTTGTGAGAGTCGGGCTCGGTGATGCCCATATCTTTTTTCCTCAGTAGTTACAGTTAATTTATAACCCAGTAACGTGCATGTCTCGTTCAGATTATTCCTTCCAACGTGCATTACTCAAAAATTAATTTTATCTTCCAGCAAGCTGCCCACGGAGCCTGCCGGGGCTGTATATCACATAAGAGAGGAAGGAAGGCACTTATTTGGTCTTTAGGCTACAGCTTGCAACTCCGTGGCTGAAGAATACAGTAACGGCACAAGCCGCCTGCAGACAAGAGCGTGGGGAGCTCCGAAGCCGCCCCAAAAGAACCGCGGTGCTTTATGGCAGAGGGTCCCTCGGCTCCTTCCCAGCACAAGGAGGGATGGAGGAGGGCAGGCTGCGCCCATGGGGCTGCAGGCTGCCAGGGGACACGGGGACGCAGAGCCCCACGCCAAAGGGGCTACGAGCTGGGGGGGGGGGGGGGGGGGCTGGTCAATTTGACGTGGTCCGAGCCCCCTTTATAACCTTAACTCCACACCAGTCTAAAGCAGGGGGGTTTGGTGTGTTGGCTGGTTTTTTGGGGGGTTTTTTTTGGTGGTGGTGGTGGTGGTGTTTTTTTTAAGTAAATCTCTGTGTATACGTGCAGAGGTCTATAAATAAAAAAACATGTGCATTTATCTCCAATTAAACTCCCATGGAAATTTATATGCAAATTAAGTGCAACCCTTGGGCTCCTGGCGAGGTGCCATTAACAGCCCCTGGTACCGCAAAAGTTAACGCACCACCGAGGTGAGACCTGGCACCTCCCAGTTTAGCCAGGAGAAAGCAGGGATGGTCCCATCCAGGGGATACTGAAACTGGGGGGGATGTGGGGGTTGGCTCTCAGGTTTCAAAATCTCCAAACACGTTGTGTCCAAGCCATCAGAAAAAGCATGCACGTCACTCAAATGAAAGGGAAAACGCAAAGGAACGTGTCATTTTGTGAAAAGCAGATTTCTTGCAAGCTCTTCTCCCCCACCCAGCTCTTCCAACGCTTCACCCAAGCCTGCACAGCAGCAGCCAAAACCTTTTCATAGGCTCCGTATACAGGTGCAGTGACAACACCCCCCCAAAAAACACCCCACGAAGCCAAGCAGGCAGCTATAGGGGAAGAAGCAGAGAGGGAGGGGGGGAAAACCCCACCAGATTTCAAAAGCACATTAATCTGCTTGACAAGCCATGAACCACATCGCCGCTTTAATTAGAAGCAGAATCTGGGGAAGCAGAGGGAACACAGAGGTGCAAGCATTTATAACAAAAAAGGGACTTGTGATTTAATGACCTCCTCTGCTGGTTTAAAAATTAATGGGGCCAAATCAGATTAAAGCATTTTTAATACAAACCCGTCCGACATTTATCACTGGTTTTAACTGTAAGGTGGCTCCCCCATCATTTCAGCAGAACAAGAAATTCTGCTGCTTTTTCATCCAGTCCTGCTCCAAAATTAATTCTTAAAGCCACCTGCTACTTAAGGTGTTTCTGCTGTGGTTCAATGCGTACTGCTGACTTTCGGTCTCAAATCCCTGTCTCCCTGCTCCAGGCAGAAGCTGGGAAGGGAGATGGGGAACCCCCAACCCTCCTTCAGACAGGGATGGGGTACAGCCAGCTCTCTGCACACCTGCAGCTCACAGGGGGGCTTTCCTCCTTCTTGCACCCCAACAACCATCATGACTGCTTCTTGCTCTGAAGGGTGCTTCCCCCCCAGCCCCTCTCTTATTTTTTAACCATCCAGGTCAACGCTCCGTGTCACAGAGCAGCCCAAGGAGTAACTGTGCCGGCACAAGGGGAGGCAGCAGACCCTGGGCTGGATGGACACCAGCCAGCTGGAGGGAGGATGGCCGGCTGGATGCCACCCACCCCGCCTGGGGACAGCCCCAAAGCCCCTCGCACACTGCTGGGCACTTCCTTGCATCAAAACCTGCCTTTGATTTATAGGCCGCAATTTCCCAGCACCACCACAGAGAAAGGGAGGAAACGTAGCAAGCGATATCCTCCTGATGGGGAGGGGGGGGGGGGGAATTATCTTTTTGAACATGGCATTTCTGCAGTGCTTTGAAGGCAGAGTCTGCCTAGAGAGCTGCATGTGCCAGAAGCGTGGGCTTCCACATTAAACCTTCGGGGGGGATGGGGGGGGGGGGGGGGGGGGGGGGGGGACGGGGACGGGCACACACAAACCCAACACACCCAACCCAAACCCATCTTGCAGACATGGGTGGATGGCAAGCGGGTGGCAGAGCCGCAGTCACGGCACACCAGTGCTCCCAGTGCTCTCCTCCTGCCTGTCCCTTTGGTTGGGTTTCAGTGAGAAAAACTGTGAAAACATCTGAACCTCACTCTTTCGTGCAAAATATTATACCTGAATAATTCCTTAGAAAAGTAATTTACTGAACTGGGAGTACAGAATTCTGGGATAGTCAATTAAAACACAGAAAAAGTCACCCAACTGCAAACAAAAGTTAATTTCCTTTGGACAGGTATATAAAAAAGCCCCTACAGTTTAAAGGCTAACGTCACAACTTTAAATAACTCAAACCAAGTTACCACGACCGTAGAAGGGAACCTAGTTTATAAATGCAAGTGATTTATTTCTCAGGTGCATGAGATTTACATTTGCTTGCCTACCACTGAGGCTCAAATTTTTTGAGGGATACGAGCCACTTACAGAGAAATATTCTTAATTCAAAGTGTATCACGACTTGAGTTTTACTTCTTACAGATGCACAGTGCCCATCAAAAAAACGAGTTACACGAGAAGCTTTGAACCACTGGATGAAAACCAGATTAGATCAATCCAACACGTTCCTGGGGTGTACAAAGAGGCTGATGAGAAAGAAAAACAAGCGCATCTCCAAATCTGCTATTTTGCTCTCTCTCCCCGAGTATCGCTGTGTCTCAAGCCAGAAGAGAAACCCCTCTGTGTCCCAGCTGGGGCATGGGACGGACTCTTGCTTCCCAAAGGGCGGCTGACCTAAACCCCCCCATCGCTCCCAGCCCACCTGGACACCTCTGTGCAACCGCCTGCACAGCATCTGTAAAGCCCCAAAATTAAACCTACAAAAGCCTATTAAACAGCAGCAAGTAGTTAAGATGCAGAGAAACAGCCCATTACGCCACTGCACTTAGCAGGTAAATGGCCTTATCTCTCCCACCGATTCCTTGGAAAAATACGCAATGCTGGGAGAGGAGGAAAGCGCGGGGAGAACAATTTTTGGCAGTGACAGTTGTCAGAGGGGGATTGGTCTGTAATGAATGGTGAAAAGTTTTTCCTCACTTGGACTTGAATGCCATGGAGAGCGCTTCACGTTGGATATTAAAGCAACATCTATTTTAAAAAACCTAAGAATATAGTATCAGTACATACTGCCTCAGGGGTTACATCAATTTCCTGCTTATTAATTAACTGGCTTGTTAATACAACAATTTGCAGGCCTGTACTGCCTAGCGAGCTCAAGGAGCCTGTGTTCTCCCTGCCAAGATCAATGTGCATTAGTCTAAACCCTCTGATGTTGAGCAGGCTCTGTTTCTGTCACAGATAACTGAGAAGGGACATTAACTCTTTAGAAACATCTGCTCAATATTGGAGGGATGGACGAACAACACGGCACAAAGTTTAACTCCAAAATGCCATCATTTAAAGGTCAGAGACAACGTCACTTGCAAGAGCAGCACAAAAAAAGGAAACAAAAAACCCGTTACTTTTTCTGCCAGCAATGCTTTTGGCGAAATATAAAAATGACCGATCTGTAACCATCTTGCAAGTCAGACACAAAAACCCCTACGTTCTCTACAGTCTGGACCTCTAGATACACTTCAGTAACGTGAGGTTCGTGTTATCAGAAGAAAGCACTCACCTGGCTGCTATCTAAATAAAAATAAACCATCTCTGAGGCGCTTCCCCAACACACCAGCTTTGTCCTTTGAGTCCCGTTAGCATTAGCCCCATTAGGTCCTTTCCCTGGGCACAGGTCAATGGCCAAATACTCATGAATAAATTTAAGGGCGTCGGGATGCAGCACATTTATGCATTGTTTGCCTCTGTTTTATAAGAGCTCCCATAATGAAGACCAGAGGGCGAAAAATCAGCCCTGAAACCTCACCTAGCGTACAGCGGGACTGCCTGCTAACAGCAGTTACGTGCTTCGGGAGCACATGGACCACACGCCCCTTGCACTCTGCCAGCCCCCGCTTTATCCCTCCGTTCATATCTCACGCTTCAAGCCCCCAACACACTTCTCACCACCCCGCTTAACTCGCCCAGTGGGCTTGACCCTGAGCAAAGCCCCAGCTCTGCGCTGGCGAGCACGGTGCCACACAGCCGAGGCACGGCATTCCCAGAGGAAGGCTTCTGCTTCCCAAGCAGTTTTCCAAACTGAATGGGTGGGCTGAGGAGACGCAAATCTGAATACCATCTTCCTACATAGACAAAAGCATGCTCACTCTTTAACAGGAGTAACAGGCAGATTATCAACACTGCCCTTTTTCTACTCGCATTGTTTTTCCAGCTCATTCCAATAATGTACATTAATGTAACTTTCACAACGTTGTGTATTTTTTATTTTTTATATATTGTCTCAGAGTAAAACTATGATCACTTCCCTACACCTATGACAAGGTGCAAACACTTGAACGAGTGCTTATGCCACTTAAATGAAAGAAGAGAACTATTTTTCCAACGTGAAGCAAGATGCTAACAGAAAGGTCTGTATTTAATACAAGCAGCACCCAGTCTGCTGTCACACTAAACCACCCTTTTTTTGTTTGGTTTTTTATCCCCCCTCTTGGAATCTGAGCTCCAGAGATGGCTCCCCCATGGCACAGCTAAAGTTGAGTATCCTTAGCTTTTACCATCTCCTCTATCAATTCAAACTAGCCTTGCACCACTGATGAAAAATCAAAACGCCCAACAGCCTTTCAGAAATACACATGTTTAAACTTCACTTGTTTTCAACTGTTGCTTGTAGCTGGGGTTTTTTCCCATTCGTTCGTTCATTTACAAACACACCTTTGGAAGGAAAGCTTCCAGTGATGATAAACCTTAGGGGTACGGCTTCATGCTTGGCTTAAGCTGATCTAAACCCCCGGCTGCTGCTGACAGGGCACTCCTGCTCTCCCCTGAATTATTCCCACATTTATTTGCAGCCAAATTATTCCTACACTTATTTGTAAGCAAATGCTGACCGTAAAACAGGAAGGAGGGACAAGCTGCCAGCAAGGAGGGGAGAAGCAGATCTCAGGCTGGCTTGTATCAGTCAGGAAATCTCATCCCAAATCCCCCACCATGACCCCCACACTTTTTCCCTTTGGTCCCCCCTCCCGGGCACCAACCCGCACAGAACTCCACACAACGCAGCCTCTACGTACTTTCTCTCCAGCAGCAGCCAGATGTTTTCTAGGCCAAGTCCCCAGTACCAAACCTCCAGAAAGGCGACAGTGTTTTTCCCGAGGCCTTGGCTTTCCTAACCTGCACTTGCACAGGGAAAGCAGCCTGTGGGCAAAGACAGACCCAAAGCACACGGGGCAGTAGCCTTCCTCCGTCTGACCCATCCCGAAGGGACGCCCTTTCCAAAGGAAGAAATCTGGGAGGCTGGATACCGGTTGCACAACTACGTATCTGGTAAGAAAAATCTGACAAAGCAGCAGTGCATGCATTTATGTGCTAAAACATCTCTCTGCGGATGCCTTTCTGTACGTACAGTTTGCAGCTCAACAGGCAGATTTTCACATTACCGGAAAAAAATAACAACTGCAGCCTGCTGCCAACATTTGCACCAACAGCAGAGCAGGAATTACAGTATCGATTATCTACCCGTCATCTGGATTTTCATCCCAAACTTATCCAACTCTGGATACACAAAAATAAAAAAAATAAAAAAAAAAATTAAAAAAAGAAAAAATAGTTCTTTGCCATGAGAATCAAAATTTCAACTATTTAAAAATTACTCAGTAGTGAATAAATTCCTTCTAACCGTGTATCAGACTTTAGTCTCCAAAAAGGTAATTTTATGGATGAGGCCAAAAATCCCTTCTAATAAGAATTTCAAAGGGTGTCACTGGAAAAAATTAATTACAAAGTCAATGCACAGAAGCAGACAGGCTTGTTTTTTGAAAACATTTCTGTTTTCTCCCTGTATATTACAACATGTAACATTTAAATTGTGCTGTCTCTCATTCTCCCCGGGCCAGCACTCCACCAGACAGCGCAGGGACCAAACACAGCACTTGGACTTTTGCAGCACCACAAGACGAGATGCGGGAGCTTCTGCACCACCGAACCACCGAGGGGTACCTCACCCCAGGTAACACACTGCTGGTTAAGTGAGCCGGAGAGAAAGCACAAAACGTTTTTTCACATCCCTCATTTCTATCAACATTACAACAGTTCCTGAAACCTGCCCCCAAGATGCAAGGACTCAAACCCCATCATGCTGGGCTGCTGCACAGTAACAGTGCTCACGGTAGGACGGGCAAAGGCAAACAAGGTATACAGAGCTGCAAGGGAGCGCAGAACAACCTCCGCTGCCACCAGATGGGAAGGCAGGAGAGAATGCAACAGCATCACATAGTAAGACTAGCTACATAAGCATTTTCCAGGGCTTGGTTTGATAAAAATGTCATTCATTCATTCGTATATATTTATATTTTATATGTCTGTATATATTTATATATTTATGTTTATAAATGTTTCATAATATTTTTTATATAGGATCTGTCTGAAATTACGAACGTGGTATATTACCAGTAATCCCTACAATGTAACACTGCAGCGATGACAACAAACAGTGTCAGATGGCCAACTGAAGAAAGGCCCTGAGGGCATCTGGAGGAGGAGATGGTCCTGATCTTCGACATTCACCCAAGGACAACAGTCCACATGCTGTGTGCACAGAACCGGGCAGATACGGGTGCACCCACCCATGTGAGATGCAAGCTGAAAGGACAGTGGCCAGCACTACCAGCAGGGCATGGGAAGGGAAAACTGCTGCCTTGCTATAAAAATTCTGGGGGGAAGAAGGGGTGGCACAAACCACCTGCCCTGCAACACAGACTGCCCGTCATGGCTCCTTGGGGAAGAACAACAAAATGGAGCAGTACTGCAGCCCACCCAAAATAAAACACACTTGAGCGCGACGGAGCTGTTCCAAGTGGCTACTGACCCCAAGGCTGTGGCTCTCCAGCATGGACCACCTGCACTCAGAGAATGAAGCTCCAGAGTTCCAGCCCCAAGGGTTTAACCCAGTCATAGAGGAAAGCACCATCCCCTGGCCACCTCCTCCTCCCCAACCAGTACCACCACTGATCAGAGCACTTCACTTCGCCGCTTCTTAGCCCACAAAAGCCCAGAACTCCTGAAGAAGACACAGTAATACAACTGGAGACCAAGCGCCAAATCTCCAAGTCACAAGAAAGATGGGAAGAGAAACCACGCTGGCAGCCACAGCCCCCGCAGCGGGGCAGGGGCCAGAAGAAAGAAGCCAAACAGTCTCACCGTTGGAGGGAACGTACCTACAGATATGCACCAGCATGTCAACTGCCGCAGGATTGCTTCAAGGATGGAAAACCCTTCCAGAAGTCATCTGGGTTTCCACAGTATGGCTTACTAGGCCGAAATTGCTCAGCTAAGTAAGAAGACAAAATAAATGCAAAAGACAGGAAACACTGACGACGTGTCTAACAGCGGTTATTACCAAATGCGCTGCTAAAATTATTTTTTGCCATCGGCTGGAGACTGTTCTTGCGTGCCCTGCCCCCTCCAGTGCGTGTGCTGCAACTCCCTCCCGCCCCCCCCCCCCCCCCCCCCCCCCCATAAACTAGGAGCGAAACAAACAAAAAAAATCCACTTTAGCTGACTTGTATCTCAAAGAAGGGAGATCCCAGCAGATTTGTGAAGCGAGCCAGGCTGCCCTTCACCCATGAAACGAGGGTTTAATCAGATACAAGGTGCGTCAGCTTAGCGGAAGCCTCTCTCACAGAGATTACGTAAACTTTTTAAAACACTCACAGAAAACACCTCAGAAGATTTAGAGGATTTGTAAATTGAATGCCTGATGATACCCTGAAGGGAAGGAGGACTTAAAGATAAGATGTGGGCTTGACCTTACACCCAAGGCATCCTCCAGCAGAACAGAAAGCACCATATCTGCGGGAGAGCAAAGGCAACGGGATCCCCAACATTTTGCCATCGACTGCGGGATCACCGAGAATTCAATGCCCTTGTGTCCTTATAACACAGAGAAACACAGGCATTTTAATTCGCTCATGGCCAATAAAGAGGGAAAGACATCACGTCGGCTGCCCTGGGAATGAGCTCTCGTTAAAGTCTCCCTGCCCAGCAAACTGGCCACCCCATAGCTCCGCAGCTCGCCATGCAGCAGAAGCACTGGCAGCCTTTCCCTGGAGCCTACCACAGCCAAACCAGCTCCCAACCCGCCTCCCAGGCGCTATTCATAACTGGAACGCAGCATCTTAATGAAACGTTTTACCTTTCAAAATATGTAATGTTTTCTCAACAGAGATGAACTGAAGTGTCAGGTGTTTCAGTGTCTAGCCTCCTGCCAAGACTGATTTGCAAATGCTCTGCTTATTGAAGAGGCTCCAAAAAAAGGCTCTTTTAGGGCTGCCTTACTATACATCCCAATTCTCTTTAGACAATCAAAACAACACAGGCAAAACCAGCGTTCCTCCTCTCAAATCTCAGACAATGCCCCCGTGTTTTCAATAAAAGAAAAAAAAAAACAGAGTAAAAGTAGAAGCGTGCACAAAACCAAAAGTCACAAAGGGTCAATCTTCAAGCAAACGAAGCAAAGCTGTATTTACAAAGTAACATGGAAACTAGGGATTTTAAACATTACAGCAGATTGACCGCAAGTATTAATAAAGTTTGTGCTGTGCCAACATTCCCCTTATAAAACTCGTATTTTCAGGGCTATGTTCCATGCCGAGCATGTCGTTCAAGATTTCAGGCCACAGGGCAGCTCCCAGCAGCACACTCAACTCCTGGGCATCACAGAATAAAGAATCAATCTTTCCCAATATAAAAAATTATTAATTCGTTTTTAATTACTTTTGTCTAAATGTCTGAATTTTCACAAAGTAACTTAAGCTACAGTTGTTAAAGAGATTTTTCAGGGCTGGTTCAGGGCAAATTTGATCTAAAAGTTGAGGTTTAAGAAAAGCAAAATGTTTACTTCTGAAATAGAAGGATTTTCATTAGAGGCTATACCAGCTGCTGCGATACTACACTGAGCCAGCAGTGAACTGCTGAAAAGGCAAAACCAAAATTTTTAGTCCCATCAGGAAAGATAGGCGAGAAGAAACCAGCAACTTTATGAGAAATAATAAGTGTCCTCCAGTATAATTCTTGCTGCTTTCATAATTTTCTTTTAAAATACCTTAAAAGTGAAAACATCTGCCACGTTCTGAACAAAATTACATAGGGGTATTAAATTGTTACATATCTCAAATATATGCATTTTTTAAGAGGTAATTACTGAGGACACAAAATTTTCCCATTTAACATTTAGCATTTTATCCAGTGCCGTATAGAAGGACATTTCTAAAATACTCAAACGTATTATTTCCAAGTAGTTTTCCTTTCAGCCAGCACACACGTACACCAGCTATTGAAGTCACAGAGCTGGAGCCTACACACAAAGACATTATCAAGTTGTAATAATCTTTTGAAAAGCACTGTATCAAGCTGAGACATCCCGGTACTTTTAAAAACTGGCCTATGCTTCTTCTAAATAACTTATGTATTTTGTAGCCTCTCACAAAGAAAAAAAGGAAAAGTTAAAAACTATGCTGGCAGGTGAAAATTGGAGAAAAAATGGTCGATTATAACACCGCTTCAAAGGGAAATGGCTGGAGATAGCTTCTGCTGAATTATTCAGTGAAAAATTTCAGAACTGGAAGCATTCATTCAAGATGCAATATTACACATGCAAAAAAAAAAAAAAAAAAAAAAAAACCAAACCAAGAACAAAACAAACAAAACAAAAAAACCCCAAAAAAACAAAACCCAAAACCCAACAAAAATAAACTCACATAAACCAAAAAAAAAAAAAAAAAAAGATGAGGCCCTCTCTCATGAGCATACATACGTGACCCATACCAACTCAAAACATGCCGTGATAACTCCTTGTTATCCAAAACTATCCAAAACACACACCTGAATTATTCTGTGGGAAATAAGGGTTCTTCATAAAACCCACGAGGTCCAGCCTCCGTCCTAATGCGTCCCCCCACACGCAGCCCCTCTCCCCGAGCCGTGCCCTGTTTACGAGCGAGGTGGTGCACACATGACAGACCAAGGCAAACTCACTGAAACCTGGTTCACATCACGCGGATCTGAAGAGGCGGTGTGAAGGAACTCAGAAACCACAAACACTTCTTGTTGGATGGGTTTTTTTTTTTTTCTGAAACGCATGCTGAAGCCCACACTAAACCTCCCCGTTAATTTACCGAGAACAAGTTTTGGAGTTTCCTTGTAACACAGATTTTGTGTGTTACACCATTTCATGCAGTTCTCACAGAAGTAGCTGTGTAGTAGCACACCGCATAGGCTGGGGATGCCTCATTTCAAAATGCAGAAAGTCAGAATTTCCTTTATGTCCCCATCACCAAATGCAAAATCTGCAACATGCCGATGACACGGAGTTCACTCTTCTTTTGTGCAACAATTTTGCATTCTTTTCTCACTTTTCACTTTTGCATTCACTTTTCACTTTTTAATAATTTGAGGCATATGAACTATATACTTGAGAGGAAATCTTCTATTAAATTAAGACTGGAAATAAATATAAAATTTACAGTCTCTTATTAAAGCCGTCCCACGATATTCGAGCTATTTAGCTTCCCAGGAGAAAAAAGAAATCTCCACCGTTTCAGATCGCAATTTGGTGATTACCAAACTTTTGCAGATGTATCTGGAGGATTTATTCCTTTTAAAAGGACTGTCGCTGAACAGACCATCTAAACAGTGCCGCTCAGAAGCCCGCGCGGTGACTCGGAGGCATGTCAGCTTAATCTCTGCGCCAACGCGAGCAGCTATTTCTTGCTCTCAAGGTGCAACAAGTCCCTTTTTGATCCCCAGCACAAACACCCTCGCAGGCACCCAAGAAGGTCCCCGGTAGGGTTTTGCTTCTGCTGCAGCTCCAAGGTACAAACAAGGAGCTGCCACCACCGCAGCGGCAGCTGGAGGCTGAGACAGCGTCAAAAGTCCCAGCCACATCCAGCGCACGGTGCCCCTAATTACCACTCTGTTTTCCTCCAGCTATACCCCCTTAGGGTTCGGTTTTTCTGAAATCAAGAAGGGCCGATGGAAACCAGTCTGAAACAAAACCCTGTCCTGCCCATGTTTTCTACGCTGTACCAAGCTGCTGCAGTAAAGCATGTGTCAATAATTAGATGACAATGGTATTTTTGAAGCTGCGGCTTTTCCATTTAGATTTGAAGAGGCAGGAGTTTTGCCTGCCTGTGTGAACTGTCTGATGTGTCGTCTTTATCACCGGGCCTCCACAAAAGGATGCATCAAAAACTTAAAAGTCACGCAGGACGTCTTGCAGAGGCATTTCCAGCTTCAACGTTTCAGCTACAAGTATTTGCTTTGTCTGTTCAAGTGAAAAATGATCCCTCATCCTACAAGCTGACAAAACTATTTTTCTTATTTGTAGCTTTTGCTCCCTTCTTCCATCAAGGCTTGCACCTTTTTCTTAAGCCTCGTGGGAAACCCAAAGCCAAAGGCTTCTGCAGGATTCCTCCAAACCAGGAAAGTGGCTCTTTAATAAATACCATTTATAAACCTAAATGACCCAAATTTACTTCTGGATAATGGAATTTTTATGTGTATATTCCTAGTGAGGCTTCAGTCCTAGGATTAAGTTGAAATTTATGTAGGTAATTACCATCACTGGAGAAAAATACAGGATAATCCACGTATAACAGCTTCCTCTTCTAATTGTAAATACTGGCCACTGTGTCTTATCAAGAGCTGGCCACACAAGTGGATAACTTAACCATTCCTGCACTCGCGCAGGATGTGCGCACGGTGGTATTAATGAGAGCAAAGCGCCTGAAGTAGAGCTCGCCAGACCAAATAACCTCCTGACCACAGAAGTGGAAAATAATTAAAACAACGCGCTGCTCTAATTTGGTTTTTGAGACCAGATGGCGGATGCTCAGGCAGGCAGTGGGCGAGACAGCGGTGATGCTGCGGCAAGGGAGGGCAGAGGAAAGGTAGCCTGGTCCAGGCTCGGATTGTTTAAATACCTGCAAGGTTGAGGGCAGCAGCATCCTCCTGAGCACAAGGAGCTGGGAGCAGGAGGCTATTTCAGGACAAGGCATTTCACTCCGGCATGCCAGGCAGGAGCTGGCTGCCTGTTCAGGTCAAGCCACAATGTTTTAGGTGGGGAGAGAAATGCATGTCCTACTTCCAAATTGCTGCCTTTAGAGCAGAGTATTTCATAACATAGACGTAAGCACAACAAAAGGGCTGGGGGGTGGTTTTGAGAAAAAAAAAAAAGCCTTATGAAAGGCCACTTAGGGTAGAAGAGCATCCCTTAACTGGAGCAGGGGGGAGAGGGGGGTCAGGCTCAGCCTCCGTGTCAGGGCTGCATCACACTCCTGTACCTGCCTCCTGAAGGAGCATCGCAACGCAGAGAGAGGCAATCAAAATGGTAGTGTGACCTTCACAGGCTACAGACAGCTTGGATGCAGTTTAACCCCAGCATTAAGGATGAAAGCCTCTGCCTCATGAAAGGCAGGCATTAACTAATCTGCTTACCCATAAAAAAAAAAAAAAAAAAAGAAAAGAAAAGAAAAAAGAAAAAAGAAAAAAAAGAAACCCAGCCACGTACACACCAAAAAACACACTGTGGTTTACGGTAAGCCTGCCAAGAATGTAGCATAATCATAACAGAGTTTATTTCAACACATCATCGCAATCATGCTTAAACATTGTTCTTTGTACTGGAGCAGGCACGCTGTCAGTTATCCATCCCTCTAACGCCTATCTGCAGAGGCACGGAGGCTCCGGCAGCTCCCACGCTCCATCCTTTGCTGCATTGTGCCTGGCCAGTGCCAGCCGCCGTGCCTCCCCCCCGCAGCCCCGGCCCCCCTGCAGCACTAATTGCAAGCAGCCATGCAGTATAAATCAGAGGTTGGAGCCACGTATGACAGAAAGCCGGGGGTGGGAGGAGGAATTACCAAAACAAAAATTAAAGAGCATTTGCTTGCACACGTCTGCCAACCCAGCCAAGTGAAGGAGCGGGAGGAAAATCAGGCATGACAGGAGGGGAGACTACTATTCTCCCCTTCGCGAGTATTTTCACCCCTGTATCAACGGTCTTCCTTCCCTGCCTTCTGAGCCCTTTGCATCCTGCATCCCTGACGCGTACACCCCAACCAAAACACAGTTTTTGGCGAAAGATTTCAGCGTGTGAGTATTTCAACTACAGACATGGCATAAACATAATAAATAATGCTCCCTTATCTTCCTCATATAGAAATCCCTCGCCCTCGGTCTCTTCACAGTCTCTAAATGAATTTGTTTTTGTCTAGTCAGCATTGCTTTTTGGCTCGAGCTTAATTAAAATTTCAACCAGCCTGTATGAGAGAGATGGTATCTTTCCTTTCAGAGACAGAAGACAATATCCTCTAAGTATTTCATATCCTCATTTCTTAAAATCAGCTCATCAGAAAACCACACTCCTCAGCAACAAGTGTCAGATTATCTTTAGCCACCAGCATCAGTGTACTCAAAGACTGAAGCCATTTTATTGCCTCGCTGGGATTTTATTGTACATTTCTCTTTTCTGATGGATTTCTCTGCCTTTCTTTTTTCAGTGTTATTTCATTACATCGGTCCTATCTGTTCAAATAATTCCTTAATTATGCGTAAGGTTCCCAAATGAATACTGTACCTTCAGATTTCATAAAGACTGAAAATATTCTGGGCTCTGCTCCTGTGTTTGGGTTTTTTTGTTGTGGTAGTGGTTGTTTTTGTAACCTTTTGGTTCAGCCACACATTTGACATTTTTCAAACTTCCCTCTATAGCCCTGAGAGCTAGAAACATTGATTTCAAAATGAAATCTGATTTTATCACACAGGTGAACAGCACCGGAATCTGAAAGATTTCTTCTTAAAACCTCCAAAAATACCGCACAAACAGTTGAAACTGGACTTGCACAATCTGATTTTGCTTCTTCCCTCAACTCTGCCCAGAAATACCTTTTTAGGATGTACCAAGGTGCATGGATGGGTGCCAGGTCTGAGGAATTCTCTTCGCTAAGCTCTGGACACATTTCTGGTTCCTGCATCCCAGGGCACATCTCTCGCATGAGAAAGAAACTCCAGGATCCTCTCCTGGGCCACTGCAGCTGAGCACATCTCTCCTTTGGAAAGGATGGAATAAAGGCGAATAAAACCATTGGCACAAGCTAGCTGGACCTCCCACGGAACGTACTGACTTTCAGGATACACTGGAGCCCAAATCCAAACGCCTGCCTCCAGCTGCATTCAGGGAAGAGCCCCCTGGCCAAGAGCTCGGGCGAGCACGGAGCTCTGGATTAATACATCCCAGCTCCGGAAAGAGCCACTCAACTGAAAAGAAACCCGTTGACTTTTAAAGGAAAAAAAACCTCAAAACCACTATTATAATTAAAGGCACTCAAACACCTGGGGGGGTGGGGGGACAGGACAAGGGAGAGGGCACACAAGGACACACGACTTGACAGATGGTCTCACTCAAGTTCAATCAGGATTTTCTACCAACAAAAAAAAAATCCTCAACAAGCCAAATTCATGAAATTCACATAAGCTATTTGCATATTTGAATATTATTTTTTTAAAAAGCTGTTTATTGATAGGACTATTTCCTTTCTTGATGAGGCAACTTAATTATACTGCATAGCAGAGACTGCAGGATAGGTCACAGGGTTAAAGCTGCCACATCAATAGATCATTATCAAATATACAATTTTCTCATTTCTACTGTTTATTCTAGAGAGCTGAAAGTCAATGGATAACGCCACTATTAAAACCCAACACATACATTCGCCAAAGATGACTCTGGCCCGTTCATCTGCCCAGGATCCCTCAGCAGGACACGGGCTGGTGCTAAGGGAACTCCCAAGGACGCTTCAAGGGAATGTTCTACATGCAAATTCATGATTAAGATCACAGGCCTAAATAATTTTCTTTTGATTCACAGATTTAATGGAGTGGAACTCATTGTAAGGTAAAGGAAAAAAGCCTTATATTTGTATATTTGCACAGAGGTATGTTGGAGGCACTGCTTTTAATGCATTCATTTTTTAATCAATGTTGAGGCAGGTTTATTTTTCTTAAAATTAAGCAGTAAAAATTAAGTTGAATTCCAGATGGTTTACTTTCATCATTTTCAAATGGCTACACACCCCGTTCTATGCAAGTCTCGTTCTTTCACCAACATCATCACAACCTTCTGAAAGTTATTAATATTTATCTTAATGCAAAGCAATACAGTCAAACTGCTATTTCCCTCAGAGGCCCCAAAGTCATTTGTCGGCTTTTCCTACCCCTCCCTCTGAAGTTCTAGACTGCATCCCGTGGCCGCTGTCGGGACGGAGACCTGCGGGACGGAGATGTTCGCAATTACCGTCTGCTGCCGCTTCTGAGAACGACCTCATGCAGGAAGCTCATGCCATTGACCTCATTTGATCCAGGCAAAAAGTAATAATGGAGCTCCTGTGGCTAATTGCCAAGAGAGACACAGTTAAAGGACTTGTTTCCGACATCCTCCTCTCCTCTGACGAAGATCTAAACCAGCAGCTCAAGACAGGCTTCTGATTAGATCAAAGTAGGAAGCATTTCATGTTATTAGCCACATAGTTTCGTCTTGTTTATGAACCGCACCATAATGGACGCCAGACGAGTTAAAATACGGTAGCTTGCAAAAAACTCACGATAATCAGAAGGTGATTATTCACATCCAATACGTATCTTTCTAGTAAATGCTTGAAAATATTTTCTGTCCCCACCTTCACTGGCATTTAGCACAGATTAGCATCAGGTTTTCTAGTTTACGACCTCACCGACATTTGGAAAGATTGCTTCTGTAAATAACCAGGAATGTTTAAGAAACCAGTTTACTATATTTGCTATAAAGACATGATATTATCTCAACAGGAAGCAATTATTTTTCATAAACTAATTCCCCCTTACCCAGTTGTCTAAATATTGCAGAAAATCTCTTGTACATAAAGAACATCCAAGCACGCATCGCAAAACTCATTCTCCAACTACTAGTGTTCACGTTGTGCTGCATAAAGCAAGACTTCAGAATTAAAGGTGCTTTTGACCGTCTGCAGTGCTGCATTTTGAGAAGCCACTTGCCCCAGCTGAAGCTGGGTTAAGCAAACCCAGCCACCTTTGCACCATGGAGTAGGCGCCACTGCTCACCGTACAAAGGCATGGCAACCACCAGGCAGCGAGGGCAGCAAGCCCTCCCCTTGCTCGATGGTGTAAACCAAAGCTCTCCTGGTGGGACAGGAGACTGGAGAAGCAAGTACTTGCCCAGAGGAGGAGGAACGCTGCAGTGTCTAAGCAGGGTACGACCACAGATACGTGGCTGGCATTAAAAAGCCACTTTTGCCTCCCCGATGCACAGCAGACAGCGGTGTGCTGAGACAGGGGGCTCTTTGTGCACCTCTAAATTCCTTCACCAAAAGCCAGAGATGATTCTCTCTCAGGCTTCAGCCTAATTTACATTGTGAAATATTGTCTGCATCTAAATCTCTGTTAAAAAATAGGGGGTGGGGGTGCGGATGGGAATTGAAAGCATTTATGAAAAAAAAAAACCAAACCACGTATTACATTTTGTTATCGTGTCTATATCAATATGTGCATGTAGACACACATATACACAGAGCTCCCTGATTCAGCTGCGCTAGGTCTTTACTCAAGTTATTTTCTTCTCCGCACAACGTACAGGCAACCTCCCAGTATTAACTTTTCATTCAGGCTCCCCAGTTCTGCACGTGTTTTCACCTCTTCCTTCCTAAGCCGCAGCCTGACGTTACACCTAATGAGAGCCAGTAGCCAGCCCAAGCAGGCGGTAAGCAACAACGTGCTGCCATAAAACATCTGAACAGACCAGAAACAAACACGCTTTCTAATTCTCTAGCGGCGACAAGACCCTAAAGGGAAGCCTTGTCTGAGCTGCTTCCTTACACCTCCTTAATAACAGCAGCCCTAAGCCAAGTAATGGCAGTGGAAAACAGGATGGAAGGTGGGTGATTTCTTGCCACTTGCCTCCAACATCCTTTGGTCAAAGCAATGGCATCTCCGCGACCCTTCACAAGATCAAAAGGCGACAGCCCTATTTACAACATCCTGAGCAATTTAGGCATCCCACTCGGCATTGTTTCCTACCTCCCACCCAGTTCCCTTTTAAATTGGAAGGTTTCTAATGAAACCTCTGCCCTTTATGAGTTTATAGCCATGGCGAGCCAAGAAGCGCCGCACAGACAATTTCAAAAGAAATAAAGAAAAAATTATCCATCTTAACCTTGTTGCACACAAAACAGTAGTGCTTGAAAAGGGGGGGTGGTGGGGGAATTGCTTGGTATTTTTAATTACTAACTTTGAAGGATTTACGCTGCTGTGCGTTTTATGGTCTGCCTTCATTTCCCAGTATTGCGTATGCTCCTTGGAAGTGTGCAGCTTCTACAGCAGTTGCTCTCGCTCTAAGGCAGCATAGCATTTTAAGGGTAAGAAAAAACCCTAAACCTTTACACGAAAGTCTTTGCTAAAGGCACAGGATGTTGCAAGCATCTGCTCTCTTTGCACCTTCTCCCCCCCCCCCCCCCTTTTTTTTTGTTTGTGATTTTTGTTTTCTTTTTACACAATCCATATTTACAAATGTAGAGCCACTGTCACACCCATCCACAAGTGACAGGACCCATAAGGGAAGGAAGGAGGGCACGCACACCCTAAGGAGCGCTCCCCAGAAGATACTCCTCCAAATCTGACAGGTGGGTGTTACAGAGGCTCCTGAGCCCGAGGGCACAAACCTGCCCAAAGCTGGGGCCAGCCCAGCGCAGGCTCCTGGCCAAGGGCCAGGACACAGGCACCGAGGGCCAGAGCCACCACTCCTCCTCCCTGCACCTACCCACCGTGTTGAAGAGGCTGATACTCATCTGTCCCCTTCTAACCAAAATGCACCAGGCAAAGGGGATAACCAGCTTCCCCGTGGTCCTTCAGAAAGACATTTTCCTCATCTTATGTCACGTCTGCTGTGAGCATTGAACACTTCTAAAAGACAACCCTATTTTTTCAGGTGCACCCCTTCTTTTTCTCATCTCCCTTTTGAGCTGAACCAGTAATGTCCTTCACATATTGTCAAAGAGGATGTGTCTGTGTGTGTAAAAGCAAAGACAATTAAAAAACACAAAATATTTTGTGTAAGAAAAAGTTATGATTACAGCGGTCTTATAAAACTTCTAATTTCATCAACTTATTATATGTCATTCTTCAACAGAAAGAGCACTCACAGTATGAAGAGTTCTTAAATCAAAAACACACTGCTGGGGAACAATCTTCATTTTAATGATGCTCAATAACAGGGATTAAAATATTTTGAGTCACTGTTTCCATAAAAAAGGGCAAAACAAAAAAAGGAGAATGACAATGATTTTGCGCCAAGTGTGGGACTTGTTCATTAAACACCAAAAAGAAAAATAGGTGTGGGGAGGAAAGGAATAGGCATCTGAAAATGTATATACTACATTGTACTTTAAAGCACTAACTGCTTTTCCCTTAATTGGCTTCCCCAGCTCCCAAGGAATCTGCAAACCCACCAGCTCCACAGCACAAGCAGCCGCTGTCCCAGCCGCTCCAGACAGGGGATGAAAGAGCCCTTCAATCTACAGATCTATTTATATTCCCTCACGTGGCGACTATAAAAAGGTTTCCTTTCAGGCTGAGGTTTCTCAGCATTAAAGTTAGCAACTGTTCGAACGTGAAAAACCTTATGTACGCTGATTTTTAAAACAGAGGAGACACCTTTGTGTTTGGGTAAATTCAGTTTAAAGCAGCAACGAGGGAATCTCACGCAACTTCAAACTTCCCGTGTAGTGCCTCTGCAAAAGGAAAATGGGAACCAAACCCACCCGAAATAATATGTTACATAAATGATGCCACTGATTCCGAACAGTAAACAATTCTGACCAAACACACTCTATCCCAGTCACCTTTGCATTCTGCCCCATGTGCTGCCAAAGCAGCCAGCCCCACATGCCGTGCCATTCCCGAGGGCCGGAGGGGCACTGGGTGCTGCTGTTTCTCATCCGAGCCTGCTCCGGCTTTCCTGGCCAGCCTCACACAGAACAGCTCTGTGCTTCCACTTCCTCCTGTGTAAACACCAGTAATTATATTTCCATACCTCACAGCGCGTCGAAAGGAATGACAGCTCATACCTTTCCACACACACAAAAAAAAAAAAAGTCTCCCACTCTGACATGCAAGCTGCTCCAGAAAGAGACTTGTGGTAAAAACAAATTGCTTAAAAATTAAAAGGCATACAATAGAACCTTGGTGCCAATTACTACAAATCCAGCTCTACCATGGGAAAGGAAATCACCGCTTTTAAAGTCAGCAGAGAAAGAAGTACTGTGTCTGGCTAACATGCATGGTCCTGGTCATCTTTTCAAATTGCTTTAACAATTTATTCTTTCTGTTAGCTCAAGAACAAGAAGCCTAGAAGGCTATTTATTAAGGGTCAGTAGTCTAAATTTAAAATAAAAAGTTTTAAGACCGAGACTATAAGCCAGCTTTCAAATCCACACACTCCTTCCTCAACTCCAGCCTCGCCAGAGAGAGCCCAGGCTTCCTAATAGCAACTGAGATCACAGCTCTGCCTTGGGAAGACCATGACAATGACAATTACTTATTTTTTTTCTTTTTAATTCACAAGGCAGTGAAAAGAGACCACTGTGAATAGGTCCACAGCTTCAGCACACAAAGACCTCGGAGACAATACTGTGTGATGGCACTCCTGCTCCTGTCCCATCGCCCACAGCCACCCCACACTGTGCCCTGCAGCCAGCCTGTGCCCACCACCTACCACTCTCATTAACGCTCTCATTAACGTCAGCACTGCTGAGCAGCCTTGCCTGGAGCAGTTATTGCCACCCCAGGCACTCGACCTACCCTCGTAGCTGCCTGAGCCAATGTCAAATCTGGGGTTGCATGATGTTACTACAGCCACAGATGTAGCTTTCCTAAAAGGTAAGTATTTCCCAGTTTGGCTAGTAGAAGTAACAATGGGCTGGCTGGTCGGCCAGACAGTCAAGCACTGGGCAGCACATCCCCTTCCAGAGCTCGGGAATTCCGTACCACGCTTAGCAATATCGTCACCGCCCCTGCTGAAAGCAGCGGGAACGCCAAGTGTTGGCTTCTAAGGCTTATTCTCGAGCCACAGAAGTGTAAGAGTGGTGGTATTTGTCTCGGAGTTGTTGCAACACAAGAGTATTTCTATTGCGGAGGGAGTTTTAAAGGAACACGTATGCGGTTTGGGTTGGCACAACTAGAAAAAGAGAGAAAAGGGGAAGAAAAGGAAAAAAGAAGAAGAAAGAAAAAAAGAAAAAAAAGAAAAAAAAAAAGAAGGATGTCCTAATCCCATTACTTGTACCAGAGGAAAGACATGTAACTCCTTACTGATCCATACAGTTTCTCCTAATGGCAAAGGCTGGTTTCTCTATTAGTAGCACATTAGTTAACAGAAATTCAGAATCATACAGAAACCTATGAAAAATATTTGTACACAGTCAAGTCCTCTGTAATCACACTGCAGTACGAGAGGGCTTCCCTTTGCAACAAGCGTTATTGTAAGAAATCAGGACTCAGAGGACAGCATTTCAAATCTTTTCCACCTCTCCCAGTTGCTCTCCCCACTCTCCAGCACCCTACCCGCTGCTACAGGGACATCTTTAACAGGAGCAACCAGTGACAAGGAGCCATGATAGAACAGGCCAGGTGCCTTGCGTACCAACCAGAATCGTAAATTATTATGGGGTTTTAAAAACATACCCTGTTCCAAGTGTTCTTTTATTAGTTGTGCATATTTTAAGTCAAATTCTATGGAAAGTAGCTTAAAGGACATTGCAACTGAGAGCTGTGCTGGCACAATAAAGCCCATCACCTCCTGCATTCAGCAAATGAATAGCAGGTACCGCTGTTACGCTGCACAAAACTCTTTTCTGACCTAAACCAAACGTGCATTTGATCATATTGCCTCCAATAATGCCAGGAGCACTGATTCCATTAAAAAAAAAGAACCCCCAAGATGCAATAAATATTTTTAGCTCCGAAACAGAGCAAAGAACGTTCTGTTTTTCCTATTCTTTGAAGTTACAATTGAAAAAAACTGACATCCATCCTAATATCCAGATTATGTAAATCTTGCTCTACAAAGACACAACCCTTGCCCAGAACTGAAGAAGTGAAAATGGAAGAAATATTGCGGGTCAGGACAAACCATCAGGTTATCTACAGGGACAAATCAAAGAAGCCAGTTTTGCGTTTTGTCCTGAAGCAACAGAAAACAAAACTCTTCCTCCCAACGGGTTCTTCTAATGACAGAGATGGCCAGGCAGAAAGAAATCCACTTTACCAGAGCCCTGGTGTGCATCAAAAGCAGTGTCTGAAAAGCAGGTTTTGTCAGAACTTGTAAACCAATGGAAAGGTTCGCTGACTCACACCGACTGATGCCAAAAATGCCTTCCCTGTAAATCTGCCTTAAAGGTAGCACGTATAGAAAAAGAAAATTGGCAGCATATACAGAAAATAAAATTATGTCCTTTGGTTTTTTACATTACACAAAGAAACCTTGTCAAGAAAATTCAGAGGGTGGATCGGTTGGTTTTTGCTTTGAGGGCAAGTACACAGAAAACGTCAGGTCTCGTTCTCTGTGAAAGGCTCCTGGCGATTACAGAGCACAGAACAGCAGACTATCCAGTGGGACAAAGCTGTAGGAACCAGGAGAGAGGAGTTTATTCACGCCCTACAGCTGTGTGCTTCTTTCCCCCTCTCCACTGATGAAGACATAGGAGTGCAAATGTCTTCACTGAAGGCTTTGCATCCCTCCCGCAATCGGAAAAGGTCTGTGAGGTTTCAATACGCATCAAGTTCCTCCCACAATTTTCTGAAGCAAAACTAATGAAGAATTTGTTTGCCTTGGTTTTTTGGGGGTCTATTCTTTGTTGTTCACTTGCTTTTTTTCCCTAGGAAAAACGAAAGGGAGAAGGCAAACATGACTCCCATAACATCCAACATTAGGGAGAATGACATGCAGAAGATCAAAATATAATCTCCCTACTTACCACAGCATAAAGGACAAGTTTTAATAGCCTATGCATGCGGACCACAAGCGCCAGCCTGAGCTCTTCAGAGCATTCCAAAAATAAAAGCTTTCCTGGACTTCAAAGGGAAATCTTTGAAAATTCACAAGCAACAGGGGACAATCACAGAGGAGAACTATGAATACAGGAAGAACTGCTGTTACAGATAAATTCCCTTATCAGGCAAGGGGACAGGTGTCTTAAAAGCAAGAATAAAAGAATGGCAAATTACTAATGCTCGGTACATTCTGAATCTCCCAGCTAACTCTGATAGTAAGAGGAGGAGGAATCACATACATGTCTCCAGCCTTCCTGCAGGAAAGGGGAATCAATCATTCAGGCTGAAGGATGCCTGAAAACTGGCAGCAGAAAATCTCAGCTCCTAAGGTATTAAGTAACGGTATGATTCACCTGCTGTTGAAAACTCCACAGAGACAAAGTTTAGTAACTCCTGGATGGGAGCCTGGGAAAGGGAGGACCGTGCATGTTCTCCCTTCCCACCCTCCGCTCCCAAGCTCCAACCTGAGGTGCTCTGCAGAAAGGATGAAATACAGACAGTCCTTCCAGGAACAGCATCTCCCACACTGTGTTTGGCCAATACTCATTAAACAGGCACTGGGAAGACACAGCTGGGGATGACAGGAATGGCCTTAGGAGGTCCACAGGGAAGAGCAGAGGGTTAGCTGCAACCTCCTGGAAGGCAGATGGAAACTGGAAGCAAAGCGCAACCCAATACCCAACAACATCTATGGATCCAGAATATTTTTTCCTATTTCCCTGCCAATACATCCTTCATGCATACCCTCCCTCTTTCCAACGTGACACCCCTGGTCAGGAAAAGGACTGGAGAGGCCATTGGGGTGCTGCAGAAGCCAGAGACATCTGGCCAGGGGGACAGCAGGTTCCCCAGGTCCTCACGGGGCACCTTGCCAGCCTGCCACACCACCTTTCCTTGGAAAAACCTCACGCTCAGCTGCACGTCCAGCTGCCAGGTATCCCCCCAGTTACTTCTGCACTCACAGAATGACAGGAGCCAATCCCAAATCTGAGAACTGTACGTGATGGAGCATCGGAGCAACCTGAAAGTGGGACAAAAAGCAACGGTGGCATGTCGCTTGCTTTCATTAAGCACAACACCCTCCCAACAGCACCCCCAAAGTCTTTTCTACACACACTCTTGCTAAACCGATGACAACACGCTACAGGATGGCTGGTCTTGATGGAAGAGGGCCAGAGGGGGAGGATGAATTTGAATTAAAAGAAGCATCTTTACACAGATTCAGCAGGATTGTCCAAGCTGTACGCCAACAATATAAACTCTTAATATATGTAATACACCAGATTGATGGTCCTAAGAAAAAAGCACATGCTGTGCTGTACAAGAGCTACCTTGTTTGTTCTCTTCCATGTCAAACCACCCGGTTTTGCACATTCTTAACACGATTACCTAATAACAGTCCCTGCCGATATATTTGGCTACATATTTTACATAGAGCACTGCAGAACAGAGAGGTAGTGAGGGGGGGAGGGAAAAAAAGAAAGGTATAAATGTGTGAAGCTAAATTATACATATTTAAGCAATCCCATGCCTACCTGAAAATCTTGCACCGCATTCAAATTCACGTTTTGTAGGAAAGGCCTGGCGATATTTGGTCTGCTTAAATAAATATTTATTAATCTCAATATAAAAGATCAGACACCAAATTTATATAAGCCGAGCACAGTTCGGGCAGGAGCCAATAATAGCTGCTTTCAGACTTTGCAGCGTTGGAGTTTGCCAAATGGAAGTGACAAGTCTGGACCACGAAGAAAAATGAAGCCATTTGGTAAGTTATATGCTGCGTAATAAACAGTCTGTCAGTTTGCTTCTAATCCCCACTCTTCCGCAAGGTTTTTGTTGGGTTTTTTCTTTCTTTCTTCCTTTTTTTTTCCTCCTCTTTTTTCCTGATGCACTCTGCAAAGCATGTGCATAATATAAATTAAACAGAAGCTCTGTGGACCACACACCGTGGACAACTTAGACAGGTCATTGTTACCTAAACAGAATTTGGGGTTTTGTTTGCATTATACATTTCCTTTCTGTTTTGACAGCAGGTTTTAAAAAGAGGATGTTACCCTCCTTCGCGCTTTGAATCATTTACAAAAAAAAAAAAAAAAAGAAAGAAAGAAAGAAAGAAAAAAGAAAAAGAGTAAGTTCTGCGACAATAGCACAAAAGTAAAGCCTTGCAATTTCTCTTTCCTTCCTATGACATCTGTGGGTAGTCCTGTTCATAACGCCTTTGTTCAGTGCTGATTTACCACGGTTTGAGACAAGACACCATTCAGAGTCTATTCCAGGAACTATGGAGGAAGTAGAAGGAGGATGCACCTAATTTGTTAGCTATCGTGACATCGCCACTTATGATTAATACAAGGCGTTGAGAGAGCAGAATGCATTTCCTCCAAGCATCCTCCACCACAGCCCCTTTCTGTACACGCTGAAGAGGGTGGGGATAGCAAGGCTGCCACAACAGATCTGCTACTTGCAACACAGCTTGCCAACTGCGCAAGGAAGGAAAACACCTTATATTTCAAAAACTATGCACCCTAGTTTGCACAGCCAGCTGGCTCTGCCCAACTCCAGCTCCACAGAAGAGGACTTTGCCGACGTAAGTGGGATGGCCCAGAGGCATCCCTGGAGGAGGAGGTCCTGTGGCCAAAACCCAACACCAAGAAGCAGGTCCGGGGAAAGTTCTTGCCTGGTTCACACCCGACTCCCAGCAAGTCGCTGTGTACGCTGGATTCCTTATTTACAGAAGCATGGTCGTACTCCCTCCTGCCTGACTTAGATTTGTAGGAGGAGGATTTCATGTCTGCAAAATCCCTAAAGATTTTTTCATGGCAGACATCGCAGAAGTACAAAGTATTAAATAAACACTTCAAAGGGACAGCGGGCAGAATCCATTCAATCCAAAACACTACATGGAACAAGAAGTTCTCAACTAATCGTTACCTCCACCCAACCCTCCCGCTGGCAGGCTACAAGACCTTACTGTGGTGATGGGGGAGGCCACACAGCTCACCCTGCCCACCCATCCCATCAAACCCACACTCACGCATGTGGCTGGAAGCTTCAGACTTAGGTGGCACATAAACCACAGGAGCTTTGCTTGCAGCACCTGACACAGGTACCAGAATAAGTCTCCACCTACTCATAGGTCCCTTAGGATACCGGCTAGCTAAGGGAGGGTCACGCTGCCAGAGTAACTCGCATGTCACACTTTCTGGTTGCTCTCTTGCCCCAGGGTCTCTTGCAAAGGGCAGGGAGCAGGCTGCAGGCCAGGCAATTCACTGTGGGGTGGTGGGAGCCAGTTCCTGGCACCCCCCCTTCCCAAACACCCCCCCAGCCTGCCCTGTTACCTGACCACATTCACATCGTGGCACAGCATCAGCCAAAAAACCTTCCGAGGCAGCTGCGAGACAAACTGATGTCTCCATACCTCCTGCCTGGCAAAGTCTGCTCCTCCTTGGCCCTCAGCACCAAAGCACGGGCACCTCAGCCCACACACCTGGGCTGACCTGAATTATTCTGCAATACCCATCTGCTGCTGCTGACCCTCCCCAACGAGCAATGTCCCCGCTGCAAACAGCCACCTCAGGCTGCCTCCTCCAAAATGGGCACCAAAGCACTTACAGTGGGTTTATACCAGGTCTCGAGAGCAACGCAACCCTTGTAAAGTAACAAAAAAACCCTGAAATTGCAGAATAAAATTTCTAGAAGTTCCTCAACATCATGCGAACAGAGTAAAATTTTCTTCCTTTCTATATTTTTTTTTCCTTTTTTTTCCTCTTTTTCATGCAGTTACTGCTTCTGGGAGCTTATCAACCAAACGAGCCAGCTCACATTGGCAAAGTCCCAGTTCACTCATTTTCATAAGTAGCACGTTATCAAAACTACCGACACAAGCTGTACTTTGATACAAAGGAAGCCTTAAAACAACTACAGTAACACCACGTTTGTGACCGGTTAGGTCAGTCCTGCAGCCTTCCCTCAACCTCCTCCTCAGCCTGCACTTAGGTCAACCAATTCTTGACACCGAGAGGCTGTCAAAGGCTCAGCGGCGCTTTCTCAGGCTCACGACAGATCAGATCAGCAGACGACCCTGTCTACTCCTATTTGCGGTCACTGAACATAACCCTTGTCAAAAAATCCTCTAGGAAACAACAGGAAATGTTATTTTTTTTACAGGGTGAACGTACATTATCCTTCAGACTTTGGCCAGGTGCTCTTTCCGTAACACAAAATGGTCCAGTTTTGATGGGAAATACTTTATCAATTCTGTAATAAATTACATCCTCTGCTACGTCACGTTTTTATATTCTCTGCTAAATACTTCTCACCTTTGTAACACCTACAGAGTAATTACCAACAGGGACAGAAGCCCCAGATTTCACCTTGACTCCCTCCAGCTCACCCAGGATGTTGAGTGGGATGCCTGGGCCCCAAGGCTGCAACACGGCTGTGGCTCATGGAAGGGGCTGGGAAGGAAAAGTGGGTAGAGTCACATCAGTCGTCACAGGAAGGCGGTTTCACTTTGGCATTCCCTGCCGTGAGTCAGCCAGTGGGCCCACTGCCTCCCGGGAGGGCTCTGCTGCCTCGCAAAGGGAACGCCGAGGGGTGATGCCCAGCGCCAGAGCCCGGGTTTGTCCAAGGGTGCAGGGCTGGACACTGCATTCGAACAAGCTGGCAGGCCTGCCCCACTCCCTCCGCTCCATCCCCGCTCCACCCTCCTCGCTATTTGCTGGATTGGGTTGCTAACAAATCAGCAAACTGATCATGTTTACTGTGCAGACAGATGAAGGGCTGAGCTGGTACACAGGGCCGAGCAGAAGCCTGCAGCTGGAAGCTGGTGAGGAAGGAGGAGGGAGCTGGACTTGCCCCTTCAGGCACAAGCAACCACCAGTCTGGCTCAGATCGTACCATTTAACTTCAGAAAGTCTATTCCATATTCCAGTTAACATCCTAATATATGGATTTTATTTATCTCATTTCCATCTGCAGTTGCAATTACTAAACCTTTGGAGTTAACAACACAGCGTTTACCCCAGAAGACTGAACTGGCACATCTTTTATTTTCTGATCTAAGCAATAAGGTGGCAGCCACGGCTTCACAATGTTCATGAGCTCCTGCTCCAGAAGCGGCTGCCATGTAGGGTAGGCACTGCACAACCCTTTTACAACAAAGCAGGAAAACCAGTGCCCCACAAAGATCCCCGGAGGTTCTCCTGGTGCTCCCCCGGCAGACAGGGAAGGACTCCACTCGGGATTGCTTTTTCCTGCATGTTGCAATGCCAAAACATTTCCTGGTACAACCAGGCTGGTGAGATGGGCTGCACTACCCCGAGGCTGAAAAGTGGCTGAAGGCACGGGAGATCCACACACCCTGCTAGGGCACAGACCGACACGCGGAGAGCACCAACTGCCCCCCCCCCACCCCACCCCCCCGAAATGTTCATAACATGTGCCTGTTGTAGCCCTACTTAATACAAACACAACCTCATCTCGCTGCGAAACAACCTTCAGCCAAAGCTCTTCCTTCCCCCATACCAGCGATGCGTAACAGCCCGTCAGGAGCAAGAGCAGAGCCCTTCCTCCCACCATGTTCCTTCCCCTGGGGCTGCACCGCAGCCCAGCCTGACTCAACCAGCCCCACTTTTACACAGCTGGCACCCTCGGCAATTTCCGAGACATAAGCGTTTTCCTAAAATAAGACTTAATCTTACGTAAAATGACTGGCATTGCAACCACGCTACGTATTTTCAATCCCAACCACTACCACAGCTGAATAAAGTCCGGTCGAAGTGTAATAGGGGGGTTAGAGAAAGGGCACCAGGAGCTGGGGGTGCTGGGCTGTGCCCTGGCTGCATGGCCTTTGCTCCCAAAGCTCTTCTGCTCCTCCAGCAGCAGCAACGCCGCCTCCTGCCATCTCTCCCAGGCCTCCCAGGCACTGGGCGGGACAGACGGAGGGATGCATCCCAACACAGAGAAAGCTGCGGAGCCTTGCCTGCCTTTCTGCTCATGGAGCCACTAGTTTGGGATCCCTCCAGCTCGCTTCCATCAGAAAAAACAGAGAAACGGTGGATTATTCTAAGGACTCCTAATCCTCTTCTGGTTAGGAACTGGAAGACAACTTCAAAAGCTATTCAGAGCAGGATGACACAGAGAAAGCCACCACATGTGCCCCGCTTCCATAAGAAATTAAGCTTCTCTGTCCTCAGTGCATCAGGCTGGACTGCTGGACACCTACAGCTTCGGGGGGGTGGCTTTACTGTACTAGATGTCTACCTTACTAATGGCATGCAGGGAAAAAAAAGGTCCAAGGGCAGCCCTTGTAAAATCCTAAAGTAAACAAGCTTTAATGTTTAAAACTCATTCCAGATCACCAGCACAGCCCCAAGTAGGGATTCTGCGGCTCTGCTCATCCCTGCCAAGAAAGTTCATCTATTTGGATGGAGTAAGCACTTGAATCGGGGAGGGGGGGGGAGGAAAAAAAAAGAAGAGAGAAACACAGTCACATTTGGGAGCACAAGAGGTGGAAATTAATGCGAAACAAAAGAGCCCAAACCAGGCAGCAAGTTATAAACACCAAATATTGAAATTCCAAAGCTGACCTGCAAATTTCACGGTTAATACGATGCAGATCCCTTTTCTGCAGTTGGGTTAAAAGTGCACAGCCCTCTCCTAGGCAAATCTCCAAGGAATTTTAAAGCTTGAATGAAAATACTAATTACAACGTACTAACAACAGAGCGAGGAAGTGTGCGAGATGACTTTCAAGCACTGCAAGGCAGAGAGGAGCAGACAGTCCGGCCCCTGCAAGGCTTGCGACAACATTAACTCCTTCTCAATGAGACCTGGCAACTTGTAAAGGATCCAGGTGCTTCCAAAGCCATCATACCTGCTAGGGTGACACCCCCACGCTTACGTGGTTTAGAGAAGCATCCTTAAGAAGGATGCTATCCATCCCCAAAAATTGGCACAACCAGCGCAGCCATCCTTTTTTGTTATTACAGGAAGGCTGTATCTTAGCAGCCGGTTTTGCAGAGAAAAAAAAAAGGCGGCAGATATTTAGTTTTTAACCAACAAAATCCCTCACGAGGTTAACTAAAAGTGTAAACTGAATTCCATGTTAAATTATCCTCTGTATGCCAAAGCCACAACATCTAGTACTCGTTATTACTCTTTCAAAAGAAACAGTCCAGAGTTTACACACACATGTATGTTCTGAGGAGAATATTTTATAAACCCCACAAAAACATTTACACAAAATAACTCAATTTAGGCCAGCAGAGTAAATCTCTCACATACAAAATGTCAGCCAATTAAGCTTTTAGCAGAGCACCAGGGAGACTGATTTTAGAAAGCTAAGCAGGTTTCTCAGTCTAGGAATGCCTGAAATCTGTTTATTCTCAGTCAACAATGACTTTCTGCCTTCTGCCAATTACTAAAGTAGTGGGGGGAAAATGGATTTACTCTCTGCTTTTACAGATCAGTTGGCTTAGCAAAATCTGAACTCGTTCACAGGCGCCTTGCAACTCCTCTCATGAACGTGAACAGGCAACAACAAAAAATTTGCTCTACTTTCCCCCCCTGTTCTCAATCTGCTTATCCTTACTTGCTGAGGACTGGAAATGGCCAGTCCTCCCATGGCATCCTTCCCCTCCTGCCCCCCCGGCCGTGGGATGCAGCAGGGATGCCAGGAAGAGCTGGCGTGCGAGCCATGGGCTGCCCACCAGGTCCAGCGAGCACCCTCCAACGAATGGCCCCCAACAAGCCATACCACGGACCTGAGACCTGGCAAAAGCCCTGAGATGAAACTCCTAGAGACTGTAACACCCTACCCTGCTGCCAAACAGGGAGGCTCCTCTGCTCACCCTTACCCTTCTCCTCCCCTTGCTTCCCCCTTCCTCCCAGTCCCAGAGTCACCCCGCACATCCCACCTCCCCTCCTCCATCCCACCTCCTCTTCTCCACTGGCTCTGGTCCCACCAGACCTCTCCATGGGCCAAAGCAATTGATTCATCTGACCCACGCCACCCATTACTGCAGCAGCAAAAATGCCAGATCGTCATGTCTTTCCCAACAGCAACCAAACCCTCCCTGTCCCCGTGCACCCTGCTGGCTCCTGCTCTCAGCCGCTTCAGCACACTCATCCAGCAGAACACCACCTCTCCCTCCACCGGTGGGATTCCTCTCCTGCTGGGCCCTTCAACGGAGCCAAAAATGCCAAACACTGCTGTCGGCGCTGGGACGGTTCATTTACCGATGAACTCAGAGCACCACTTTGCAGGCATATTCTACTCGTTAAAATTATATTCTTCTTGTCTGTGTTTGCAGAAAAGGCTTGAACATAACCGTACCTTGGAATGAGTCCCAAATAAATTTCCATTTCCCAAAGGACAGGTTTTCTCCAAGGCAAGTAGTGGAAATTTGCAAGTTTATTAAAAAGAGGCAGCTTTACCTCTGGCCAATATCATGTATTATCTGGATGTCATCAGAGGTCCTGGAAAGTAGCTTATTCCTAAAATGCCTGGAGGCCCTACAGCACATATGATGCTTAACAAATATTCCAAAACACACTAACTTATTTAACCTTCACTCAATAATATCAGCTTTCGGGGGGGGGGGGGGGGGGGGGACCCAAACCACAAAACTTGAGATACTTTACCTTCTTATAACAATACGGAATACCCAAGTAAGTACTAATAAGCAAACAAATAAATGCGTACATACAATTCTTCCCTTACCTTCGCAAAACACTGCAGAAATTATACTCAATCAGCTACAACTGTGCCTCGTGTTTGTTTTTCATATTCAGATACTACAGATATCCTTCCCTAGAAGCACTTTTTGACTGACAACATCCCCTAAGACTACCTAGATCCACAAGAGAAAAACACTGACTACAAAAGTTATCTAGCAACTACGAGCAAAATGCAGCAAGCAAACTCTGGCTGTTATTCCCCCCGCCAAGCACTGGCAGAGGAGAAAATTAAAGTTCCTCTGCATGTTCTCCACTTGTGACAGCACACTGCCACGCCACTGCAACAGTGCTGCTGAAACAACAACAGTGCCCCAGCCACTGACAATCACAAATACTTGCAATGCATCTGTTACTGGGATCTACGTCGCTAACGATGAAAAACTAATTCTCTCCCATTGTGAGACTTGTAAGCCAATTCTTTCCCATTGTAAGCCAATTCAGCTGGCTTATGAAATGCAATCAAGACACTTCTGCACAGGTGATATATCATGAATGAGCAAAACAATGAATCATTTTGTTCAAGAACACGACAACAAAGAATGCCAGCAAAACTGAAAAATAATCTAAAATTAACGTAGATTTCTATGCAAAATTCAGAAAACTTTTGGGTGTTTGTTTTATTTTCTAGTAAGGAAGAGGAGATTATTTCATAATAAGAATCTAGGGAACTAAATGCATCACCCCAGCTCAAGAGGAGGCACACTGTCACCCTGGGTTTGAAGGGGACAGCTCATCCTTGGAGCACCTTGGAATAAGGTCAGGATAAACAGGGTGCTTTGTGCCTCCAGCTCCACGCCCAAGATGTGTGAGGCTGCAGAAATTAAGAGAGTGTTTGCAGGTATTTGTATGGCAGAAGGAACTGCCCAAGGGACAGCCAGGACCAACAAGAGGACAACTGGCGTACAGTATTTATATTAAATATAACCTGAGAAATTACAAAGCACTGTGCATACCAGGTATGGTTACCAATACCAGGCATTTTTCCACTTGAACTATTCAGCAGCATGAAAACAATTCATCCTATGGAAATTATTTAGCATTTATGAAACACTGTAAAAAGCGAAGGGGAAATCCAGTTAGTCATCTGTCAATCCTCCTGTTGTGAAAACATCACAGATTTACAGACTTTGAGGTTGCCTTAAAAAAAAAAAAATCCTACCATAAATTGTTTCAAAAATGAAGACAGTTCTCAGGAAACCCCATCTTGGGAAGGATACTAGATTTTCTTATAAATGCTTCAGGATGAAGGAAACGATCTCGCTAAGAAACGGCAGTATATTTCTATACAAGGGTTTGCTATCCGGATATGATAATTTTTTGAAACCTCAAGCAAAATACCACAGCATGCTAATCTGCTCTTTCACAGCAGGTAACCTCAGACGTCCTGTAACTCTACGGCATGTTCATTCTTGCCTTGTTTAAAGGCTCTGACGAGTGCAGAGATCAGCCCAAGCCCTTCCTCCTGCTACCAACCCCACGTCTTAGCATCAACTTTATTTCATGCTCTGGTTTTCATTAGTTACTCCACTTCTTCCAGGAGCGTGTGCAGCATTCCTTAATCTGCCTGAGGTTTTATTTACTTTCTAAATAAAAAATACCATTAAAAAAAAAAAAAAAGGTTGCTTTGAGAGGGTTTTTAAATTGCACTGGAGTCAGGAAATTAACAATAAGTGTTCCCCAAGCAACTCGGCTCTGCCCGGCTGCCATCACAGCAGGCAGTACAGTTGCCTCTGTCACCACCAGCCTGAATGACACCATGCAGAGCCCATCCCTCACCCTGCCAAACCCACGGCTGCCCCAGGAGCAACCCAGCTGGAGACTGCTGGACCTTCCTCATCCTTCTGCGAACCAAGGTTTGGCTCTTACCACAGCGCTAGTCGGTGCTTACCATTTCCCCCCCTCCTTTCCACAAGATTAACTTTTTTCTTCCTCTTGTGTTGGAAGACGAGGGAGACAGTGGCTGCGTAGTCACCGGTGTACCTCACGGAAACATGTTACAGAAGCAAAGGAGATTGGACCGACACACATCCGTTCAGAGCAGGATTCTCAGCCTTTCAAAACACTAAAGCAATCCATCAGTTAAATCTTTTACTACAGTTGAGTCAGGAGCCCCAGATTTATTTCAGTAAAGGAAATTGAAAAAATATGCCTCTTTAAGGGACTGACAGAAGGATTTTCCCAGAATGACATTATTCTGGCTCTTACTGCTCAAAAACAAAGCCCATGCTTTCTGTGGAAGAGAAGCCTGAACACTTCTTTGGACAGGGCAAGGAAGCCAGAGTTTATGGCTATAGACTCTAATCTAATTTCATGCCTTCCTCTTACTCTTGCTACCCTGTCTTAAAAATCCATGTTTTACTAGATTCATGAAACAGCTATCGCTCATAATGAGATAAGTCAGCTGATACTGTTGATGGGGTGTTTTGTACCCAACATTAACGCTAATTATATAAACCTTCCACCGCACTTTGTTTGCTGAACCCACGCGCTTAAGCTGCTTGCTGTATTACTGCAAACAGTTCATTAGCAGTAAGTTTACGGGCCTGGGCGGCATTAACCTTTCCTCAAAATCGTCCCAAGCTGAGAATGTGGACCTTGTGCTGTTAATTACAATTACAGGAGGTACTGCCAAGACTCCCCGGCAGTGACGTGATGCTGGGGCAGCACCTCCGCCAACAAGAGCTGGGAGAGCCCCGCATTCCCAGTGCCACCCCTCCGAGTTCCAGCAAGGACGGGGACAGGCAGGCTCTTCTGTCTCATAAATGGCTCATAAATTTTGCCTGTAACTTGAAATGGGAAGGGTTCGAATGGAGCTATCTGTGTCTTTAAATGCTGTCATTACTCTCTTGCCTGGGCACAGTTAAGGAGAGCCTCATGTTGGGTCTCTGGGAGAGTTTGCGGCTCCACACAGGTCAAGTGCAGCCAGTGCCTCTTCAAACTGGGTTGTTCAAATGCAGGGCTCTTGGTTCAACCACAAATTCATCAACAACACTGCAATGTGTGCAGGGTCCTCGGTTTCTATACGCTACACTGTAACCTCTCTTAACACACTCTCTGTTCAGCAGGTTGGGAATAGACTTACACCATAGGCAGCGAGCATGCTAAAAGAATTTAAGTAGTAACATCAGGTCCATATTTTGTCTTCAAATTGCTTTGCACAAGCAAAAAAGAGATGGTAGGTGCAAAATAACTGTGTAGTGAGGCACTGATAAAACATATTCACTTACAGTCCCACAACACAAAAACAATAGATTTAAACAATCAAAGACAGACTCAAATACAAAAAAGTAAGCATTCGTGACCACTGAACTGCTTTCATAGAGTAGATAGGAAAAAAACTGTTAACAACACCAACCAACCAAAAAAGTAAGACAATGCACCCCCATAAACTGCATCTCAGAGCAAGGTTTCACTGATGTGCTCTATGGTTTTACTAACATGAAGAACGCTCCAAGAACTATTCACAAAAACAGAAGGAACAAGTGTTCTTCAGCTCTCCAGACAATTACAGCGAGTCTGGAAGACGTGAGAAATCTGCAAATTTAAACCCACCACAAAGACACTGAATTCAAACAGATTTTGCCACATTCACACCAGCCCAAACAGGAATAAGCACGTGGGGAACAGAAAGTGAAGCACAAGGCACAGCCGAGCCACGCTAGGCAGCCTTTGTTTGAAGGGGGCAGCAGGGGAACTCACTTTGCTGGTAATAAAAGAGAAGTATTTTAATCTCTTTCACAAGCATAATCACAGAAACAACTGAAAACCATGACAGGCCAATTGATGGTTCCTTACCGGGAACAATGCTTTTTGGTTTCTAAACCTTCCTTTCTCAGATCTTCTAAGTAAAGAAAGTCACATCGCAGATTTGAGAGGCAAGAGAGCTGTTTAAAATTAATTTCAGCTCCAGTTGCTGCAGCAAAGGAAGAAAACCCATCTTCTCTTATTCAGCCATTTGCTTCAAGTGCTGCCTCGCAGAAGAATGTTCTTTCTTCCCCAAGCCACCCTGGGTCCACACGAGTTTGCCTTGCCCATGTTGAGGGCAGTTCTGTTATTAGTACACTTCAAACCCATGAAAGACTTCGGGAAGACAGATACACTACCCTCTAAGCACATATTTCAAGAAACTACATCCAGCTATTTTGTTGTGCACAAACAGCTATTTTGTCTTTCAAGATCAAAACACAAGCAAACAAATAAACAGACGGCAATCCAACTGGAAAGATATTTTTGACGGGAGGAAAAGGCTTCGCTAACCAACTATTAGAGAATGCGAAACTGTCTAACACTCAGTTCTAGCACAGTACAGTAAAATGGTAACTTAAAATGAATATACATGCACTTTACTCACTGATTTTAACCAGTTCAGTATATGTGTTCTGCAAAAGTTTACCCAGTATGATCCCAATAACATTCATGTTCCTACAGCTGGGATTCTACCATAGCTGCTTCCCTCCTGGTAGGGCTGTCAAAAACATCCTACATATCCTCAAGGGACGTATCCATAATCGAAAATTGTGTGAGAGATGCGCTCATTCAGCAAATGCCAGCCCCACTGCGCCCTGGTGCATGAACACTCACAGGTCAAACAATTCCCATAGTCCTGTCCCACAAGACGTGGGGCATCTCTCCAGCCCCACTGAGCCCAGGAACGATGTCGGGACCACAGACTACTTATCAAGAAGGCAGCATACTGCAACAGCTTGTAGCAGCACTAAGGCAACACTAACGAAACCTGCACCTCTGCAGAAAAAAATCAGCAGAGTGCAAACACTCTCAGTCACGCTTCAAACACACCACAGATCACCCCTTTCAATTTCTGGTGCAAGGCGATCAATACGAACCTCCTAAAAAAATCCTCCTGAAATGCACCAGTGTTGTTGCATTTCCCCATTTAGCGTTTTAACATTCCTTTGCAAAAGATCTGCTCATGGTTTTCTTAATCATAAACTGCAAAAGATTAGGAGTTCATGGACTGAGACCTGCCAGGATATTTATTGTGCTGCTGCGTGGGGAGGTGGTTTCCTTTTTTACATGCCCTTGTGGGAATTAAGTCAAAAGCACACCCCGATGCTAAGCTGAGGACAGAGCATCCAATGGAGAGCAGCAGGAACGACGCAAGGGCACCACCAAAAATGCGTCACTTAATTCTGCAGGGTTAGGGTGCTGTGACTCACCCCCACTGATGACACGCTGTGGCTGCTGCCTTGCTCATGGTGTAAAAGAAATCTGCTAGCTAGCCTGTGACACAAAACTCATCTTTTTCAGAACATTTTAAGGCATCCCACTGTTGTTAAGAACGCCCAAAATTTTGTAGGGCTCAAAATTTACACAAGGTGCTTTCCTAATTAAGGACTTCACAGAATTTTAAGACAAAGATAAAGGCATGAAATAAGGGGAAAAAACCAACAACAAAAACAAAACAAAAAGAAAACAAACAAAAGAACACCCCAGGAATGACTGTAGGAATGCCTATTGCCTAAATATTTTTTTAATGATGTAACAGATTTTTTTAATATATAAAAGCTCTATGTACACTTTCCTAGTTGCCCTTTTAAACCCAAATCCAATACTTCTTGCTTGCTCATTTCTTCTTTTATTTTTTTAATTCCTCTAAGTCTCAGAGAAACTTCCAACATTTTGCATGTCCAGACAGGAACCTCATTTATTTGGTTTCCATTTTCTTTTCCCTCAGAAATAGGTTTGCAAAGTGTATTTCCAAAAACTTGAGAAACAAGGAGCACAACCAGCAGCCTTTTGACCCCCAGGTACCCTTCACCCCAGAGTTGGGGTACCTGGACTGGGAGGTTCGCTCACAGGGGATTCAGCTCAAGCACCTGGTATCAGTAGTTTTCACACAAGCATTTCTACAGTGCTCCTGATGGCTCACTCCTTCCGAGAAAATCCCACCAAAAAGTCAAGAATTGGAACGATGTGATTCTACCAAGAAAGGCATTTATTTCAAAGTAGGATTTAAAACCTCCAAAGATCACGGGGACCCAATACATTTTAGCACAGGAAAAAGACACAATAATCGTTAGCTGGCTACCTTCTGTTTCTCTGCCATCCCCATTATTAAACCATGGAACAAAACCTTTTATAGAGGAGAACCTAATGATCACTAAATATACCTTTAGCCTTTAATTTAAGCACAAACTCTGACTAAGCGCATAGAATTAGCTGAAAATAGCAATACAGCTGGCCACCTTTGGCAGATTCACAACCAATATGCTTCATCTTTTTGTAGCCACTTCCTTTTGACTGCACCACCTTCATTTAGCTGCCAAGTTGGAAAGAAGAGCAAATGTTGTGCTTCTTTTTAGAGACCGAGAGGAATTAATTCTTTATGCTTTTAAGATTAGAAGGCCTCCATTCGAAAGTGTACAGGGGTTTAGTCCCATAAATCCACCCATTATTTGCTTAAGGAATTCTCTAGACTGAATTTACAGGGTATGACACTGAAGAAATCTCCTCCAAGACAGGCCTGCACTCAAATTTAGCCTACATTTCATGGTATGGGGAGGAACAAAAAGTGAATGCACAATGTACAATTATTATTATTTTTTAAACCAGCTGTTACAATGAAGCACTTTTTTTTTTTTATTTAAACATTCTTTCTTTAAATGAAAGTAGGGGTGTTAGCAAAGCCATCGAAACAGTTTTGTTTACCCACATGTGATTTTACAAATGCAACATCCATGAAGAGCCAGGCTCCGAGACCTGGAAGTACCAGCCCTGCAGGGATGATACCCACTGCCGGTCAGTACGGCAGCAGACACTCAGCAGCGCTAGGTGACAACAGGAAAAGGTCTGCCAAGATACAGGTCTCACAGAAAGAAATGTCCCAGTTCGCTATCACTCTCGCCAGTAGAAAGCCAACCCAAACAGTAAGGCACACACCGAACGTCAATCTAACTTTTCCCACACTCCAATTGACTAGTTACGGCAGTTTTATGCATTTTCTTTCTTTGTCTCTGCTCTCCCTCTCAGCACTTCCAGAAATGAAGTCACGTACAAGATACTCAATAAAAACTAAGAAATGAGCCATCTTTACCCTCTACCAGCTCATGATGCACAGGGTTCAAAAGCACAACCTCTTCCAAAGGAATCTGCAATCAATTTTAAGACATTCATCGGGTCCGTCGAGTGAAGCATGTAAGCAGCCATCTCCTTTCATAAATACAGGGAGGGACAGAAAAACATAATAAATATTTTGCAAGACATCATGAAGTAATACACCACAGCTGACAGTCCAGCCCAGTCTGATCTGGTCCATCAACCGAAAATCCTTGTAGTCACCAAGAAGAGGGGTAAGTAAAGTTAGAGTGGTTTAGGTATCACTGCCACTGGATCTCCTTTGGAAAGCTGAGACAGGAACAGCACTCGCTATAGCCCAGCAGAGCAGGGAAATGGGTTAGAGGGGCAGCTCCAGGGCTGGAGTGCTATGCAAGTTATTTCTGGCAGCTGTGCCCATGGGAAATTAAAGATGCAGTCACACTTTTCTGCAAGACTCTGAAAGGACAAGCAGATCAAATGCTGCTCCAAAACCACAGCAAAAAAGCCTCCTGCTTTACATGACACAAACCCAAGTGAACAACTTTTGCCAACCCATGACACTCGGCATGTCTCACCGTATGGCATGTGACGGAATTCTTCAAGCCTCTGTTTTCCCCATTGCAGAGCCAGGCAACAGTCCCCAGCTCCAGCTGTTTGGAAATACTCAGTTGCTATTTTTCTGAGGCAGAGGCTTGCACCTTAGACACAGTCAGAACCAGCCTTAACGCCATCTGGCTGCTGTAAGCAACATGAGTTTTGGCACCCCTACCCACAGGAAATCACAGATAATATATGCTCTCAAATCCTCTATTTAATGACATATTAATTGGTAACATACTAACAACTATGTATATGGCATTTCTGACTGGTCCTAGAAACACCACCAACCTGATTCTGCCTCAGTGACCTGTTGTTCTGTCCAAAGAATAGGTCAGTCCTCATCCCACTACACCCTTCAGCCTCAAGATGCACAATCTCAAATTTACAAAAGTTTAAAGCAACATTTCCCGATTAACTGGACCTACATGGAGTCGTGGCTTTGGCAAACAAATTTTTCTTAATTATCAGAAGACAGAGGGCAGGGAAAAGAACGCTACAAATTTTTACTGCAGTCATCGCAATTTAAAAAAAAAAGGATAGATTTCTGTCTGCAGTTGGAGTACTGCAGAATCATTTTAATGTGCAAAAAATACAGAAAGAAAAATGGTATGTGATACTAGGACAATTTGTCTCCTCTTCTGGCCTGAGAAAGCAAATCTCAGAAAGGAAGTAGCATAAAAGGAAGGAAAGAAAATAAATTTGAAATTCATTATTATTTGAAAACACAAAAACAACCCCAAAAACTCATTCAGTGTCTTCCTTACAGCACAGCAGTATGTTTTCTGTCCATAATCATGTCCAGTTGCACTCCATGCCCAACTCAACACTCCCTTAAACTGCTTCTGGTGCAGGAATGCATTGATTATAAAGCTGCATGTGACTTGCACCACGTAATACACAGGCACCTCTCCCAGCTACACAGCTCTTCTTGCACATCACCCAATAGGAGAACCACTGCAGACCAAAAACCAGATTGTGGATGCTGGTCCTCAGGTCATTTATTTTTTTTCCTCCCCAGCTGTAAGAAGCCAGGTGGAGAAAACTAGAAAATCAGACTTCACACTAAAAAGCTGGACAAGATGATAGGATTTAACATACCACACAGCTGAAAAAAGTGTTTCACTGAAGTCTTTGATACCCACCCACCTACCTACCTATCAAGAAAGAAATGCAGCTGAGCAACAAGGCTATGCAAACACTTCCAGGTTCTAAAAAGATCGAGCCAGTCAAGCTTCCCCCTTGTGGTTTGCGTGTCGTCATCAGCATTGCTTCATGTTTGTATAGCCTTATAGCTCAAATATGTTTTATATGTCTTTGGAGGATGAGTGCACATATTTATGAGTTACAGTGATTGCTTCTTCGTGAGCGGTGCACAGACATGTGCAAAACAGGTTCCCAAGACTGCAATCTTGTCTCCAACCAGAATGCTGTAAGAGAAAGAGAGAGGCAGGAAACCAAACTAACATACAATGATACTGACACGTTTTATTAGGAAGGAGCACACATAAATTAAACAATACCACAACACCACAGCTCGCAACAAATCCTCCCTGTTATGACCGATTCTTAAACAGTGACATTTTACGCTGTTAAGGTAAATAAAAATTCTCTCATTTCTCTATATTTATTTGGTCTCTTTCCCCTTAAAAGATCCTACAATGTCATTTTTTGGGGGGTACGCATACATATCGCTCAGCTGCCCCTTCCATCCTCATTCTTACCCTCCCTTCTCCCCAGAATTATGTCGCAGCATTGGGTATACTAGCTGGTACAGGGGAATGAAAGTAGAGAATCCCATAAGGAGGAATTTACTTGGCAGAGATCCATTAACATTCAATTGCCAGTTTCCACCAGATGAAGATCTCTCCTCACAATTAACTGAAATTTGAGTTGGATTAAGCTAGAAAGGTGCACCAAAACTACAACAGAGCTTGAATACTGCAATACCTGTGGTTTCTGCTGCCTTCCTACACTTAGATACCAGGAAACCACAGCTGTCATTTTCAAACATGGACACAAAGATCCAAGATCAGGGGCATCTCTGGAATTTGCGTTGACGTTTTGCTTCTAGCCAAGACCAGATGATGCCCATGAAACGTCTACGGGTCTTACCCTTAGAAGGCCTACTACAATTTTTGTTTGTTTCTAATCAAAAGCTTGGTTATGTAACTGGTTGATTTCTAGGTGTCTTTTGGTTTCTCATACAAATGAACAAAGGCAACCAGAGCATCTGCTATAACAATCACAATACTAAAACCCAAAATCAAGCTGTCTCCTGTTTACCTTCACATCTGATAGCATCTTGAGAAAAGCTTCTCCATTCAACTACACCCTCCTCAACTGGATACCTATGACCTAGAAACGCTACCACTAAACATTTTTAAGACTAGCCCAGCATCTCTCCTTTAGCCACCAGTTTAAAGAAACGGAAAAGCAAACGTTCCACCCAGTGAGAGTATAGCATTTACATCACCACAGCCATCAGCAGTGAGAGTATCTTTCCACAGACTCTGGAGCCCATTGTCTTCACTGCACACATTTCTCTCCCTCTGATCCCAAAAGAGACTAAATAAATAAGATTTTAGCTCGCATCTACATGTGTTTCTAATTAAAACTCTAAAAATGATCGTTTCCCCACGTATTTCAGAAGCCGCCTATAAACAGCTCCTCTATTTATACAGTCCTAAAAGCAGGAGAGTGTCTTAGCTGTATGACCAGATGAAAGCTGAACTCATGCCCACAAACTCAGAAGTGAAGCCAGATGTCAGATCCCAAAGAATCACAGGCCCATGCCAGTGCACATTCTTCACACCATATATTTTTTTTAATTAAAATCATTATTTTACCAAGCTATTAGTAAGCTCCACATTTAAGTGCAAAATCTCACCTGCTCAGATACCACTCTTTCCCTCTGGTGTCATGTGCAATGTAAACCCTATTGCTGCTGGGGAGTTTGATAGAGCCTCGTGCCTGACCCGTGCAGCTCTGCTGAAACCCAAGATGGGATGGAGAGGACAGGGGAACCACAAAAACCGGAGTGCCCTGGAAGCAGCAGACACGGCACTACACAGAAACTCATTTCTCAGCTTGGCCCCGCTCTCATTTAACTCAAACAGATTTAGAGGAAAAGCTACATTACCACAGTTGCTTCTGAGCCAACATTTACTCTGGCAGGCTATCATCAGAGCTATTGAAGTTTTTCTCTCTCTTTTTATCCTACTGAAGTGTTATAATAGGAGCAATAATACATTTACGTTCGCTTTATTCTTCCTTAGCACACAGTTCAAAATTCTATAAATGACACTGAAGTAGGTAGCAGAAGCGTTTTGGCTCTACTGCTTACATCCTCCAGGCGCTCAACCTCTCCTCTGCAGGCTACGGCAAGGATTAATCCTGCCACTTGATACCAGCTATTGACATTTTGATTAAACAGTGCTGCCTCCAGAACGGAAAGGATTCTCCTCAAAATATTTACATGAATTGGATTCATATAGATGGCTTCCAGATCACCAAGAGATCATGAATTATGGGTGCAATGAATGCGTTTTCATACTGAATCAGTATGTTGGTCATAGCGACCAGCTTGGAATCAACGGGTGATCCAGAAGAGCTTTGGGAGTCCTGGCTGCCGGTGTAAAGTAAATAGCAGTCACACATTGAAATGCATCAACTATGGGGCTAAGAATCCCCTAAGCCTTTTCTGAAAGTCTGGAGATTAATTTTTATGCTGAAACTATGGAGAAGAATTTATGTGGAAAAGTGAAGGCAGAAGATGAAAGGAAGGAGAAAGACTAGAGAGGCAGAGGGAAAGATAAAGCCTATGATTTTGAAGAATCAAATGTTTAACATGTTTGTTTATACAGTCCTGAACTAAGATTAATAACAAGGCATGCAGCCCTGCTTACAATCTCTTCTTGTCATATGTATGAGATGGCTAGCATAAAGCCTGGCAATCTAATCCAGCTGTGATCCCATAATCCCACATTCCTACCACACAATCTGAAGGATACAGGTATGGCAGAAGAGTAAGAAGAGTTATTACGGACAGAGAAAGAAGGGTAAAAGCCATCTAAATGGATATGGATGAATGAAATGGGAAGACAGACAAAAAACCTTGTAGCAGCTGCCTTCCCAAAGAGCCTCCCTGCATCAACCTGCAGGAGCTTTCCCACTGGCCTCTCAAACTGCTAGAAACCTCAAACCACCTCAGCTGGGTCACATACATCTATATGTACACACACTTATATTATACGCACACATATATACCTCATTAGTAACAGAAATTAGGAAAAGGAGAGGCTGACCAGAGAAGATGCATCCCCTCCAGCACAGCTAACTCCGAATTTATGCTGCTCAACTGCAAGATGCTACGCAACCATCCCGACCAACACATGGCAATTACACAAGTGGTTGACGAGTGGTGTTAACCAAGAGCACTTGACTGCGTACTGGCAAGCCAGTCAATAATAGCACCCACCACATGTAAGCCACCGGCTTGCATAAAAATGTACCAACATGGAAACAATCGCTGAGATGTGGAGTAAATCAACTGTTTACCACAAGAAACATGCTATTTTCTAGTGTCCCTGAAGATGCTGCCTGCATCATTTCCAAACATACTCTTTTTGTGTAGTCAAAATGGAGACAGATGATTTAAAAAGACTTGACAATCTCTTCCCCTTACTGTTGGGAGACTCATAACAGAACCAGCCCCCACCTTTCTGCATACAACTTCATGAACAGTTCTGTTAAACCCTGCAACTTGCCGACTGACTACCTGTCACTCAAAATACAATATGGCTATCAAGTGTTTCAAACCCCTCTGCAGGCACTAGTATTCATACCAGGGACAAATCTTGCCAATTCTTCCTGCAAAATGTCACAGACACAAATCTTCCTCAGAGCTAAAATGCTTTATGAAAGACTCTCACTCTTTTCTTTCCCCATTACTGCAATATTCTTTCACACCACATTGATGAATTCCATCAGAATATTTCACAGAAATCATTTTTATAACTACTGTGTTGGCTCGGTCACTTGCATCTTTGCAATTCTTGACTGATTCCCTTTTCTCTGCTGTTTCACACTCTAAAGCCCGCTACAACCTGTCTCCATCTTTCCTGTCGCCTTTGAATGAACAGTCCCAATGTTGAATCCTGCCTCTGATTAATCTACCAGCTATTTTTCAAGCCATAAAACAAGCAAATAGGCCAAATAAGCTTTATTCCTTTGTTAAGCTACACCAACTCGGCTCCTAAATTTTCACCTCTACTAAGAAGAGGGTTAAGGCAGTATCTTAAGGTACATCTATACTTGGATGCTTTGGCACCAATGTGGAGTCCAGGTTTGCCAGCTCTTCATGACTCTTTATATCAAAATGTATCAGTACTAAAAAAGTGAAATCATTTTTCTGTAGCTCTGAGAATGCAAATAAAACCTGTTTGCTGCAACAACAACTCTAATATTCAGGCTATTCAGCATTTAAATGAGCACTAGTCAAAACCGAGTCCTGCTCCTTTGCCTCTTATCTGTATGGGAAAATACTTCATTAGCACATTTTAAAAAATGAACAAGGAACTACGTCCAAAACTAGGTACATAATTATACTTTAGCTTTCTAACATCACACATTTTCTTGATATGGATATGACCTTACTCATACTTGCAACAAAGCAGCAGCTACATGTAATTTCTGCAAAGGTGGAAGTTGCACAATATTAAAAATAAAACAGCTAATAAAAATTAACTGTCAATGCATTAAGAGACTTGATACACATAGATTTAGTGAAGTGACATATTTCACGCAGGTTTAACTGTTGAGTAGTGCAGTGCTATTTTTACATAGGCACTCTTTTGACTAAGACTACTTTTTTGCTGAAATTGAGAGTCCCAGCTGTACCAGCTAATGAGGCGTACATGTGCAAAGCGCTATTCTCATTACAATTAAACCACTATGGGACCACCATAGTCAAAATTTTCAATACCAAAAGTAAACTAAGGATACTTCAGAAATCACAAAGACGAAGCATTTTCCTGCCACTTACTAACTCAACTGACAAGGGAAAAAGCTTTTACGCATAAGGAAAAAAGGCCATATTTAAGACCGGTTTTGAGATGACTACTGTTGAATTCTGGGCTGGGCACTCGGCGTTTCCCCATAGCCATTGTGGCAACAAAACCCAGCTCCAGGCCAGCTGCCCTGAAAAGGTCTTTTTGGAGAACAGCATCTAAACTGTGCTGTTGGGGCCAGGATACCGCACAAGGATGGCAATCTAGAAGTAAAGCAATTTTCTATGAAGTTTATGGAGAAAGCATTCAGAAGAAAAAGCTTTACTCTGGCCACATGTGGTACCGTATGTGGTTTTTTTAATTGCTGGAAATGTTTTTTCCCTATCAGAAGACCGGGGGGGGGGGGGGGGGGGGGGGGGCACGCTAATTAAAACTGTGACAGAGATACCAACCTAACAAAAGTGGAACTATATGCACCAAGAAGTAAATACAGGTGGTAATCTTTATCACTCATTTCCCCGCCCCTCCCCCCTCGTTAACTACGCAGTCCCAGTTCTGGGGTGGGGGAGGAAAATTTAAAAAAAAGAAGAAAAAGAATTAAAAAGCTCCCGTCCCCTTAGCTCTTTACTTTGCAGCTCCTGTTCCCCATTGCTCTATGGGGTACTTCTAGGGTACTTCCCTTCTGCAGAATCCTCTTACTCACAAAAGGAAAAATATTTCTCATGATTTCACATGACACTTGACTCCAGACTTCATCAGAAAGACAGTTTCTTCTGCAAAACTTAAAGCCTCATACCATAATGCACAGAAGTGCATTAGCTTGCATCCATGACAAGAGAGAAAATTGGATAGATGGATAGAAGGGAAAAGGGCGGCATTTATATTCCCCTCAAACATATTTGCCAAAACTCCAAACTATGCTCCGTTCCTGATGAATTTTTTCTGCATGATCTCATCCTTATTGCATCTGGGTTTGGAAGAGACTTATTAAAAAAAAAAAAAAAACCAACAAGATTTGTCAGTCTACAGACAAACTTCAGTTACTAATTTATTTTTTAAACTCCTGACCTGGGACAGTTTTTTCCTTGCCTGCATGTGCAGCACAGTCTGAGCACTGACAAGACAAGCTCCCACACCTGTAGGAAGTGGAGAATTTAGACTAAAAATTCTGACTGACATTTAACTTAACATGGTAATACTTCTCTGGGGGAGGGGAGTTTCCTATAGCTGCATTAATTCAGGCTAAAAATACCCATGCTGACATGCTGTCATGTGAGAATCTCTTTGATTCCAAGAGTTTATTCAGAGCCTTCGTGTTACTTTGAACTTTTTTGTTGTTTAATATGATCATCGCTCCATTTGTCATCATATGACAAGAGCAGACAATTACACAAGCTGAAGATATGTCTGCCAGTCATAGCATGCCATCTTGCTGCTGTCAAGCAAAGAGATGTGCCTCTACACACCTCTAGATTGAGTTCATTAAACCAGCCTGCAGGATATCCCTCGGTAATGACACAGATGAAAGACCAAATTAAAATTGCTTAATTCAGATACACAATCTCTAGCATTTTCCACCTTGCAGTCTAACTGGTTAAGCTGCATGTTTGAATAAGCCATCCTAGCACAGAAGCAGCTCTAATTCTCCACTTCCATCACTTTTAATTAAAACATCTGAAAGATTTTCAGAGTTTGTTTTGTACTTCCCTCATCCTTGGACGTCAGCTAAGCTATTTAAAAGAAAAGCAGACTGGGCAGCCACATATTAACATGCCTTCTGTCAACTGAAGCACGGAAAGCAGTTCTCTCCTACGTTAAACCATCACAGGAAGAGGTGAGCACACTGGCAATGGTGGGTATCAAGCAAAAAGCCATGTACCACCTCAGGGAGCAAGCACCAGTGTTTTCAGTGCTGACTACCGCTTTCCCAAGACCAATTCGTTGCCTCCAAAGCCTTGGTGGTTCATTAGTGACACCACATTACCTCCATGTTCCTCATCCAAAATCCAACTTCCCAGTAGAGCATTTTGAAATACTGTTTTTAACCATGTGCTTCTTGAAGGTTTTTTTCATTTCCTAATATAAAATGCAAAGTTCTTGCTGCACAATCGTCTTTTTCTCATACAAACAGGACAGAAGAAGTAGTATACTTAAAAAGCAAATATCCAGCAATTTTGCATTAACACTGTGAGAAGTCCACAGGGAAGTAGCACCTACCTCAATTAGTAGATTGAGCCATGTTTTCAAACAAAGCCTAATTAAAATAAGCTCTTCTGAATCTCCATCAAGAGCCAATTCACCAGCAAGGGGACAATTGCTTAACACAGCCTCCTATCATGAAATAGGTTCCCGACACTGGCACAGCAAACATCTGCGTTAACACTGACAAGACTACTTCAGAAGCCAATGCATTTACAAGTCTAAACATAAAGCTGAAATCCCAATTTCCATTACTTCCTCATTAGTGGCTTAACATACCGGAATGGGGGGAGAAATCTTAAATAAGAATAATAAAAATGCTTATTATACCTAAAGCATTACTACTGCATTTTTCAGGACAGCTAAATGATCCAAGGCTGTGTCTAACTACTAAAGTGTTTTCTTTACAAACATGATTTGGCACGGTACCAGAACCCAAAGGGCAACAGGAAACCACAAGGTCTATTTGGCTCAAAAATTGAGGTTTTCTAAAGCCTAGTTATACAACAACACATGGTGGGTTTTTTTAAGAAGAAATTATACTGTAGATAATTTGGTTTCACTTTTAAAATATTCCCATGAAGCAGCTCTATACCCTAATCTCAAACTCCAGGGTCAGCCGGGACTCAGAGCGGAAGCAAGGATGCTGTGGTGGGCAGGGATGCGGCAGGAGTAGGAGCCACCCCGGGGACTGCAGGCAGCGCAGGCAGCCTGCCCTGGGAGAAAGGGAAAAAGACACATGCCCTTTCTGCTCTTTCCACCTTTGGGATTTAATAGCTGTTTCCTTGCTTCTGCCACCCAACCTACAGAAGAGCATAGAGAGGAAAAATAAAGCTGAGGGAGACCTCAGGAGGCAGCTTGCCTGTCCCCCACCCCCTCAGGGAGCACTCGTGGCATTCAGGACAGAATTTGGCCTCTTCTCAGTGTCCCCTGCAGCACAGAAGCCTCATCCCTGCTTGATCTCAGGCCACTGTGTGCAGGGACCGGACATGCGAGCAGCTGCGTGCGGGCCACAGCCGCATCACAGGCACAAACCTCATCTCCTGGCACTCCAGCACTCGCTTTCTGCCCGAGAAGGCTCCCTGTGTCTCACAAAAGCACATTTCCAATGCGCTGCAGCCCAACCACCGCACCATGCACACACCAAAACCAGCAGCTTCCCAGCTCAGCCTTGCCTGCACGGGCATCACCGAAGGCTGCTCTTAACTGCACTGCACCCCAAAATACAAGTACCCCATGATGTGCTCAAGCACTTTATTTCCATCCATGCAAAGCCAAACCACTGCACCATGAGCACCCTGATGTTAAAAAACAGGCAGACCTTTTGTCAAGGTTTTGGTTTTCCTTCAAACCACCTCCCTCAGAAACATTCAATCCATTTCCACCTCTGTCAAGGGAAAGCGCTATGCTGCAGTTTCATCAGCGGCAGTTTAAAGCCCACTTTCCTCCCCCAATTTATAGACCGGAGGGACAGACCCTGCACTGACAGCACAGCCCTTCCAAGCCCTGCCTAAGTGCTTGCTGCCGCTACAGCCGCACAGCAGCCCCGAAGCAGCCCCACCACCACCAGTGCCAGCCCCGCAGCAAACAACAAATAATAAAACAGCAGCAGAAACTCCAAGGGAAATAAATGGTAACGCTTACAGCGACTCTAAATGAGGTGCAGGAAAGGGAGGGACGGAGGGCACCAGCTGCCAAGTGGGGATTTCTTTCGGCCACCGCTGCTTTTCTAGCTACAAAGCACTGGCAAAGGGAGCGCTGCAAGCAACTTGCTCCCTGGACCAGCACAAGAAGAGGAGACTGGTCATCTTTTGAGCCTGAGCCTTAAAATAATAGAGGCCAGGAAAGCAGCAACAAGCGCAGGGAGGAGGCGATTCCTTCTCTCCAGTCTGCTGGGTTACAGCAGCTCATGTGCCTCAGTGAAGCAACGTATCTGGAAACAAAGCCAGGCTCCCTGCCTTCCCACCTTCACCTGGCAGGACTCCTTGTCACACCTGAAAAGCGCTGCTTTAGCCACAGGCCAACGGTTTAGCCAACAAACATGGATACTACCAGTTGTGCACTGAACTAATTGTTTGATCCGGCACAGGAATCTGCCTGCATTATTGGCAGAAGACCTTTAGCAAGAACACAGCTTTGCCCAGCCATGACGACCAGCCACCATAAATCTCTATTTAATTTGTATACAACTGTGCCTAAGCTACCCTACACTCATGTTGTTCAACTCACCCCATACATGTCCAGCAAGTACCAGGAGCAAGCATGCTTCCAGACAGGCTGGCCTCCCTACAAACCAAACTCATTCCCTCCGGCGAACCAGGGAAGCAAAGGCTGCCTAAACATTTCAGCAGCAGCCTACACTGACACCATTTAGCTCATTTCATTTCCAAATGCAAAAGACGGGTCTCCAATATGCAGACAACAAATCCCCACTAGCCTATTCTTACATTCAATTTGCATAACAGATCACTCTACAGCATTAGCAAAATTCCACGCTGCAAGCACATTTAATAAAATCATAGTGATGATGGCTTAAACAGCACATTAGTTAAAATTCCTGCAATGCCTATTATCAGTGGAGTTACATGATACGGGGAAGGGTGGTGTGCCCTAATGAAACCTCACACTAGCAGGCAACAGACTGCAACAAAGACTGGAAGATCAGATGAACGCTCCCACAGGAAAACAATTTAAAACCTGAACACCCCCCCACAACACACACACACAGACACCCCGCTTCTATCCCTCAAAAGCTTTGCATCACGTAAGCCAAAGCCCTACTCCGTATTACATCCCTAGAACCTCAAGCAAAGCAAAGGAGAACGGGCAGAGGAGCTGTGTGCTCGGCCCCACCACAGAGGCATGCTTTGCATTCTTAAGCAGCACCCTCTGAAACCAATCATCGTTACTCTCTAATTGGCTGGAAGGAACCTCGTTCAAGCCTTGACAGCCAAAAGAAGTATTCTGACTTCTGGTGACCATAGGAGACTGTTAGCGCAACTCCTCTGGTTGACAATTAAGGGGGGGGGGAGGGGGATCTGCATTAAAGCTGTGCAATTATTTAATTGTGACTCCGTACGATAATCAAAGTATTAGCAAAAACGATGCACATGACAGGAGTAGAACTGAATTACTTGTGACCAAGGCAGGTACAGTGCAGCAATTCAGACGCACGTTTACATGAGTCAGGGCAAACAAGAGGGGACTAAATTGAAGAGGGTCCTTAAACCATCTCACTCCTGAGACATTTTGCTCTAAGGCAAAACACGCACCATGTATTTTAAAGCATTAAGACACTAATTCTGTAAACAATAATGCCTCCAGCATGCACACCGCGTGCTGGAATGGATTCCTCAACTTGGCCTCATCACTTATGCATCTGATGAAACAAACACTGACAGCTTTTTTGCATTTGTAAAGGCCCCACAGCAGCTGTGGTGATCCCACCATAGAGCAATGAATTAAGCCTGAAACCCAGCTGGGTCTGCACAGAAGCCTTTTTTGCACAATACAGCAAGACTATCATTGTTAACCTAGGCATTATTGTAAAATATTCTGCATTACATTAGGAACAGAGATAGAGATGCCCTGGAAAATTAGCTCTAATAGGCAATTTATAACATTTAAAAATATGGATACCACACTGATTGCTAATTGACAACAGATTTCATAGTTTCATTTACACACAACCACAGTGAATCAGGTAATTACAGAATATTGCTTAAGTAGGAAACAAGGCAAAATTAAGAAATAATCCATATTAAAGTTACAAAACATATGACAAACTTCTATAAAAGTAATGTATAAACAGCAAAGATTTAAAATAACTGTCAAAATTATCGATCTTGAGATCAAAAGGAATTTGAGACAGACCCTTAGAGGAAATGGACACATGCATGCATTAATCTAATACCACTGTTAAGAGTTTCCTTCGGGACTAAAGCAAGCAACTTAATGCATTAAATAGTACTATTTAGTCAGGTATTGATTATAATTTTTTTCCGTTTTACAAGTACATAAATATGTACTGAAAAAGAGAGTCAGGAATTCCTTGAGAGAAGTAATTTGAAAGTAATTAACGGAAAAAAGAGTTTCCACAGGCAGAACACACTGGTTCAGAACTGAAAGTCTATTCTTCCATTGCATTTAACATCATATTTAAAAGACAGGTCAGAGAAATCCAAGTAGAGCTGTCTACTTTATAAAATAAGACTATTCAGCTCATCTTGCTTAGTTATGAAGAACACTTCTTTAAGACCGAACCACAAAAACATGTCTTTTTCCAGGAATGCACAGAGACATGCAAAAAAAGCAGCTAAGCTGTGTAAAACAGAAGAATTCAAGGCTCTATCCCACTGACACAGGAAGATTTTAAGCCTATCCTCACAGTTTCTCAATGTGAGGAAACCATTTCTCTGGGTACCATAACAGAAAAGTACTTTCTAATTTAAAGCAGTATATAGGCAGATATTGTGCACAGTTTGTCTTCTACTTGTTTAACCTTCTTCTAGAGAATTACTCAATTAAATACATAAACATCACGATGATGACTTCACACAGGCTTTCAAACAATGATTTCCCAAGTAAAGGTACCAAAAAAGCAGCGGAGAGCACTGACGAAGCAGGAGTAAAACAAAAGTCACAAGGAGCAATCTGGAAATAAGCAGCTAACTTAAGAGGTAGGAGTATGGTTAGCAGAAATAGCAAGATGAAAAGTATCTTCCATTTGCCATTTCTGAAACCCAAGCATTTCTCCACAATGCAGAACTGATGTAGCCAGAGAAACTGAAGTCTTATTAACAGAAACCAAAATTACAGGCAGCAACAGCAAAAAACCTAATTCCTTTTATTTGTGGCATTACCTCTGTTCCCAGGCCTTTATTTTCAGCAGGAGGAACTGGGGGAAAGGGAAGGGGAAGAAAGGGAGTGAGAGCAGAAGGTAATGTTAAGGGGAGGGGAAAGGTGGTGGTGTTGGATGGGTAGTAGGCAAAAAATGCACTTCAGACCCTGTGCCACGTTTGGCTAAATTGAAGATCCAATTGGCAGCTTTTGAATATATGACCCTCCAAAGGCAAGCTGTCAGCTCAATAACAGTTGAAGAAAATAAATGGACAACTCTGTACTGTTCTGAAACTCTTGTGTAATGAAGTTACAGTTTCATCCTGGAAGCCAGCCAAAAAGCATAAATCAATGAGGAACCAACCTTGTATCATTTTTATCACAACAGTAATAGTCATCCAAAGGTAGGTTGTTTATTAAGGCCTAGTAACATCAGCGTTGGTCCTCCACATCAGAAAGTTAAACTGACAATAACAATGACACTCTGCTGTGCCGAGAAAAAGAAAACGTGGGCAGAGGTACTTTTCCGAAGTGACAGTAACACAGATCTTCAACCTAGCCCAGGAAGCGCCAGACACACGAATCTTCTACAGAAAGAAGAGTGAGATTACCAACCTCGCCAACACAGAATTGCTGAGAAGGTTTACTTAGATAGGCATTAGACAAGGCAGGCACTGGAAAATATCACGAAATGAGGCTGTATAGCATTACAGTTTGCTCCAGAGAACTTTCTCATGCCATGGCACGAACAGAGTATGAAATACGTGAATGTAAGCAGACAACTAGTTTTGCTACAGGTAACCCCAAGAGCAGACACTGACACTTTCAAGGACCTGAGGGTGGTGGTGTTGTGGAAATAGCCTTGGTATCTCTTTATGGCCTTCTTACAGAACCAACCAACCAAACCAATTTAAGAAAAAAAAAAAAAAGCCATGCAAAAATGACAGCAACCTGGGAGATGCAGATATAAACCCCTGGTTTTGACAGTTTTATATTCTCTTATCTATGACAGGATTAGAAGCCCTGATAACTAGTCCAGTATAACAGATTTCCTTTACCAGATGTTGTCCTAGTTTCTAAGCGGAATGGTAGGTCAGTCAGCCAGTCTTAGAATTGTTCTTACAGACTTCTGTCTCAAACAATGCCAGCTATTCAATCTTCTTTCTTACGTGCTTAAAAATTTGTAAGATATTACATCTTGTTTCAAAGGGTTGCCTCAAGAGATCACCTATTATTTTGTTCTTCTCCTTAACTAGACTAGTTTATGCATAGGCTTAACATTATTCATGTGTGTTGAAATTAAACTATGTATTAACTCCCTCAGATCAACTGCAGATCCTTGCTTTTATTGAAGGTGATCTAATCACTGAGAAAGTCAGTGGATTGGAAATTTGGAAACCAGCTGGAACTATCTCAATGACATTCTTCCATGGAGGAATGAGTTTTCAAAGCTGAAGTGCTACACTATGTTGCTTCAGCTTTGTAACATGTTGGTTCCTGATTAAAATACTGAGTTTTCTCTGGTGGGAAAAAAATACCTGGACATTTGGAAAGCATGAAATAAAGGAAGAAGCTGTGCAAAAGTATGAAGCCTTTTAAGGGAAAAGGATAACCTTTCAGCCCAGATGCGATTTACTGCTCCATGGGAACAGAAGAATGGTGATAAATCATTTATACAGAGGATAGTTGAGAGCAAATTTCAGAATACCTTCAAAAACATGCCTGAACAGACACCGTCAAAGTCTTCTTCCAAAGACAACAGCATAGCGTGCTCATGTATACTCTTCCATTACAAGAGATGAAGAGGTACTTCCTTCCTAAGGTATCGTCCCTGTTAGCTAAGCTGGAGCTGATCTTCTGAAGGTATGACCACAACACAATGCTGAGGGAGGACCCAAAAGTAAAAGCAGCAGAGTATTGCCAAGATAGCTAAAGACAGGGACTGTGGTAAGAGCTAACCAGGAACCTGGGGGCAAGCCATCCTCCACACAAGCAGGACTCCAATCACGGATACATATCCTGGCCATTTTTCTCACATCATACTAACCTTGGTTTCACAAACCGTGCTAGAGGGCAGGTTAGCTCTCCAGAGCCGACCACACTCCCGACCACACTCCTGTTTCCCTGACAAAGCCCCAGATGCAGCTGCAGTCACGCTTGTAGCGTGCAGGCAATAAAATGACAATGCTTTGAAGCGCCTCTGAAAAGAGCTCATGTGAAGGAGATGGAGTCTACAGAGCTGATAACCAGGCAGTCCCTCAGTCAGTGCTACATACCTACTCATGGTTATGCAAGGTGAACAGGGACATGAAAAGGACAGAAAAAGAAAGAAACAAAAGGCATTTCCAGAAAAAACATATTCTGGAAAGCTAAAAAGCTTCTGACCACTTTGCCAGGGAATCCCTGTGGTCAACTCGATGCTATTCCAGAGGGGAAAGCAGGACACGTACAGGCAGGCGTGCATGCAGGAACACTGCTCCGGGTCCCATCTGGGCCAGGAGGCAGACCCACGCAGGAATGGCCTGACCAGTCATCAGGCATGAGAAGACATGGGGTTGTAATGCAGTAAGAGATGGGCTGTCTGTAAGGGGAAAAAATGACACTCACCCCTGGCAGGATTTGAGAAAAGTCAGCAAAAGAAAAAAGAAAAGGGGAAAAAGAAAGAAAGAAAGAAAGAATAGTTTATTCTCCTTTCACTCTCCTCCCTCTGAATTAGTGAACCTGTAATTTCCAAAATGCCCACAGGGAATTAATTTCACTGCATCCTTGACTGCAAGAGTAACAGGCATAAAATGATACCACAAAATGAGGAATCAACAAGAGTATAAGAAAAGATGCTTGCGAGGGAAAAAACCATCATCACCTACATCATAAACACATTTCCTTCTTCTGCATGATACACTACCAGCTTTCATAGGAGCCAGGTCAAGTATTATTATAATGAAATATTGAGTATGAGATAAAGAAATTACATTACTCAGAAGACGTTAAGAGACCATACTTTTCTTAAGATATTTATGCTGAAAACTGTATTCCTGCTCTCCAAAGCAACAGGGCCCAGAAATCATTACACCTGGTCTGCCCCCTAGCCTGGAAGACATCTGACCACCTGTAATTACTCCGGAAGGTCATACTCAAATGGAGATTGCAGAGATCCTTTCAATAATGGAAACTATGCACTGTTTTTTACGACTGGTCAGTCATGTCACTTAATGCTGCTCTTGACTGCAAGAGCATGAATATTAATGTCTTATAAATAAAAGCCTTTAATGTATGTGAATTATGAAATTAGCTTTTCCTGAATGCTCACATCAGCAGGATTCAATTTCCCAAAAGTTCATAAAAGGACTGTAAAATGGGATGAGCAGGGCCACGTTCTACTTTTCCTCCACAGTATTTGCGCATTAGCAGTTTGCTGAGCCTTGCATAATGTAAGTACACAGTCAGTATTTTCTGTAACCAGCGCTCAAATTCTGCACACAGGCTTGAGAGGCAGGTAGCAACAGTGCAATTCCTCCCCTTCTAAATTATTTCCTATGGAGCTGCCCCTAAAATGAACTGCAGGAACCTTTCCTCATCTCCCCCTCCGGCCTTCAGGAAAAGAAAATAATACTGCAACAACAGTTTGTTTTGCTTTTTTGCAAAGAGATGGCAGCAGCTTCGCAACAGGTAATTTTCTCAGACAGGGACGAAGTGGATAGAGGAGCCCAATCAGAAAAATACACAGAAAGGAGAGAAAGAGAAAAGCATGGGACTGGAAGACAAGAGGGTAGTGGGGTGAACTCTAAAAAATGCCCGTACTATGCACACATGCACACTATAATGAAGAGAAGAACAAGAAAAGAAAAAAAACAGTTAATACATTTAAATAAAATACTAGGAGAAGATGCTAAAAAAAACAAAAAGCAAAAGAAACAGTTCAGAAAAACCAACAGGCAGGACTATATCTAGTAAAGCCATTAAAACCATTAAATGGCCATCACCCTCTTAGAAAACCAACATTCCTGCCTGCAAATACTTGCACACACTCTTACATAGGAATGGCAAAATCTCCAGCCCTGAAAAGCACTTCGGCATGTGCTTAACTCACAAGCTCCAAGTACTTCAATTGACGTCAGTAAGAGTATTCATACATTCGAGACAGGCACGTGCTACAGCGCCTTGCTGGATCAAAACTGAGGGTGCAGTTCCACACGTCTTTTTAATCCGCAGCAAAGCCAAAAAGGTCCTTGGGCCCCATCGTTCCCTTACTGTGCCACTAAACAGCAGCCTTTGCAGGGCTGCACTGAAACCAGACTATTTAAAGATGAGGAGGTAGGGGAAGAAAGAAGAGAAAAAGCATTTAACTACTTTTTAAGCCTGATAAATTTCAGTGACCCTATTTTGTATGCAGCTCTTTGGTTGTATTGATATGGCCAAAGCACTATACGAAGAAGGAAAGATCAGTAGGGTCACCACTGCTGGCCTTCTATGGTGAGAAAAAGGCATGTGATGCCACATACTGATGTTCCTCTAATTAAAAGAAACCTTGTTTTTTATAGCTTCTTGATTTGACATGGTTTGGCCTTCTCACACTGCTTGGGAACCTGGGGCAAAAATACATCAGCACTTTGGTTCACTTGCACATTTGATAGACACAAGTGGTTTTAACAAGAGAAGCCATCTGAGCTTGTTCTTCAGTAGTACGAAATAAAACAAATAAAGTCATGGGAAATTTCTGGAGGAACTCCCTTCTGTAAGCAAGTCCTTGCGGTAGAAAGTAAAATGCTACACTGGCTTCACTTCCACAGTGGAGCTCCTGTGCTGTGGGGTGGGTGCATGTGGCTGTTGAATTAAAAAGAGTACTACTTTTTCTACCACGTTTAGTGCTGGAACTCAGCTTCCAGTAGCACAGCTATCTTAATTTTATTTTCTTCCTCTTTTTTCTTCTTGTTTAAGGTTAAAATTGTTCAGATCCTACCTCAGCAAGCATAACACATAAGAACAGCGGCATGTTTTTAATCCTCTTCCAACATATTTTAGCACTTTGGAAACGATCACGGCACTACCATGACCACAGGCACAAACACCTTCAGCTTCATTTTCACCTGCATGGCCTAACTTCCATTTCAACCTTGTTTAGTATTCACCATGCTTCTAGCAGTAGGACAGTACAGCAAAATCCATGCCCGAACAATCCTTAGAACAGACAAGGACAGCTAATTTTGTTTGCTAGGAAATAAAACATATATCTTGACTCCTATTTAGTCATAATTTCACAGCCCATTTAAGCTCACACTATTGCTAACAGAATCAACCCTACCCCTCCCGTGCCACTTCATTTTATGTCCCTGCAACACTTTCCCCAGACCAAGTATTTTTACAGCTACATCACAAACTGCAATATTAGATGAATCCACATTAAAAATCAACCACATTTTGTCAGTTCAGTTTTAACTTGGAAAGTCCCCAGTCTGCAGTGGGAGTTATCACCTGGTACACATGTTGGCCTGCAGAAGAGAGGGGGAACAGGGAGCCGGAGGAAGACTAAACCACTTCTTTCAGTGCAGTTCAGGCTTAAAGTGATCATCAAAACACGGCGTAAGGCAGCTTACAGGTCTCCACATTCATGATGTTGTTACCAAAAGCAAAATGCAAAAGCTACACACAGGACATTTCCACCACAGACAGGAAGAAGGGGACAGGACAGCTTCTCTCAATGGTTACTGCTTATTTTTGGTAGTTTTTATTCGTTCAAGGCATCACAGACAGACTTGGAAAAAAAGAAAAAGCCGGCTTCAAAATTATTTGCCATTAGGACAACCATTATTTCTTCCAAGTTATAAATAATTCACAAGTTGCAGTTACTGTAACATGCTGTAACTCCAGCTTTTAAGTAACACAAAGCCTCTTGTCTTACAAAGTGGTATTACTGTGTCCCCATTATATGTTGAATAACTAGAACAAAAAAATTAACATTGGTAAAAGCTTTTCAAACTTAAGATAAAGGCCTCAGTGGCAGAAAGACTACGTTGTTCTCCTTACAATCTTACTCGGGTGTAGTACCTCTTTTTAATAAATAGTTAGAGGAAATACTATTCCAACACATCAACTTCTGCTTTATATCCAAAACTGAAAGGGACGTTCCCTGGTCTCAGAAAGCCAGCCTGCACGACGGGAATAGGCCATGAGAATTTTCATCATTATCACTATGCTTCGAGAAGGGAGGGGGGAAGTGACCATCAATCAGAAAATTGTATCTCAGGCATCCATCTATGTCATCCTTCCATGAAAAGCACTCACATTAAGGCTGTTCATTTGGAACATCACCGAAAAAGGAACCATGTACAACACTGGCCTAGTTACCAGTCAACTTTACAAACAATAACAGAAAACCTTTTTGCTTGGCTTTGAGTTTTGTAAACCTAAAAGTCTGGACCAAGTTTTGCAGGGCTGAAACAAAAACAGAAGCGGTACTATTTCTTTTCAGCTTGAGTTGAGTTAAGAAGTTAATTGATCTGGCATACGTGCAGGGTTGGAAATTTGTATTACGGGGTTTTTAGCATGCACACTGCAGCTGAGAGATTTGGCTTACAACTTTGATGTACCAAAAAGAACTCTGTGGGACAAACTGGCTGAAAGTAATATCCATGAAATAAAAAAGGCGAGAAAGAAGGAAACATATCCCTCCTCTAAATCACCCTTAGTCTGCCTAATAGGTACCTTATAAAAAGAAAAAAAAAAAACTATAAACATATGGTGGTAGCCTGCAGCAACTTAGAAGTCCAAATGCAATTTCTAGGCTGTGTGCTTTGGGGGCTTAAAGACTCCCCAGTTCTAGAACAGCATAGAAAATTATATGCTAAATTATGCAACTCATAAAAATAATGATAAGTGTCTCAAACAGTGAGACACGGGACAGACTCTTTGCCAAGACTCATGGTTTCCGTTCACTTCATTAGCAGCAACCTCAAAAAATATTCGCACATCGCAATTCACTTGACTTGCATGCCTTACATCTGCAAGTTCCTCTTTGTATTTCTTAAAAATGCAGGCCATTCCCAAACATAGCCAGAAAATTGTTCTTAGCTGTTTAAATGGAGTTGTCAGGGGAAACCCTAATTTCTGTCACTGAGGAGCCTCAAAAGCTTAGTCTCTTGGTTGGACTCCCCAAAATACAGCGTGACTAGCAGAATGGCTAGCACAAGACTAAAGTTTACTCACAGCAGTAGCAGATTATTTATTTTTTTTTATCCGGAAGAAAATAAAGCACAATCCTCAAAGAGAAGAGAAAGTCCTTCCCCTAAAATACAAATGTGGGAAAGGGCAGACAATACTGTCCTGTTCCTGTGGGCAGCGAAGGGAAAAAACCATCATGTCAAAATGCCAGTACACAACATTGTCCAGAAATATTGGGGAACATGTACCTCTACCCACACACATAAACACATTCTAAAAATATGCACAGAGCTGATTTCCATATGCATATAGTTGAAAGAGCCCATAATTTCTCCAAACTCATTCCCATCATCCTTAATTTAAGAGCATGCATTGCTTCAACACTAATCTGCAAGCAAAGCTAAAAATGAATTGCTTGCAATATATAGTTATCCTAACTTGGCTCAGACAACACAGTATCAAAGTGCAAAACTAAGATTAGTAGATTATGTCAGAATGAGCTCCCATGGTTTATTTTTGAGCTTTATAAATATCGTTAGCCAGTCATCATAGCATGCGTGTGCCAAAACATGCTAATCTCCTGCAACCATCACGTCATCCAAAAGATGTCAGATCAGCGAAGCAAGCTCAAAGAACTCAAAGCAGAGCGCTGGGACGTGAATACCACAAGCCCTCCCGAAGCACAGCAACAGGCCACAGTATGTCAACTCGATTCTTATTATTTGCACTTCTTCTAGCCTTTAAGAAGTAAATGCAACAGAGTAATAGCCACAGATCCAAAGCTGACTTTTTGCAGAGCAGATCAAGGGAAGAACCGGGCAAAAAAGACTGCAAGAACCCAAGCAGGACAGACCAAGCAGATTACACATTACAGAAGAGAGGCATTAAGAAAAGATTAAGTCATGTCCCTCAAGTGATGCAACTCTTCGGGGGCATCGTCACATTTTTGCTAAACAGATTTTAGCACTGTCAAAACGGCTGACTGCAGCTGTAGCAACCCTACAGCCACTAAACTGAACCTGACCAGAAACTACTCCTGCTCCACAGGCCTGACCTAGATGCAGAAAGTGTAAGGAGACCTTAGTATAGGTCTCTCATTTTGTTTTCACTGCATTTTTTTTAATCACACAATCCTGCTTTTATGCCCGATTAAAGGAGGGTTTGTTCCCCCAGATAAAAATAAGTGATACGGTTTATGATGCGCCAGTTCAGGATGAGAGATTTGCTGCACAAATGCTGAAGCAGTTTCACATGCTACTCTTCCCCATGTGAAACAGTGGAATGATGATTTCCACCTGAGTGTTTTTTTTATCCCTTGCTTCTGTGCTCAGCCAAGCTGGTCACTCTGAAGAGCTTTCTGCAGCAGCATAAATTAAGCCGATAAACTTCGCACGGGAGCAGATGGGGTACACTCACACCATACGTCTGCTCGCAGACCAGGGAGCCGTGATCTCTAGCCAAGAGCCTCGAGACACTGCGTTCCACATGGCAATGCTCTCAGCCACTGCTCAGCTTTGCCACTGAGCGTGGCCACGCTTGCAGGGCAAGTTGAACAGCAGCGTTTTACCCTTGATCTGCATAAGGAAACAACGGACAAAAAGAAAACCCACGTGGAGGGGAAGACAGCTAGCGTATTTTCAAACAAGCCCTCACTGCTATAATTAAACAGTTTATTCCTTTCCCACAGCCCACCACTGGAAATACCAGGCCTCTGCCGGATTACTGAAGGAACAACATCAGAACAGGATGTCATTACATGAGGGAAAGTGTGGAACCTGAGCAAGTGAAATGGCAAATGGTTTTAAACCTTCTACCTACCGAATCATTGAGAAAACGTTTCTGTGACTGACTGAAATAAACCCACCCTTACAAATGAAAACCAAGAGTTCCCAAATAAAACCTGCCCATTAAAAACCAAGAAGGATCACATCCAATATTCCCAGTAGTAACGAGCCAGCAAAACAACCAACCCATCAAAGATCTAAGAGAACACCAAATACATTTTGGCAAGCATATTATTTCCTGTATCTGAATTTCAGCGCCAAGTACTCCTCACTTACTAGACCTGAATTTTACAAGCGATTTGCAGCTTTTAAGTTTCCTGGTGGCTTCCTACCACTTTAAAATGCTTTAAATAAAAAATGGTACTATGTATAAAAAGTATATGCGTACCATACCCCATCATTCACTTGGACATTAAACTCCATTTACCCTTTTGTCTAAAGTCACAACAACAGGTTAAGGGGCTCTGTATTGGAAGGTGAAGGGCTAGATCATAAAAACCGTCAGCTGAAGTTTTGGCTGTAGCATAGGGACATTTAGAGCCATCAGCACCAGGAAACATTTAAGGAAAGCTCAGGTTTGGCAACACTGAGATTTGCATTATTAGACTTGAAAGTTAATGTCCCGTTAATCTTACACAGAGGCAGTCAAATCCATCAGCACTATTGTTTTCAGACTGTCTGCCCACTAAGGCAAATAATGCATCATTTACACTTGGTTTACATTTATAGTCGGGAAGAAAGCCATGCAAAGGACTAGGGGGAAAAAACGGCACGTTTTTAAAATGCAAATCTGGATTTCACAGCAATGCATGTATTCCTCTGCAAATTCCACATCTGCTAAATAACACAAAAGCTGGGTGCTGGTAAATAAAAAATAATAAACGTGTCTCTGCTTCTCCTTTCCCTACTTTAAAATTACCTTTAAGCCTCCCTTTCACTTGAGTGCTGCAAACTGGAAACTTTAGAAATGAAAGCAGCTGGTGTTTCCCCTCCCTCCCCAAGTTCAAATTGATTGAATTCAGTCACTGTAAAATATAAATGGGAAAAAAAAAACAAAACAAACCATCAAACCATTACAAACCCAAATCAACCCCCAAAATCCATTTTCCTCCTCCTCAAGAACTTTTAGTTGCGTTCAGATCAGGAAATATCAGTAATGTGTATAAAGAAAATATAAATTTTAAACCTGGAGTCTCTTTAGCTTCAGACTATGAGATTAAAAAATTGACCTATTTTATGTAATACTCCCACAGCTGAGTCATCACAGTATCAACTGGTCTCTATCAGCTGCAGGCTATAATCATCACTCAAATAAATCAAGTATCCATACCAAAATGTATCTCTTTTGTCGTTGCTGCTGTTATTACATACTGTTAATCTAACAGTCCAGAACATAACTGGGGAGAGGGGAAATCTTGAAGAAAGTTTGAACTGCATAAAGTAGTCCTTGTATAGCAGATGCTGTGCCTTGTAGCAAGAGCCTGTAAGCTGCAGAAATACAGATTAGTTCCATCTCTGCCACCGTTACAGTATGTAGCTCGAGGCAAATAATTTAGACTTCTGTTTCATCAGACAATAAAATGGAGTGAATGCTACTGCCTCACAGAATCAGCTGAGTTTGTACCACACTTTAGCATACGCGTAACATTAGCTGTTATCTTACACTTACAGAAAAGGAAGGGGTAATATACTTTTAATACTGGGTTAGTAGGCCTCATAAGAGAAGGTAGAAGTGCTTAATGAACATTAGAAACTCTTCACAGGGGCCTCGATTCATTACAATTCACTCTGGACAGCATCTTACACAGCCTCCTGCCTCACAGTCCATCAGAGTGAGCAGCAGTCCGTTAGCATCTCAGGGTAAAGCATTTGTTGATAGCAAAAAATAAATATTCCTTCAAAAAGGAAGGATTTTAATTACTAGTTTCTAGTTACACGCTGTCCTATAGCCACTGACAACATAATGCTGGAGTCTCAAGAGACCAGGAGGAGGTTAAGAGGAACCCAAACTCAAGATCTCCAGCACAGCAAGCACCCTTACACTGTTAGCTGAATTTACACACACAGTGGGAAGGAAGAAAAAAAAAAAAAAAAAGTTGAGCGTGCTTTTACTGCAAGCCTGCAAAAGACCCGGCACAAGAAAGCTCCAGAAAGTTATGTGAAATAAGATGCAATGTACACTGAATACTACCTCTGCTACAACCGGTGTATTTACATTACTTCTTGTAGGAAGTGGTCAAACTTAAAGCATGCTGGCAGTTGTGGGGCTGCAGGAAGGAAACGAGGAAACTCTCACAGCAAATAAAGCAGGGCAGGAGGCTCTGGCTGAAGCCTTGGGGCTTCAGGGCCAGGCCCCTGCCCAAAGAAACATCCCTGACTGGGGAGGAGGTGGTGCTGCTGCATGGTCACCACCTCCCATCCCTCTCCAAAACTCCCTGAGCCCACTACAAGCACACTCAAGCAGAAAGTATTGTTTCAAAGGCTGCAGCACCGCCGGGAGCTCTCCTCAGATGTCTGCAGCACGCTAATCCTGGACAGGCCTTGCCGGCCCTCAGCCTGAGGAGCTTACCAGGCCGTCTGTAGGTGAAGCGTGTCACCTCATGGCAGACTACAGCACTTTTACTTCTGCAAGGACAAGGAAACAAATCACGCGAGGTGACAGACAGTAGCAACATTACTCCTTAATTATATTTTGCCATCTGCTACCATAGCAGAACTGTGCAGGTATTTTAAGACAGTAATCCAGGTCCGATACGCAGAGATCTAAGCCAGCAAGAACAGCAGATTTGCTATTCAGCATCACAAAAACGGGCAGAAAAATGCACCTGTGAAATTACACTTAAGACTTCAAAGCTTTTCATTTAAGAACTATTAATTCCAAGCGCATACTGAATGCAGTCTGGCTTCTCGGCTGATGCTTTACAAAAGCTGTCAGTTTTCCGAGGCCTGAGCCAAAAGGCAATATTTGATATGTAAAGATGTTTGCGAAGGAGGAGGGTAAAGTGAGAAGAAAGATTTGTATGAGTCAGCCATGGTCCTTTTAAAAATTGATAGCGTCCTTAAAGCACGGGAGAAAAGATGCACGCACGGATTTCCTCATTCCTGGGTTATCAGTCGCAAAAGATAACGCTCTCAAAGTTTAAGAGAACTTTTAATTGCAGCCACTTACGGCACGGGGAGCCAAGCCCCCACAACAGCAGCCCGCAACGCGCAGGCTTTACTCCATTGTTCTCACCACCTTTTTGTTTTCAGAATTCATTTCGCAAACGCCGAAAAGCAGCAGCAGCAGCGCGGGCCGGCTCCACTCCCCACACGGCAAAGCCCCGACGAGGCGCGGGGCCGCCGAAGCGCCACTGGGCAGCTGCGGGGCCGCCCGGCCGGAGCCCCGCTCCTCACGGCGGGGTGCGCCCCTGCCCGGCGCAGCCCTCACCTCAGCGGCCAGGTCACCGTGGGCCCCGCGGCCCGCCAGCCATTCTTCGGCGGCAGGGCTGGGAGACCCGCGGCCGGCCTCGCTGAGGTGAAGGGCCCGAGGTGAGGCCTGCCTCGGCCACCGCCAGCCGGCTGCGCCACCTCCCCCCGGTCACCTGCGGCGGCAGCCGGGCCCGAGGCCTGCCCCACGGCGGCGCGGGGTCGGGCCTGACGGGACGGCGAGGGGACGGCAGCCCCCGAGAAGAGATGAGCGGCTTCCGCCAAGGCCGGGAAGCCGCGACCCCGACCCGGGGGCGGGAGATCACACCGGCAGCCGCGCAGGCGGACAACAAAAGGCCCGGTTGAACCGGCGAGGAGGCGGCCCCGGGCGTGTTCCGCCGGGCCGCCGCAGCACCCGAAGGTCAGGGCGGTCACCGTCGCCCACGCGGAGGCGTGGGGACACGCGTGGCACGTTTCCTCCTCGCCCCGTGACCTTCGGGTGCTGCGCGCGGCCCGGCCGGAACACGCACCGGGGCCGCCTCCTCGCCGGTTCAACCGGGCCCTTTTGTTGTCCCGCCCCCTGCGCGGCTGCCGGTTGTGATCTCCCGCACCCGGGTCGGGGTCGCGGCTTCCCGGCCATTGGCGGAAGCCGCTCATCTCTTCTCGGGGGCTGCCGTCCCCCTCGCCGTCCCCGTCAGGCCCCGACCCCGCCCGCCGCCGCTGGGGCAGGCCTCGGGCCCGGCTGCCGCCGCAGGTGACCGGGGGGACGGTGGCGCAAGCGGCTGGCGGTGGCCGAGGCAGGCCTCACCTCGGGCCCCTTCACTCTCAGCGAGGCCCAGGCGCGCCCCGCCGGTCTCCCCAGCCCTGCCGCCCGCAACGAAACCGGGGGGGCAGGGAGGGGGGTAAAAACAAGCGCCGCCGCCGAAGTTGCGCCCGGGGAGCAGGCGGCACATTGTCCCCCCCGCTGCGCTCGCCCCCGTCCCTCCCGAGCCTCCCCCGGGGCCGGCGGGAGCCGCGCTCGGCCCTTGCCCGGCGGTGCGGGAGCGGCGCCGCATTGTTCGCCCCCGCCAGCCCGGGGGAGCAGCGCTTTGGGGTGATCTCCCGGCCACGCGCGCACACCCCCACCCCACATTCCCCCCCCCTCCCCCGCCCCCCCCCCCGCCCTTAATCATTAACACGGCGGCCCCCCCCGCCCCGCTTTTGTCTGCCTGCCTGGGAAACGTGGACGCCTCGCGTGTTTCGCCAGACTTTCCACCCGCCGTTCCCGTTTCGATGCAATACTTTAAACTCGCCGGCCCCGGGCTCCCAGCTCCTCTGCAATGCGGATGTATTTTAATTCGGAAATTTCGGAGGGGGGGGGGGGGGGAGAAGGGGGGGTCCAGCTCCGACATAGCGCGCAGCCCACCCCCCCCGGGCTGCGTTTCAGCGGGGCGGGCAATCGATAGCGGCAGTCAGCTGGAGTCAACTGCAGTTTTTACCAAATCTATATAATAGCGAAGGAAAAGTGTCCCGAAGGTCACCCTCCTCCCTGCCAAGGGACGCCCCTCGCCGAAAACCGTCGGGACAAGCGACAGGCGCGATATAAACTTTTAAAGCCTAGCAGCAAACGTACCCAAAAGCAAAGATTTAGCTAGATGTGCGTATATATATGTATATATCCCCCGAACGAGGAATTTTTTTAAAACCGTGCAGATAAAAATTATTATTCGCTTTACTGCATATTTGGCTAATCCCCTCAGTTTTTCCAAACGCAAAAAGAACTCCCCTACGCCAATCAAAACGTAACTGGAGCACGAACAAAAATCCAACTATCCATCCACATTTATATGTTTAAAGGATTAGACAATTACAAGGGATTGGTTAAGCAGTTGCATAAAGCCAGGCAGAAATACAGCCCGGGCTGCACTGCTGTCGGCCAAATTTTCGAGCCATCATCACTAGTTTTTTCTATGTTTTTGTTTTTTTTTTTGTAAACCGTACCGAGCCACCCCCACCCCCCGTTTCCCCGTTCCCCCAGGCAGCCCCAGGCACGCGTCCCCCGGCCGGCGGGGCTCGGTGGCACGGCGGAGCCGAGCGCATCCAGGGGCTGGGATGTGCTAGTGCGAGAGACGAGCTCGCCATAACCAGACACTAGGTTTCAACTTAAAGGGCTTTCAACAACCAACGCCGCCGCTTCGCCAGGCGGGGACAGAACACACGCAGATCATTTAAAAAAAATCTAAAAAAATATCAAATAAAATACCTCCCTTCGCATGCAAAAGCGCAATATTAACAAAACCGCCTGAAAATGCAGTTTCATGACATGATCGCGGCAGCCCCCCGAGCTCCCCGCCTTTCATCTAAAACTAGATTATGATTGTGTCATTTGAGGTCAATACATTTATTCACCGGAGGAATCGCTCCACAAATGGGGTTTTATAACCCAGCTGGCTAGAAGGCTCCCCCGTTAAAAGGGGGCCTTGGAAACTCCCCCGCCACGCCACAGAAAAATAAAATTCAGGATCACATTTGTTCCGAAAGCCTGCTAGCTGCAGGATTCCCGATAAACTTGACATTCACTGCCATTTCCTAAAACTGGGAGTCAAATGATATATGTTATGACCACTTACGTATTTCTTTTGAATTATATTCCTCTTGGGTCTTTCTTTGCTCATTCTGGTATCCAAATTCTGATTGCAAAAGGGGACAATTGCTTCATGAATTAAAGCCGCGACAATTTAAAAAAAAAAAAAAAAAAACCACGAAAAAATCCTGGGGGGAGGGGGTTGTTTGTAGTGGTATCTTGTAATCCGACTTTCTTTCCTCACAATGTGATTCTCCTAGCAATAAATCCGAGAAATGGGGGACGGGAAAAAAAAAAAAAAAAAAAAAAAAAAGACGAATGCGAAGGAAACAAAAAAAAATTCACTTTAGTGAAACATTATAATGGAAAATTTCCCCCTAAACACAAAAAACGACGCCCTTGATATCCCCTTTTCTCTTTCTCAAGCCACCTAAGCGATCTGCAGGTCCTTAGTGTCAGAGCTGTAGTTACATCTTGGAGAAGGAAAGGGGCCGAGAGGAGAAGATAAATAATCAAACCGGTGGAAGTCACGTTTGTGCCGCTGCAGCAGGGAAAGCGGCAGAGACAACTCCAGCGGCGGCGGCTCCGGCGGCGGCAGCAGCGGCAGCAGCGGCGGCAGCGAGGGCTGCACGCACCGTGTGTGTCTCCGCTCCTCCAGCTCCCCCCTAACCAATGAGAACAGCTCTCCGGCAGCAACTTTAAATGGACCTGGCTCTTTTTTTTTTTTTTTTTTTTTTTTTTTTAATATATATGTCTGCGTGTGTGTGCGCGCGTGTGTGTATATATATACACACGGGCGCACGCACACACACACATACATACATACACCGCTTAGGGCCTGGCCTGAACTCCCAACCGGGATATGAGCCGCAACGCCCGGCCCCCCGCCGCCTTCAACGCATGCAACAGGCCTCGCTGAGCACTTCATGCGGGTCAAGCGTCACACGCTTCCCTTGCCCCCCCGCCCCGCCACCCCTCCTCCCGTCTCTGTCTTTTTTGGGGGGCATTTAAGCGCGGCGACCCGGTAGCCAAGGTCGCCGCTAGCCCTGCGCCACAACTCGAGCGAGGAGTTTGGCGACGGTCCCTCGCAGCGCAGCACGCTCCGTCGCCCTGCCCTGCCCCCCTCCCCGCCCCGCAGCAGCCTCTCTCCTCCCGTCTGCCAAGGGCTCTCCTTCCGTTTCGTCCCCGCTCCCGCCGCGCCTCCCCCGGCTTTGGGCATGCACCAGGGCCCGCCGCGCTGGCAGCACCTGGCCTCGCCGGCGGGGCCTCCGCGCAGGGCCCGAGAATCGTCCTTGCTGACGGTAAAGTTGTAGTTCCTTCGCCACAAAATGGCGACGACGGCGAACTACGACTCCCGGCGTGCCGTGCGCGCCCGCCCGTGCCTGCCGCTCATTGGCTACCGTGCGAGGAACCCCCTTCGCGACGCTCGTCCTTCCCCCCCGCCCCCGTTGGTTTCCCCCTCTCTTCGTCTCCCCTCAACCCCCCCGGCGGCGCCCGGTGGTAGAGGCGGGGGGGCGAAGCTGTGTGAGGGACGGCACGGCCGGGCGGGCGGATGGGGAGGAGGGAGGGGGGAGAAGTTTATTGGGAACCGCTGACAGGGAGCGGGGACGCAGGCGGGCGCCGCGGGAGGCTGCCGGCGGAGCGCGGGGATTAATGTGTCTGGGCTGGTGAAGCGGCGGCACGAAACTTCGTGCCTGTGGGCTGCGCCGCCGGGGCGGCTCTGCCCGCCCGCCGCTGGTGTCACCTCAGGACAGGCTGCCGGGCGGCTCCGTGCGGGGCGCCTCGGGGGTGCCCTGAGGTGACGCCTCAGCCGTCGCGCTGGGCCCCGGGCGGTGGCGGCGGAGGGGCCGGCGGGCCGCGGGTAACCTTGCGGATAACACGTCCACACCGGATGTGTGCTTTTAAATCCCCGGCGTCAAAAACCTGGTGTCAATGCAAAACGCCGAAGTTCCAATACTCGATTTATTTATCTTACACACACACCCCCCACACACACACCCGGAAAAAAAAAAAAAAGAGCCGGAAACCGGGTGCGAGGCGGAAGGCGCGTGTATCTTCAGAGAAAACACAGCAGTTCTTTAACGGTGGGTTACATGTCTTCCAGGGGCAGGGAGGAAGGAGAGCAGTCGGTGATCTCCCTGGTGAGGCATCGCTGTACTCAGTCGGCCGTTTGTGCTTTTCTCTACAACTCACCGCAAACTTTGAGGTGACATATATCTGTGCTAATGCCTACGTTTATGTAATGCCTTAGGGACTTCACGCTGTCTTCCAGATGCAGCTTATGTGTTCGCATCCCTTCTGGAGGGTATTACCTCTGTTTGCATCCCTTCTGCAGAGTATTACCTCTGTTCGCATCCCTTCTGGAGGGTATTGCCTCTTGTTTGCGTCCCTTCTGGAGGGTATTATCTCTGCTCCGTGGGGGTGAAAACTTTTGGGTGAGGCTGTTGGGTGGCTGTGCTCAAAGTCAGGGGAGCAGGAGACACAGGAGCCCCCAGAACCTCTCTCTTTCCCAGCCTTCTGTCTTAACCATGAGGCTGTCCTTCCTCACTTGCGTAGATAAGTGAGCATAGTGTTCTCGCTTTAGAAATAGGATGCAAATCACGTTTAAGACACTAAATGGAAAAAAAGCAAGCTACATCATGATTTCTTAGTTTTTCCGTTCAATTCTTCATGCTTTCTCCTGATTATTTAAAAGGCTTTTTTTCCTAGTCCTAATAATAAAAAAATGAAAAAAAAATCTGTGCTTGGCTTCATCCAAAATCAAGCTTTTATGGTAATACTACTTGTGATCAAGTTAATCTTTTGAAACCTTTTCTTTAGGCCTCTTGTAGGAAAGCATAAGTTATTTCTAAGTGTAAGTCTGAAGAGAGATTTTTGTTCATTTAAATGCACGTTTCTTGTAGGAATGTTTTAACTTTCTGCCCTCACTTATTTTTATTAAGGTGTTTATGTAGCTTGAAAGTCTAGGACATACTTGGAAGAAAACACTTTTGTCTTGGGTTTTCTTCAATTAATAATGATGAGTCTGTGTGCCTGCCTCTCTCCAGGAGACGTTTTGGAAAGCCAGAAGAGACAAAGATAGTCATTCATTTATTTCAAAGTCAATGACTGAGCAAAAGGTTCTTGTAGGAAACCTACCTGGCTTTTCTCAAATAACATAAGGTAGTGAAACCAACTATTTCCTCCCCCTTGCTTTGGAGAGTATTTCCTGAGTGTTAAGTCTTGGCGTCGCTATGTTTGCTACTGGCTTTTGTGCCATGTGTTGAACAAGAGCTTACTGTCAGTGCAAACTAATGAATTTTCTTCTTTTTTCTGCTGGGTGGCAGAAACCTTTTCCATAGATCTGTGACTCTATTTACATTTGAGTCCTGTTATACAGAGCATTGTATTATGTACATGCTGAGTATCATGTATCTGCAGTGGATCTTGCCTTTCAGTTCTAGCTTGTGTGCATTTTGGACACTGACCTTTTAAAGACTGGAGCTGAACTGGTTTACAAAATTAATTAAATGTTGATACAATAGCAGTTAGTTTCACAGGTTAACTGCTGCTGATGTCAGTGTTTGCCATTACATTTGATCACTTCTGTTTTTCTAGTTTGATACTGAGTTTCATCCTGGCCACTTCCAACTATATTGTGGCTTGAAAATGTTTGAGAATTGACTAATGTTAGCGCGGTGGAGTTTCTTTCTTTGCATCTCATTTGTTTCTTCATTGTATGTAATCCTTTTACAAGAAATTACGCAGGTTTATGAAAGGAGCCCCGAAACTGGATTTATGTGTTCTACAGTTAGTTTTTGTCATTGTCCAGAGACAACCTTTCCAACAGTTTGCAAAGACTGGAACAGGCTCAGTGGTCTGTCAGTATGATACTGTTGTTCAAAAAGCTTTGGTGTGGTTTTTTTTTTAGTGTGGTGGGGTGATGATATTGTGGATTATTTGTTTGCATGAGAATAACACGTTCTGGGCATTGTACATTTGGACTTGTGTATATTAAACATCACAGGTGCAGTTATCTCTGAGCAGGAGGTGAAATATCATCACTTTCTAGCACATAATCTTATCTTCTACTACATGATCCCAGTGAAAAGTGAGAAGAAGCGTCATTAAGAAGGAACCTTGGTGATACCTCTCCAGCTGCTAGAGCTTTCATAATACTTGCCTACTTCACATCTCAACAAAGATAAAATCTCTTTGAGGTTATAGGAAAAGAACGTTCATCATAGCTGATTTATGTATGACTGCACCTTTTTAAATCAGGGACTACTGCTTTTGACACTGTCAGATGGAAGGCATGTGTATATGCAAAATGATTTGTGGTATCCTCGGAGTTCTGGGGCAAGGTTTTTAGTAAGCTAATGGGGAAGGTCCCGGTTTGCTGGTCAAAACAAATAAAAGAAGAATAGTTTGTTCATAAGGAAAAGGTGGATCTAGTATAAACCAAAGCGAAGCATAACCATTTCAGGTTTTTTGTTGTTGTTTATTCTTTCTGGTCAAACAGATAAAACAATAGGCACAAGCAGTCCAGGCAAGGCAGAAAGAACATGGGGTGAATTTGTGAGCCATAATTCACCAGTCAGCAAACAAAGGGCATGATGCCAGACAAGTTCAGCCATAAAGGAGCCTTGTCTTGGGGGCAGGCTGTGATTGTTTGTGGACAGATGGCTGCTTACTAGTTCATAAAAATTACTTCTGGATACCTTTTCCTCAACTGTGTTATATTTACCTGAATTATGCCTGCCTTGGAAAAGACTAAATTAAGTTCTCTAGTGTTAAACAGGTTTTCTACATCTGAAAGAATGCAACTTCGAATTCTGAGATCTAATTTCTTGTGTGGATGAAAGCAAAACCTTTTATACACTGAGAAGGATGAGGGTGGGAGAGGGTTGGTAGCTTTGCACTGAGGGATACAGAACATGCTTCTAGCACTAGAATCAGGCTGGCGATCTGTGGAGATGCAGTAACACACAGGGAATTCACATTTTTTGAGGTCTAAATGCCTTTCTTAAATTGAAGCTTGATAAAGTAGGTAAAGAGACTACAAAAGTTGACCCTGAGGTTTGTAAAATCCAGACATGTTCCTACAGAGTAGCTCTTTGTGCCACAAGTGATGACACCATTTATGTATTGCACATTTTGTTTCATGTTTGGGAAGACAGATCTTTACCACTGGCAGATGAGTCTTTCTTGTAGCAGGTAAGATGGATGTGAGTACCATCAGCGAGGGGCCTCGACCTGTAGATACCTTGCCACTGACTTAAGTTTATGTCTAGACCTGACATCCTGGTTTCCACATCCCCTAATTTGAGTTCCTTTCCTCCTTCTCTTGAGTTTTACATCCTATCTTTCCTGTATTCATATTCTGCCTTATTGTTTTGCATTGGTTATAAAAGCCCCATGCCACATTACTGTAATATTGGAGTAGAATATTAAAGATAGTGTTACAGTACATATCTAAGAGAAAAATGGCTACTGCTGTGAATGAATCCCTTGCAGAAGAGGGAAGTAGAACTTCCTTTTATTTGTTCCCTTGGGGAAAGAGAGATATGGGTAGCCACTTGCTGGCAGACAGTTTGGCTGTGTCTCCACAACTTTTTTCACTTGTTGAATATATGCATAAATGTACACGTTTGTCAAATATGTACATAAAATGCAAACGTAATGACCGTGCAACATAGTAAACTGGGGTACACACAAGGAGGTGTCTCTGCATCTGGGCCTAAGGGTTTCCCGGCCGGCAGCTTCTGTCACGCAGCTAAGCTCTACATGTGTAGTGGATTCTGTATCACATGCACAGGGAGACTGGATTCATGCAACTCAGATTTATGCATGTGATATAAAGTTCTCTGGGTAATTGAGACATGGTGCCTAGCATCTCCAGGATCCTTGAGGCAGCCTTCCGTACATGTGCAGACAGACACTACACAGATGGTCAGAGTGAAAGGATATTAAAGTGGCTAAGTTAACCACTCAAAAGTTACAAAATACCAGAATTAGGAAATGCTTATGCAATCTTAATTCCATCCATACATCTATGTATTGCTTTGTAATAAACTTAAAATAGAATGCATACACACACACCCCAGGATGATTGGGCTTTATTCAGTGTATTAAATGAGTCTGCTCTGGGGATGAATTGGAGTGCTTGCTGAAGGAGAGTGTTGTCTGTTGAACTCTTACCCTCCTGTGTTCCTGTGAATGCAAGAAGGGAAGACATAATCTCATTGTTAAAGCAGCTGAATGTTGCTTTGGAGAAGTTGATTCTCTGCCAAGGAGTGTGATGCTGGATAAGCCATTTACATCAATCTTTTAATAGTGGCCAGGTCAGCACTACTAATTTGTACGTAAATAGCTACAGTTGTCAGGTGGGTGATGAGTTGTGACTTGTGACCATCATAGCTCCTTGATCCAAATCTAGTGTGCAGGATACTTTGTTCCCCCACTTGAAAATGTAGAAGAGGAGATGGGGAAATAAATATGTCTGTGGTTGTTAAAGTGTTCCTGTTAGCTCTTGCATTGTGTTCCTCATTTTATGCGTTCTCTTAGGACTACACATGTGCATCTGCACCAAAGGCTGCTGGAAGCTGTATCCTTTGAGCACTCAAAGAATATGCACTGTGTAGTACTACCAAGAATCGGGTTTAAAGTATTTAGAGATGCTTCAGTTCTGAATTTCTGACTGCCTCAGTTTACAATTTGTAAAATGTGGCTAAGGTGCCTTCAGCTGACAGAACTGATGAAAACGGGGCTTGTGAACAGTCATTATGTTCTTGATGTGAGCACCGCAGAAAAAGCAATATCCCTTCATTTGGCCCTTTGTCTGCCTCTTCTCTGCTGAATTTAGTCTTATGTCAGCTTTTCTTTTCTTCACATTTTATTTCACTGCTTTTTACAGCTGGCAATGTAAGGGTGCTTGTCCTTGCCACATTGTTCAGCATTTACTGCAGTTTGCTTAGTTGCCCTGCATCTGTTGAGAAATAGGACTGTGGGACAGTAACCCTTGAGGCGCACAAGCTCTAACAAAATTCTCAAAAGCACACGAGCTTGAATGAAAATTATCAAATTGGTACAAACTAGTTTTTGTTTCAGTGCAAGTTGCTGAACAACCTGTTATTTGTCATAAATGTGAACTATTTTAGTTGAGTTAGTAATTTTAACTGGTTCATTAAATTGAAGTAAGATGCTTTTACACTGAAATAAGAGCTGTATGTGAAGAAGGGGAACAGGAGTGTCTTAATGGGTGGAAGAGAGGCTTGAGAGAAACACTCCATTCTGCCTTTCTTCCTCCTCTTCTTCCTTCTCTGTGTCCATTTGAAACTGTGTGTTTTTTCTTCCCTCCCCACCAGCCTTATGAAGAGTATAAAGCTGACTTTGAGCCATGGGGAAGATCAGGCTCGTGGCACCAGTGCAGTCAAGGTTGTGATCAGAGGACGACGCTGGCTAGATGAGCAAGGGGAGGATCTCCTCATGGCCACCTCTGCTCTTCCCTTTATGCAAAGGTAGGTCTGCCCAAACTGGTGTGATGTACTGCAGTGCATGTTTAACTGGCTGGGACGTGGCACCCAAGGGAGCCCAGCACAGTCAAAAGAGGCATGGGGTAGTGCCGTAGCAGAGGAGGAACAGATTGGGAAGTGGTGGGAGAATTGAAAGGGGAGGGTGGAGGTGGGGCTGGAGTTGAGTGCAGAGAGCCAAGTACAGTAGGCTGTGAGAAGGGAGAAGGACTGGGGAACAGGGCAAGGAATAAGTAGCTGGAAAGGGGCAAGGGCTAGCTTTGCTGTAGAAATTGAGTCTGGTGATTTTGGGGGAGGAAGGGAAGAGGCAGTACAGGTTTTTGTGCTCCAGGGTAGACTGGAGGCTCTAGACACTCCCAGTTCAGCCAACAGGGCCACACAAGCCTGTCGCCTGCATGTCTGCCTTTCCTGCCTGCACATCAGCTGTCTGGGCAGAGCCTCCCTTCCAGGGCCATTTGCTAAGCAGGCCTTTCTCGAGAAGAAAGAAGGTTGCCTTGTTTGAGGTGGCTTAATTTGCAAAGAGAGTACATATGGCTCTGAGATGAGATGCAGCATGCTGGAGCCCATCTTTATAGGCAGTAATGATGCTCCTCTCAAGCAGAGGACACAGTCTTCTGTTGGAAAAAAACCCAAACAGCTCAGCTGCCCAGAGCTGGTTCCAGGTGATGACTTAGTGTGGAAAAGTGGTGAATCAGGCCTTGAGCTTGGCTCCAGTGCTGGCAAGGTCAGTGCTATTGGTGTCCAATTTACTAGCCAAAGTTGAGCCATCATTTTGCCTTGTAACTGATCATAAATTTCACCCATTTGAAACATCATTTGTATTACAGCCAAACAGAATTAATTTTGAGCACAGCAGAGGCTGTGTTTTTTAATAAGAGGCCATGTTTATAAATAATGAAGTAACACAAATATAGTGGAGGCTCCTGCTGAAAGGACAGAAACAGCAAGTTATTGTTGCAGTCATAAGGAAGGTTATCAGACAAGTCAGTGTTTATTAACAACATAGAAGAGGCCTGATCCTGTATGGTGCTGGATGCTCTCAGTTCCTTTTGAATTTTAACCAGTTTTTGAGGTACCCCAGCACCACAGAGTCAAGCCCCTGAAATCACTAAGCAAAGAGCTGAGTGTATGATTTGCTTGTTCTTAGTAATAGCTTTTGTTGCCCAAAAACTTAGGAATGTTTCCTTCTTGTTTGTGATAGCCAGTTACAATAACTCCAGTGGTGATCTCTGTTGTTTTTATTGAATTCATAATATGTGCTGGCTTTGCATGCGCAGTTGCAAAGTCTTCTGCTGATGTGAGCTGGAATTTGTGCTGTTTGGTTCGTGCTATGTCTCCTGTCACTGCAATGCCTATATAAACACCGTACATAGTATGTAGTAGCTTGGTGTGAGAGGCTAAGATAAAACACCAGCTGTTTCTGAAGATATCGCTTGCTGCTATCAAGAGGTTCAGGTTAGCAATTTTAAGTGTTACAAGGACCTGTAAGGACCTGTGTTTTTGAACTGCTCTCCTAGAGAGAAGGTTGAAATGTACATGCCTGGCTATTTTGGGAATCGTTCTTTCTGGAGTGTGCTTATACTTTATGAAATGCGAGCTCAGGGAATATGGATAATAAAGCTGAATTATTTTCCTTGCGTGTTTGTAGATTAAGGATAGCGGGCATGAGTGAGTTGTGGCAAAAGCTGAATTACGTTTAAAATAGCACCAGCAACAACAAGAGAGAAAGGATGGCCCAACCAAGTGTAGGTCATGTCGTTATAATTCTTAAGGGATTCAGGTACAGTTTAAGGTTTGTTGTCTTCACTGACACAAACACAACACATCGGGAAGACGATGGGCTCGCTCAAGTCACCAGCCAGCCAGCTTCCACCGTGCCTCTTGCTGACCAGTCCAGGAAGAAATAGCTATTTGCCAAAGAAGCTGTTTGTTTTATTTCCAAGCCCCAGTGGGCCCAGCCCTTCCTGCTCAGCAGCTGCAGCAGTCTCTGTTCCTGCTTGGTGCCTGGCCTGGGAAGAGGTTGCTTGCTGGCCCACGAGAGTGGTTTTCTGTAAATGGCTTACAGGGAATGCTGTGCAGGAGCATCTGGCTTTTTTTCAATTGTTTGTTTTATTAAAGTTTGTTTATTAAAGCGAGTATCTGGTCACAATGGAAACATGTTTTTTGAAGCCTGTGTAGTGCCAAGAGAGCATGGTTGAGCACTGATCAAGTTATTGCTTCCCCAGGATCAGAACTACACATGCCGCTCTGCAGGCCCCGTGGGCAGTGTCACAGCATCTCCTCTCCTCCCTCTTCCAGTTGAGTTCTGCTGGATTTGCTGTAGTGAAGGCTCCCTGCATCTACAAGCAGGACGGTGAGGTAGGAGTCATGCTGCCTGTGGCATTTTCCAAAAAACAAAGGTTAGATCTGTATTGCAGATTGCAGGGGGACCAAAGCTAGCTTTGAACAAGCCCATTTGAGTACCTCTGGCAGTCTAGCTGATGAAGTAGAAAGGTCTGGATGTGCTCATTTATCCCACTGAAATGTATGATTGTTTGCCCTTAGATTACTTCTCTGCAGTGATAAATTAGTGCAGAAAGCCAAGTCTACCTCTAGTACCCAAGGCGGTTTAGCCAGCTTTGCCGCACACATGTACCCAGTCAGTTGTGTTCATTAATTAAAAAGTTTTCAGACTGCCAGGGTTGCCTGTAAATTAAAAATATGCTTGTCATACTGAGTTCCTATACCATTCTCCCATCAGTTGACAGGAGAACATGACGCCTGCAGCTGTCATGAAAAGTGTGGGCAACAGCCCTAGCAGCCCTTTCTAGTAAGTGCGTGCCTGGTAATTTATGTAATCGTAACATAAACTGTAATATGTCATCTTGCCTATCTGGGCCATGAGATGGCTCATCTTCTGAACCAGGGAAGATGAGTTTTAAAACCAAGATAATCTTGTTTAGAATTTATGGTTTTTGCAATTGGAGCATCTCATCACTATATAATTATATGTTTGTATGTTGTAGTTTCTCTGCATGAAGCGTAACAAAAATAATCTCAGGCTTTCTTAGCAAACAGTTCAGGACAAGGGAACTGGGTGGATGAGGAAACGGCGTGGGAACACACTTACTTACCAGTGAGTCAAAGACTGGAATTCCCTCTGTAACCAGTAAAACTGTCTGGAAAGTTACATGCTCAGGGCTGCAGTGATTTGGGTTTGTTGAAACACTTCTCAGTGAGGCTGGTGTTATTCAGTCTCATGGCTAGGACTGGCTTTGGGCAGCTGAGTGAAACAAACGTTCCTAAGAAGAAGCATGATCTGAAGGCGTGAGGTTAAAATAAAATATGTTTTGCTGGCCTAGTAGTAGAGTGGTGATTTAAAAATCCTGCCTCTGAGATCAGTGTTGTAAGCCTTGAGCAATGGTTTGTGTCTACAGGGATGAGTGCATGTAGGTGTCAAGTGTTCTTGTAGCCATAGCAGGAATTTCTGGTTGGTTCGTGACTTCACTCAGTCTTGAAGTGGACACCCTTTGAACTGTTCTTTCTTCTGTAGCTATCTGTATTCCCACCCTTGCTGGAGACCCAGACTTGACACCTCGCCATGATCCAGTGACACAGCTGGATGAACTGAGATTTCTGAGGGGAGGATTTAGAATGGACTTCTCTACTTAGGATTCATCTTAATTCATCAGTGCTCATTGTCCTGCGTGCTGCTGTGCTGTGCTGCAGAAATGTTCTTGCAGGGTTCTTCCACTGGCCCTCCTCAGACCGCAAGGGACTTGGCAGTGCTCAGGTCTTTCCCCCTCGGACATTTATATTGCCAGTGGGAAGAGAATTCCTCACCCCTTCTGTGGCAGATGCGTTTTTGAACAGTAAGGATGTGCGAGGCAAACAGGATGGGTTGCTAAGCAATTCCATGTTGGGTGATTGTCGCCACATCAGCTGACAGAATGGCCAGAATGGTCTGTTACCATCTGCCCTTTGCCACCCATGCAGTTCTGGCTTATCTTCTCCTATCTTGCTTCTAGTCTGCCTGCTTGAAAAACAAAAATCTAGCTGAAGAGACCTGCACTACTGGTTATTTGATGCAGATTTTGCTAAAATGCACTGACACATACATATAGTTCTGGCTGGTGGTAGCTGTGCATGAATAAACATAGCTACCCGTGGCTGTGATGTGGTATCAAGCTACTGTAGATAAAAAGCATGCTTTTTAATAACTGTGTATGGTGAAATGGTTATAAATGCGTGACTATGCAGTGTAGACAGGGTCTGATATATCATTCATTTGTACATTTGTAATTAATTGTAAGAACAAGATTGTTCTTTGCATGTGTTCTTTCTTTGCTGCCAAGCACGACAGAGAGCTATAACAATCTTATACCTTAAGCTTGTAATAAAATATTGTTGGTAACCTAGCAAAGAAATTTCTTAATTAAGTTTGCTGCACAAAATCCCATAATGCTTTCTAAGATTTCTTCCTTCTTTTTTTTTTTTTTTCCTAGGGCTCCTTAATGACTTTTACCTCTGACTATAATCAAAAACAAAATTTCTGATGTTTAAAAAAACATTTCTGCATATTTTTTCCATCTGGATACAATGGAGTATAATTTAAGACTATGGGCAGAAGAGGGGGTAAATGATGCATGTAATGATTGTTTTAACATTTACAAGAAAATAATTTATTTAAATTGGATTAAGCCTTAATATTATCACACTTTTCTACCTGATTTAACATGGGGGGGAGGATGGGGGAAGGGGGAGAAGGCAATTTCATGGTAAAGTGTTTTAAGTATTTAATATTTTATTTTCTTTTTGATCATCCAAGCATACTGCCCTGCAGCCATGTAAATTTTCCTACATACATATGTTCATTGCCATCTTTTACATTCCTCTGCTGACAGTGAAGGGGTCATACTGATGGAGAAACCGGACATCATCTTTAGCCAGGATGCCCGAATTAATTCTACCAAAACAAGAGGTGGGGAAACAGCAAAGAATAGTTTGCTTTTGTGTATTACTGCTTTTAAGTACTCCATCATCATGCTGGTATCTCTGGTATACATATTCGGAGTGAGCCAATGAAATCAGTACTTGCTTGGGACGGCAGACCTCAGGGGCTTGTGGCTTTTTTCTGTCCCCAGCAGTTTTCCTACGAGCCTTATTTCTGCTGAGCATGGATCTCTGAGTCCAAGTCCAAACTTTCTGATCTTCATCTATTTCTTTTCCCTGCTCCAGGAGAGGAATCAAGTGGGGTAAATTCTGTATCCATATGCTCCTCCAGCTTTCAGTCTACTGATTGAAGTGTTTTGTTTATAATAGATGCTGTTTTCATGAGCGGGGGCAAAAACCCTCCTACAGCCAGAGGAGCTCCATTAGTGGTGGAACCAGCAAAGCCACCTGGTTTTCTGTAGGTCAGTGTTTCATGGTTTCATAGTGAATTACATTTGTCTCTTTTTTTCCTACTGTGGGGTCATTTGTTAGGTCTCTCTCCCATGTGGATTCTTTAATGTTTCATAAGGTTTACATTCGTGTTACAGCTTTTTTTTTTCATTTTTCCTTCCCCACCCCACCCCACCCCCCCAGTTAGGGCTCTTTTAGAATCTATTTCTTCTCCTAGCTATTTATTTTTTTACAAAGAATGCAGGAATTTGAGACCTCTGTACCTCTACTGCATTTTGTTGAAATAGAAGAAAATTAACTGGAAACTCAGTGTGTGACTACACAAACTTCAGTGTCCTAGCAAACCAAGCAAAAATGGTATATCTTGCTAAGTACATTGCCTGGTTTGGGTCTGTATTTAAGTTCATACCTTCTGGGAGAAGTAAGTTTGGATTCCTAGTTAGTCCTGTTCATCCAGTAGAGCTACTGTCATCAATGGAAGATGTTCTGGCTTTCTGAAGCACCAAAGAATGATTAGGTAAATTCCTATTAAAATGGCAAATTTCCTTCCAGTCTCATTTCCATTAGAGTCAACTGGAAGTTGCTCATCGTCTTCAAGAGGAGCTAGATTTGCTTTTACAACTGTAGTCGGTACTGGGAGGTTGGGGTGGGCTTATTGTCTCTAACATACTGCTAATTGCTGCTGTACAAACCAGAAAAGATACCCAATTCCAGTTTCAGTTCACAAAGCTCTATGTGTGTGTGTAAAATCTTGTATTTGTAAATTGAGCAATTTACCTCTGTGCATTATGGTGATACACTACACATGGAATTCCTTGATACCTTTTTTCTATAATAGATTCACTTTTAAAACTTAAAAGTACACTTCAGATAAATGGAAGGTTAAATTCTAAACACATTCTTAGTGTGTGCATAAGCTTCTGTTTACTTGGGAAGTATAATATCAGTAGAGTACTTCTCGCTTTAAAGTTTATGAATTTCTTTCTTCTCTTCCTTAATTCTTTGAGGTGTCAGTACTGAGAAAGATGAATCATTTATTAGTGGGAGGCCTGACACATGATGAAATCACTATCTGACACTTCAATGACTTCCAATGTTGTTTTGTGAACATTCAGCAAAGCACAGATGATGTGATGTTGCAGTTCTGTGGGTAGTGTTTTCTTCTTCTTTTTTTTTTTTTTTTTTTTGCAAATGGGTGAAATGCTTTATCATAGTGTGTGAGAACTTCCCCATTTGGTATGAATAGCCTTTGCCTATTATTAAGAGTGATTCAGAAGCTCTGATGTAGGAGAAAAAATAGAACACATCTGCAGCTGGCAGAGAGGATCTTTATATTTCTCCTGAGAATCAGTGAAAAAGCAGAACTCAATCCACTTTTTTGGGGGGGAGTGGGGAGAAAATAACAGTCTTGGCTTGAGTGTTAATACCTATGGAGCGTACCCCTTATGACAAAGCATGCAAACCTCCATAACAGTACAAATGAAGTGCAGCTAAGAGACAGTCCTGTGCTGGCCATTGGATTACCCCTTGAACAGGGGTCTCAACCCAAAGACATTTAGGGTATAAATTGTCATCTGAAAATAAAGCAATTGGCAATGAAAAACTGTCTGTTGGACAATAAGCTGAACAGGTTGACATATTTTTAAAAAGGTGTAATTTTAGTTCTAGTGTCTTCATTCCAGTAAGCAGTTCTGCAAGCATATAGGTTAGACCTTCTGCTTTACTGAACTTACCCCGACTACATCTTTCTCTTTTCCTCCTCCTTCCCTTCCCAGTATAAATGTTTTCGATTTGCTTCACAGTCAACTACATCTTCCTGCCAACAAACGTTGGAGTAGTTTCAGGCTATTAAGATATTTTCCTGCCTCACACAATTTGAAGGCTGAGCAATGTTACTCCTGCTCCTTTCCCAAGCCACATCACTCAACCATTCAGATGTGCTGCTGTAAGTGAAATGTCACAGGCTGGGAACTCATAGGTATAGACTTGCCTCCCATTACCAAGGCTGGCATCTAAAAGGTGGCTTCAGGGTTTTCTTCTAACTTAACTGGTTTTTCCCTTGGTTTCCTCAGAAGCTCAAGTGCTTTTCCCAGTGAATCCAGTCTTTCCTCTCTCATTCCTTGGACTTAAAATGTTTTCTCTCTTGATTGCTTTATATAGGCCTTATCACTCTGCTGTCTGAGCATCTCCAGAGCATCTCCAGTTCCTAATGTGTCTATCATCACAATACTTTGCGGAATGTACTCTTCACAGATGTATGTGGGTCCAGCAGAATTAAATATGTGTGAAACTGCGATGATGAGGGAAGGCTGTGGAAGAACTGGCAATTAAACCCATCTTTCAAGTAAAGACACAAGGTGTATCTTATGGGATGTTCTCCCTATCTAGTGGCTAATTTGGGTATCCTTGATTTTACCCTCCAGAGTTTCGGCTCTAAACTGTTCCACAGCTACTACTGGAAAGAAGCAGGTGACCTTTGGAGGTAGTAAAAGTCTTAATTACACATTTTCTGTTTGATATGGTGTGTTCCTCCCCATCTCTGCACCAGCATGCATGCATCAGATGTGATGATGTGTGCAAACAAGTCAGCAAGTACCAAACCACTTTGTTTACTGCCTCACTACTCAGGATCTGATGAAAAACCTGGTAAACTTCAGGAAGGGGGAGTCCCTTCCTTCTAGTCCCTTCCTTTTACCATCTTTCCTTAGCATGTCTTTACATTCAAATCATCAGTCACATTGGGCTTGAATCGTGGTAGTTCATCACAGCTGCTCAGCGTGCCCTGGCTGTTGTGGGATGCTTGGAAGCTTGGCTTTGTCCCTGAGAGGGAGCTTCCCTCAGCTCAACACGGAGGGCTGCTTGCTTGTCAGTGCCTGTCCTGCCACAAGAACACAGAAACTCCCTATAGGTTTATGGATCACAGGAGGCCATTTCCATGAAACCCTGCGTGCAGGTGTGTCTGAGGAAAGGGCTAGCAAGAGGAGGCTGCCCACCCCTTCTGATCTGATGAGGAAGCTCTTTTTAGGACCACTCCCAAACTTAAGCCAGGCAGAAAGTGCTAGATCAGCACAAGCAGTTTAAATATCAGGCGTTGGCTAGCCCAGTCTGGAGTGCGGTTCCAAGATGGTTTAAGCTGATCCAAACCAGAGCCGTTGGAGCCTGGCTTTGCATCATGTATATCCCCACCCCATCTCTTGCACCAGTGCTGGTGCTTGTTTGACTCCACGGGGAGCTGAACTGGCAGGGATGTGGTTTGATTTTTCGAGTTAGTTCTGCCTTTTCTGAACTGGTTTGGTGTGGGACCAGACAAGCATCCTGGCTGGCATGGGGAAGGGCAGCAGCTGGGGATGGAGGGACTGCGGCAGCCCCAGTTTAGATCGGATTAGACTGTCATGGAACCACGGTCTCATTTGGAGAATGCACATGAGCATCTCTGGGAGATTTGAGGGGACAATGCCCCCAGGCAGGAGGAGGGGCATTGCCATAGTAATCTCTCCCAGTAGTGCAGCTGATCCAGAGTGAATATTTGTCTACAGTCTAAAATTATAGAAGAGCTCTCTGAACCCATTTAAAAGACCTAAAAGTTTGTTGTTAAGTGTTTTGTAAAGCAAGTTAATTCAACATAGGCTTAAAAGATGTTTCTTTTGCTTCCATCCCTCCCCCTGGCAGCCCGCCCCATGTTCTTTTTGCAAGCCATAAAGATATCCTCCTGCCCTGGCCCTCTTAGGTCATGGTATGATGGGCACCCTGCCAAATGAAGCTGATCTTATAAGCTGCTGCTGCCCTGGTTGTTGCTGGGACTGTTTGCATGATTTTTAATTCACTTCTGTGGTGTCCTAATTTTTTTTTTCTGCCCAAGCTTCAAGTGGGAGTTTGTTTAGCTGTGAACTACACTGCTGCACATTCGTGGTCTGTTAGCACCTTTTCAAAGCTCCACTCTCCGTTCTCTGAATAATTAGAAAACAGCTATTAAAAAAAAAAAAATCACTCAAGGCTATTGCACAGTGTCATTGTTTCAGGCTTTGTTTTTAAAATTATTGCTAAGATAGGTTTATTTCTGTGCTTGCTTGCTTTCCCCATACTGTGTTTAGATTTGAAAACAACAGCATCAGTAATAAGATACTGATGAACCTAAGGTAGATGTGACAGCATAATGTGGATAGTGCATGTACAATTTGTCAAAGCAGACGAAATAACCCCACCTTGGGCAATTTTCAAAAGAAATCCACTACAGTACTTGTCAGGTCTGGGTGACTACTCCATAAACATATTACCTGCTGGCATACAAATATCACTTTGTATAAGGCAGTTACACACTGAAAGGAAAGGGAGAGGCAGGGCAAAACCACTGATCTTGCAGAGTCGCACAGAAAGCCAAGATCTCAGATAGAAAAATGCTGAAATAAAAATCACCCAGATTCAAGGATAACTACATTTATGTGTAAACTGTGTACACATTTGATTTGTATTTATCTTCTGAGAAAATAAGTGCTGTTGTAATTTTTATCCATGTATTTTTGAGAATATATCTACTGCCATTGGTGAGGATACAAAATTAGGCTAGAAATAGACTCTTCTTCATTAAAACATTACTAAAAATTTCAGAATTACTGCCAGTTTGGCAGGAATATCCTGCATTATGAAATGACTAACAACTTCAGAATCAAAATCAAAAGCCCGAGATCCCACACAGTATCACTGTAGGAATAATTTTTGTGTTAAAGACTTATTTTGGGGTTGTTTTTTCAAGATACATCTATGGATCTCTTAATTTATCTTTCATTGAAAGAAGTAATGAAGGAATGATAGAAAGCAGGTAAATTGTGCTAAGATTCCACAATGCTTACCCATTTATGTATGTATATTTTTCTTTCCTAGGAAGTGAAAAAGAAAACAATGGCTTTCATAATATACTCTTACAAAAACACTGACAGCTTTCAACACAACGTCTGTGTGTTTGTAATACCAATTTGCACACATTTTCGCACAAATTTGTATACAGAGGTATGAAAATCACATCTTAGAAATCAGAGGGGGCAGATGGAATCAAAATTATTAAAAGCATAGCCAAAGCATGCAGTAAACTGTAAACCACAGTTTGTTTACCTCTGCGATCTGAAGTGGTTTTCTTTTTTTGCTATTTCACCAGTGGCTCCCAGGCACATGGGTGTGCTTAGATCATGAGTGCACCGCCTTCGCATTTATACTGTAGGAGTCTGGGTGTTGACTACAGAAAACAGAATCATCTACTAAAGTGTGGGAATAATGTAGGAACACCTTATGCTGCCCTAGATTTTGTATGTTAATTCTAGGAATATGTTGATTTAACTTGACTGAGGCCTCCAGGAAGAGGAGCCATCCATGCCACCAACCCTCCCAGAAAAAAGGCATAGGAAAGGATGACTTAAGATAAGATATTCATTGGTCACCTGAGAGCTGATAACACAATAGCAGCACACTTGGCCATGTGCACCTTGCCTTTGTCTTCTGCTGAGCCTTTGGGAGTCTCTTAGCCGGAGCGGTAAAAGCCCAGGAACTCACAAAACCATTTGAATTTGGGAGGATTGGAAATGTTCCCTTTCACAACACAAAGGAACAAGGTTCAGGAGTATGCTCTGGGTATATGAGGAAGTTTAGCAATACTGGTTAGCCATCAAGGGATTTTACAGGGAGAGGGTTTTGTGTGGGCTGTAATTTAAAATGTTATGTGTGTAATTTCCAATTGTTGCAGTCAAGGAAGCTTTTCTTTTAAGAAGGCTGTGCATCTGTGTGTACTGTAACTGAGCAAGAAAAAGGAAGAGCTTGACTTTGGGAAAGGTTTTCATTTTGATTTGGGTGGGCAAAACCACTCTCTGGCATATCTTTGTATATTGTATATTCTGTAACACCAAACCTGCTAATATGGACTCATTTCCGTACCTCACATGCCTCATAGTTTTAATAAATGAAATAGAGCCTCCAGCTGCCCACCTAGCAAGATGATGTGGAGCTAGAGGAACCAGGAAGCCTGGCATCCTTAGTCTGTAGCTGGTGTTTTAATGGGGAATCATTCAGTTACAGAATTTATATCAGTGCTTCTGGTTGCAGAATCCAGAAACAGGATTGTAGGCTGACCAGTCAAGTTTGCTCTGCAGGACAAGAATGGCTAATGAACTGGACCTCTCTGTCTGTTACTTTTTAATGAGTAAAAGGTCAAAATTGGCTGGAAAGCAGATGTGTAATCCAGCAATTCTAACCAAAGTGTTTTTCTTTTAATAAATAAAATAACATCCAAGTATATTCCAGAAGACTTTCTTCTCCTTCTTTTCATGGATATACCAGCCTCTGAAAAGATGCATATCTTTTCCCCTGCTTCTAATCAATTTATAGGGTGTAATTCCATGTTATGGTATGCACAAGCATAGAGAATGTTAGAAATTAGTAAGAGAAATTCCTATCGTTTTTGATCAGATTTACAAAGAAGCTTTTTTTTTCCTTAATAGCTTCTTATGTTCGTAATCTGAAAGTTGTGGTTCAGAGAAAGGTGCAGAGGCTTATGTTACAAAGTATCTCTTCTTTGCTGAGCAGTGCTAGCAGACCTTTTTGCTACCCAGTGCAAACTGACTACAGAAATTCTCCAGTGTGTTTCCATCTTCCCACATTATGGTCTCTGCCTTGTTTACTGTCAATGCATCTAGAAATTTCTAACAGGTCAATAATCCCTGAAAGAGAACATCCATTAGGTTAAAGTGAGGAGTCACTGCCATGAAACACTGGCTTTTCTTTGTAATACAAAAGCAAATACGATTCTTTCTAAACAAAGTAACTCCCAGTTGCTAAAGAGATTTTCCTTCTCTACCACAATGTTGAAACGTGCCATTAAAACAAAGAGATGTGGTTGATACCCCCAGAAAATATTTATATGGACAGAGATAGGTGAATTGAAAAGAGCCATTGTCTTTCAGTTTAGGTTCTGCAAGCCCTTGTTGGCCATAAATACTCTTAATTCCAGAAGGGTACAGGGAAAATCTGGCCTGTGAGACTTCCTCTATAGTGGCCAAAAGACATTTCTGAGAACCCTTTAGAAGGCTTAGGATCAATAGTACATAGCATATGCGTAATGTGCTACAGGAAGGCAACCAGGAAGGTCAGGGCATGACTATATTTCTTCAGTAGCCAAAGTTCAATAACATTCTCTAGATGGTCTTAGCAGACTGTTCTGTGCCACAAAGGAAGGAAAAATGGGGTTGTGGGTTGTGACAGTCTAACGTGAGGGATAATTCATTGGTGATCCCAAAAGTATGCAAACGCTCTCTTAAGCCAAGTTCTCTTTTTTGTGCCTGCATCTTCATTGGCCTGACAACACTGCACCTCTTTTTTGAATGGGGTAGTGGAACAGATATAATTCTGGAAAAAGTTCATCTATGATCAGATTTGCTGACTGCAATGCCCATGTGAGGATGGCAGTATGTGGAAAATGAGGAGGAGACACCAGAGAGATGCGCAGACAGGAAATTTTTGTTCTAAAAGACAAAGTTTTATACACGGGGAGTAAATGACTGTATGCAAAGCCTAAGCGCAAAGCCTAAGCACAAAGCCACTCTTGTCACATTAATTTGATTTTCATTGAATGTCTTCGATCTAGCTGTTGCTGGGCTCCATACAGAATGCAGGCAGGATGTAGACTGTTGGTCAAGTCTGAGGAAAAAGGGGCAAAGAAAATGGCCACCAGTTTATATGCCATAGTTCAAATAATTGTTGATGAAATGCCTGTGTCTAAGATATTCTGCCATGGTGGTTAGCAGTTGTCTGTTCTTTGCTATTTTAAATGTTTCTGTCCACATTAATGGTAGATAATTGTCACACGATTATAGTCACAGTTTACGAGCATTGTGTTGGTATAAAGAAAAAGTCCAAGGTGATCTGACTACTCTTGAATGAAAGTACTCTGGAAAATTTGGATGCTTTTTAAGTTTCAGAGATACAATTTCTTTTTAATGAATGACAACAGCATTTCTAACAGAAGCTTGCTTCCAGAAGGCATCAACACTTGCATGACCTTACTGAAGAATATGAGGATTCTGTTAATTCTTAGTGCCAGTGGCTTCAATGCATTTTCCTTTGAAAAAAAAAAAATTCAGCTCCATGAAGGAATAAATTTGCCTCTCAAACAAAAAAATAGCTCAATCCAGGGCCTGGCTATCATAGTCGTGTATTGCAATTTACAGTCTGTTGAATGTTGGGCTGTAAATTTACTAAGAACCAGGAAGCGATTGATATGCAAACCTTAATAAAACAACAAAGCCTGGCTTTCTGCTAAGGAGAGTTTAACATTCTGCCCAGCTAAGCTTAGGACATACCTAAATGGGGAAACTGACACAGCCATTGTGGGACAAAATGCTTTACAAAACAGTCTCCTGTAGGGATGCTTTACTTGAGAATAAAGATTGTGTTTAAATCCTAGAACAGTTACTCTGTTTTATGAAGTGAGTAATGATTCCAGGATAAGTGCATTTTCACAGAACCTGTAGAAGCCTGTATGGTGAAGAACTTGGTAATGCCGGTTACAGAACAGATTATATCGTGTGAGAAAGCTTAAACAGAATTCAGGCTAACTTTCAGTAACGCAAAATGTGAATCAGGTTATAAAATAAACCTCCAAATCAACACCAAAACAGGTGTAGTAAAAAATTGCCTTTATTTTGTGTGATTTTTAGCAAGATAATTCCTTGGATACTTCCCATTATTGTTTAATGGGGGTTTCCTATATACATCAAAGGAAGAATATCCCTTTAAATGCTTGCTATTGATTTGCACTCAGAAGTCCGATTGACTGCTTTGGTGGGAGTTCCCTACATTGATCAATGAAAGTATCAAGTTGATAAATAATTCACTTAACAAAACTGCATTAAGATAATGCTGGAGGTTTGCAAAAATCCTGTATAGGGGAGATTTCTCACATTCCTAACTAACTACCTGGAGTCAGGTTTAACTTGGTGAGAGTGAATGGAGCTCCAGAAATATTGCTGCATCATGTTCAACAAAAGTTACATGCTTATTTCCTGTCTTGTCTTAGGTGAGTAGGTGTTAATTGCTGGAATATCACCTTCTAGGGTTTTTTTTCCTTCTTTTTTCTTTTCAGGGTTGGAAGATTGAGGTTGGTCTAAACTACCTGTTCAAGTAGGGTCACCTAGAGCAGGTTGCCCAGGTCTATGGCCAGATGGCTTTTAATCTTCTTTACCCTGGAGGTAGGTATACATAACTGGCACTGACCTTCTGGCAAGAAAACTTTAACATATCAGTCTTTGACGCTTATGTCCAGTGCTTCCATTTTACCAGGAGAGTGTTTGAGCATTGCACAGATTTCTGGAGTGTGCTTTTTCATAACACTCTTTTGTTCTCCCAGATTCTGGCTCTTACAGGTTTTGGCAGAAGGGTCTGTGCTGTCGCATCTAAGTACAGCTTTGGGGCCTACATTCACATTGTTAATAACTTCACATTTTGCTAGCTGATTGTCTTTCCATTCACGGGCTCCAGAAGGAAATGAAGTGCAGAGTTAACCTGGATGCATTTTGCTTCTTAACCAAAATATCCTTGGGGATTCATTTGAGTACTCATTTGGAGAGCCAAACACTTTTCTGAAAATCAAGCACTTCTAAAGAATAAGCCATCATTTGTGAGTTCAATCTTAACTAAGACTTCTGAACTAGTTATAAGTTTTATGCTTCAAATCTGTATGCAGGGGGTTAAGAATTTATGCCTTTATAGCCTGATAAATATATATATAAACTTTATTTAAACTCTAGAACCAGGAAGAGAAAAAGATAAATTCCTGTTAACCTGTCTAGGAGACTTAACTGTGCTGCTTCACTTAAACCACTCTAGTCTTGGACAATCATCTAAATGATGTGTAAATAACTGTCACCTCAGGACCTTGAGCAAGGCTCAGTGCTTTGTATTTGAGTTATTAGAAGCTTTTAATGACCAGTATGAAGTCACAGGGCAGAGCCACAGATACATAGTTACACATTCAGAAGACTCTATTAAAGGCCTTTTTAGCTTTGCTGTTAATTTACAATTTGAGAATTTCCAAGAGAGTGTATTTTCTGAGACAAATTTTATTGCCTGAGGATAATTTCAAATTTTTTTTCTTTAATGTGATTTGCCATGGTAGAACCTAGACATTTTCCATGTGGGTTTACTCTGTGCTTTCTGTGGCCTGCAAGGAATTAGTTTTAATTAATATGACTGGCAAATACGTTGTTGAAATAGTTGTTGTGGCAGGCACGCCTTTGTGTTAACAGTTGGGTTAAACAGCCCCTTTATCAGCGCTATTAGCACCTAATATTACTGTCTGATTAAAGATCATTCAGCGGATTATCCCGTCCCAATGCTTCCACAGACCCCGAGACAGGTGCCCAAAAAAGAATTTATGTTAAGTAAATTAGCACTAGTATCGCATCGTTCATAGCTTTGTCTTGGCTGCGGGAAAGGAAAAACTTATTGGGCTGTTTTGTTTTGGGGTTTTGTTTTTTGTTTCCTTCTTAAGCAGCAGGTTAACTTGTACAATCCCTGCAGATTTACATTGCAAAAGAGGCAAGATCAGCACTAAGGCCTTTGTCCTACAGTTGTCCTGTCCTTCCTATCTCATTCAAAGAGCAGTCTGCCTTTCCTCCGCCCAGGTTGGTTAGGGGGATAGGTGTGCTTTTACACTAAAATCATATTTCTAGGTGTTTTTTCTTTCGACAGTGGAAGCAGCATGTAACATAAACAGTCTATCCCCTGTCTCTAGAAATGCATTTTATTTTAAATGCATGCATTTAGACTGGCCTCGTAGGTAAACTGGAAGTGCATAACTTAAGACGGCAGGAAATCCCACAAGAGTTCACAGAGCATAGCTTAGCTGACAGTTCACTTTTTAATGGGTGAAATGAAGCCTTGACATTAATGAGCACAGGCCCCCTGACTTCAGTGGAATTTTGCATCCTTATACCAGTCAGATTTCTGTCTCAATTGTGTCAGATGGCAATTTATAGTATCTTTCATGTCCCCCTGAAAAGCTATGTGTCCTGTGTAGCCTGGGGACTGTTTCTGACAACAAGGCTGGAGAGCAGAAAATAGTGGGCTGATGACAGACAAGACCCCAAAGTTTTTGTGTGCCTTGAAACAGGAGCAGTGTGTCTCATCCCTTGATTTCTGTTAACTTTGAAAGGGCCAAGAGTTTAATATAAGTAGCTGGAATGAGAACTACCCCGCAGGTAGGTCTAGCATTACCATAAGAACTATCTGATCAGTGCTCATTGTAGGATAAGGAATTTTCTTGGGCGCCTGTGAAAGAAACATAATAAAATAAGCACTATGTATCGTTGAAGTGTTATTCTTTGCTGTTCTCTTTGGAGAGGATGTCAAAAGGACACGCTGCTGTCAAGTAGGTCTGGAATTGTGCTACCTTACGTTGCTTAAAAACGTGCTAAAAAAATCTCATGCTGTGTCTGGTTAGATGGAGGCGAGTGTCTAAGATGCCTAGGGACTCTGACAAAAAAAAGGAGCTAGCTTGGAGCCTCTAGTTCAGTCTTGCTCTAAATATACTGCATCTTAGGTTAGAAAGTGGTGACATGTAAAGGGAGCTTTGGAGATGCCGCACAACATTATGAGACAACCCCCTTCTCCCCCCACCGCTAACCCCCTGAAGCATCACGCTCTGTAAAAGATGCATTAGATTTATCAATAGACCTTTCTTTACTCAACTGTGCTGCAATTCCTTTTGGGAAAAATTGGATTTTCATCAAAGACACAGAAGACTATAAAATTGGAAGCAGATGTGAGGTTGGATTGGATAGCTCTATGGCTGTTTCTTTTGTGGAAGCACTTTTGAACAAACCCAGCCTTATGTGCTTCTTGCTGTTTTGCCCCATGTAACTCTCTTTCCTGCTTTTTACATTTTCCAGAGAACCAGGAGGTGCAGTGTGACTAACTGATCTAAATGTAAACTTCTCCCTATCACATCATCTATCTCTTGATTTTCCAACTGTTCCTGTATTCTTTGGAAGATATGTTTAAACAATAACCTCAATATTTTGCATTGTTAACAAGATACAAAAAAATACAGCCAGTCCTCTGCACGTAGGGGCTGAATTTAGTCATGGCTGCTAGCACTTTTTCTGGCCTGGATGAAGTTTATACCTGGCCCGTATGTGACACCTTAATTTATTGGCATGTTTTAATTTGTTGAAAACAGACTTAGATCTCATTTACTTAGAGAAAGGCCTGTCTTCTGGCATATTGATGGTGTTATTAATGTAATTGATGAACTGGGAGGAAGAACACAATTTTAAAGATTATTAAATTTTTTTTGGTGCATTTTTTTTCAGTGTCTTTGGTGCCACATGCAATGTGCTGCAATGAAAAGAGGAGCCAAGAACCAGGATTTATGATGTTGTTTATCTGTTGGTGATGTTTCCTCGGTTCTGATTTACAGCAGAACTGAGCCTGGGCCCAGTGAAGTACGGTTTCAAATCCAAAGCTTGCCCAGAATTCCTGAGAGCTTACCCAGCTTGATCCAAGACTTTATAATGCTTAGCTCTGCATTTAGTGCCTGCAGTATGTGGTACGTGCAGTCTCCTAGGAGTTAATTTTTTCCCAGTGCAGGGCTAGTACCTGATGAAGATAGTCCCTGCTGCTATTGCATTTGCTCCTGAGGGCAGCACCACAGCTGCTCCAGTGCGAGCTTTTAATGCCCCAGTGTAAGCCTCCTAAGATGCTCCTTGGAGCCTTTGATGCGCTGATAACTTGGCACAGAAATGCTGTGCTCTTGCAGGACAGAGGGAAGAGCCCTGAGCCTGGAGTAGACTGGTAGAGTCCACTTGCTGTGCCTACTCCTTCTATGTCTTTTATGAGCTTCTTCTTCTACAGGGTCGGTCTCACTTTGGCTGGCTTGTCTTCTTGATTTCTTCACTCCTGGTGCTAAGTGGAGTTGATGAGACAGGAGGAAAGAAAGTGACAGGGATTGCTAAACATCTGAACATCTCTCCTGCTAAGCTTGGAGCTGCACTGAAGGTTATTTTGAATAAGAGAAGTAATTAACATGTCTTTTTTCAATGGTAAAATGGCCCATTGGAGATAACAAAGTGTGGAATTCAGACCCTGAGATTTAACTATGGATAATCACAGGTGGGAGAGTGGAAATGGCAAGTTTTCAATTTAAAAAAGTTACTTAAAAGGCCTCTTATGCAAATGCAAATCAATACTTTTCTGGAACAGGCACAAGTGAAATGCAGTTGTTTTGTGAAAAGTAATTGTGTCCAAACAGGAGATCAGAAGTGAGCCATTATAATGCAGAAGAGATCCAGTTCAGCCCATGGGTGAAGCTACTTGTCTGAGGCTGAGCCCACCATGGAAGAGGGCATAACTCATGCCAGATCTTCCTGACTGTGGGGTCACTTCTTGAATCTCCACAGCTCACAATACATAATATTGCACAGATTAACTGTGGATTTAAGTGACACTCCCCAAAATGTTGTAGGACAGATCAAGATCCAGATTCTGTTCTCAACCTCACCTGCAGTTTCTGTTTCATAAAACAGATAAGAATTGGGGTGTAGGTGTACTTTTCCAGAAATACAGGGTTACCATGAATCTCTGGCTCTTTTCTGAACGATTAACAATGAATCACTGTTTTTTACAAGTCTCAATGCATTCACTATATGCCAGGTGTCGCAAGAGCATGAGAACATGTACCAATCTGAAACTGGCTAAACAGCCTCACACTGGCATCTGTACTTGGTAGTAAGAGTCTTGAGAAGGAGCTACTTGGTTTTAACCTTCCTAGTATGGATAAGATACTTGTCATCTTCTTGAGCATAATTATCTTTCCACCCCCACCATCTCATCCTTTCTATATTTCCCAGTAGGAGGATCAAAAGAAAGTTAGTTAACTGCAGCATTCATCAGATAATCCAAAGGAGACATTAATCTAGAAGACAGTATTACCAAATAATTAATTCATGGGTTAATTCCATCCTTATTTATCTGATTTTCTTGTGATTGTGAGCGTGGGTTTTTCAGCCTAAATCCTAGTACAAAGGACTCTCTGCTTGAGGAGAGTGGTCCTGGAGGGGAACAAAGAGAGAAGAAAGAAATGTGTGTCTTCTTCAGGACACTTGCTAGCTACTGATAAGTTTTAAGGGAAATTATTATCTCAATATTAAGATAATACTTGGTGAGTTGCTGAAAAGCTGAAAAACCAGTACGCAAAAAACTATCCCAATTTTGTACGTACATGCATAGTTACTTGAAAAAATTTGTACTGAGGCTTACTTCCTTATTCTGGAATTATTAAATTTGTTTTCTATTTCTCAAGTCATCTCCATCTTTCGTTTGCTCCAGGCAACCACTGAGAGGTCACTAGGAAAGCAAATCTGTCTTTTCACCAGCGCATTTTCCCCTGTGCTGCTCTGACAGTACCAGTGCTGTCATGTCATATGTTAAAATGCAAACAGACTATACAGGGGAGAATCACCAACGAAAGAAGCCAGCCTGTGAGCAGTGGGACTAATAAAATGTGGTTTCCGTTGGCGGGTTGTCCTTTATCCCTTCCCCTTCATAGTGCACATAGTGGACCTTTCTCCATTTCTGTTGCAGCGTGCCGTTCTGTAAAGAGCAGGGCATGCAATGTCTATGCCCACTACTGCTTCGGCAATTGGTTGCTGCCAATGGTAGCAGCTGAGCTCTGCCTGCCTTTCCCTCAGAGCAATCACTAATTTGGGTTGGCCAGCAGCTCAGAAAGTTCTCTGAGACGATAGTTGAGGGAGAGGGAGGGAGTGGGAAGAGGTAAACAGATGGAAAGAGGCAGATAGCACAATCATTTAAGCCTCATTATGTACAAAACTAAGCTGAAAATGGCTGCTGGTGATTAACCATTAATGAAAGTTTATCCAGAATGCAGCAATGAGATGTCAAAGGTGTGATGGCACCAGCAATGCATTTGGGCAGTGTGGCAGGGGGCTATCCCTCCCGCCCCCATGCTTTAATTACAATTCTAGTAACTTTAAGGATCTTTTTGTCAACGATTGTAATTGCCGGCCAAGCCAAGCTCACCATCCAGAGTCCATTTAATTCCTTGCAAGAGGCTGAGATTGATGTGGGTTGAATACTAGCTCTCTTTCTGCATCTTTACAAATGTGGGCGTCATCTGTTTTCCCTGGAAGTGCTTCTTTCTCACAGACTTCCACAGGTTATTCACCCTACCTGGGAGTTTATACGAGGTTATAGTAAAACATGACATCATAGTTGTACTCTGTTAGCCGGTTTCCAAACATTTTGCAACTGATGGTTTTATCTTTAAAAATAGACTGTCTTTTTTTATTAGAAATGCTAAGCTTATGTCTTATTTTGTATGTGGTATCTAGATATTCCAGATAGACTGGAGATACATCTGAGTTTGCGGCTGCGCACAGGACCTCAAACAGGAACACTGATGCTAAATGTGTTGGCCAGAATTACATTTTACTTACATTTTGTTGTGATCTATGTTGAAATCTAAGTTGTGATATACTGTGCAGTACAATGGAAGATACTGAGTAAATAAAGAGAAATTTTGTTCTGAAAGAGGGCAACATTTTAAAAATTGTGCCTAAAATAGGCTGAATCTGGGCAGCTGAGCACCTGCCAGTCACTTCAAGCCAATTGGACCCACAGATGTAGCTCCCAGTTGTAAGTTGGTCAATGGTAGTTACTGGTGTGAAAATAACCTTAAGCACCCAAGTATGAAAATGGTTATTAACATTTTTAGCCTTTAGCTGGATATTGTTTTAATAAAATGTATAGATCACAGATCCAGGATTTTTGCAAAGGTGCTACAAGAAGCTTATTTAAACATTTATTTAAGTTCAAAGAAGTGGATTCCAAATGGTGTGGTGGTTTCTGTTTAAAGACATGTCAAATGAAATACTGCATGTTTGCAAGTGTTAGTTAAATCCCTAGTGACCTTTAGCTCACATAATAAGGTCGCTATCCAAGTGTCTGTGCTTAAGAGAAGCCAGCATTTAAATGTCCATTTAAAAATTGATTTGGTTGAATGATACTCTTCATCTTGTCCAAGGCTCAACATGTCCTAGAGGAGAATAAAAGGAGTGTTTCCCTTCTAAGTGTTTTCAAATGAGAAAGAATGATTGTTCCTAATTTTTGCATATGTCAGCATAATAGAAGCTTAGTCATGCAAATCCTTATTACTTGGCAGTTCTGCAGCAGGGGAAAACAGAGTTACCGTATTTTATCCGTGTTTATAGTTAAAAGCATGCCTTTCATTGTGTTTTTTAAGAACAGATGTCAAGACAATCTTCAAAACATAAATAAGTGCTAAAAAATATTGTTCTGATTTAAAAACCAGGGAAACCACCCCCTAGCTAGTTGAATGTGTTGGTCTTCATTTCCATAAAAAGACATGAACTGTTTATATGCTTCCTTCCATCTTCCATGGGGGGAAATAAAACAATTATTCAGTTAACGACAGATTTTATTTTACTATAATTTAGTGATTCTGCTAAGTGCAGTAGTATACGAAAGGAGTTTCAAATCATCAAGGATTTCTTAGCCCTTTATGCGACTACAGTATGTTGTAGTATGTTGAGTAAATGAGCTGTGGTAGAGCAGTGATTCACTCATGTAGTCTGTAGACACACGTAAGAACCAAGCTGGAGAAAAGCTGACTTTAGAAACATTAGCAGAGTAAGAAGACAAAGGGGAATGCAGGTGTCAGTCACATTTTAAGGTGCTCTTTACAGTGGCACAGAGCCAAGTGTATTAGGGACAAGGCCTTTTCCTTTCTTGTCTTTTCCTTTATGGAATAGTGTCAACCATAAGAAGACATGTCGGGTAATTACTGTTGGCTGTGTCAGGACAGATCTAGCTGTGACTCACCAGGGTAAAAACTGGCTGGGTCAAAGTCACATACTTCTTCCAAGCTAGCTAAAAGTGGTTTGTTTGCAAGTGAAGTTTTGCTTCCTGGCTTCCTTACACGGTAATAATTCACCGACTTACCGGTTTCTATGTGGAAATGTCAAGAAGGGGGTTTAGATGCTCATTTTTGCTTCTGTGCTGTATTCAGGTGCTCTGCTGAGGTTGTGCACACTGATTACATGGTATAAATCATTTGATGCCTGTTTGTTTCAGATCATCAGAGGAATGAATGAGACCTCTTAACGCAGCCTCGCTCTTTTGTGTAGATATGCAGAGAGTCATTGCACTGCCTGCCTCATCTGGATTACCGGCAGACTCCTCATAGGAGATATTAATTATAGGCGAAGCCGTGAATGCCACCTATAGTTAAGTTTGCTTGACACTTTTCATCACAAGATCCTGTTTTCAGTTGCTTATAAATTTGTCAAATGTATATTATTTGGATTGAAAATGTACAGACTGGGAGACCGCATCTGGCTGAATATCTAAAGCTTCAGAAAAAAATGGGTGTTTGGTTGTTTTTTTCCCTGATAACAAGTTTAAGAGGAATGTGTTGCTTTTTCACTTGTCTTAAAAATAAATGTGTCTATCCATTTTGTTGAGAAGCTCCAACGATTTAGAAAAATAATTCAATAATTGGGAGGCAGAAGTGATGTGTCCCAATGTTACCAGAATCCAGGCTTTACAAATGTCCTGGCACACGTGCAAGAAGAACTCAATAACTGTTAAAACATAGGAGAGACGTGGTGGAAAGTAAATTAATTGTGGAGATTTAAGTGAAGGTTCTTAATAACTACTGTTTTCCAGGTTTTCATTATATGATCTTTTCACCTGCGGAAATGAGGGGAAGCTCATCCCATTCACAAAATCACACGGGTGATTTCTCACTTGCAAAGCACTTGAGTAGTACAAGGATGGCATGACAGAAAAGTCAACAGACATTCATAATCCTGTCTTTGTAGCAAGTCTTGAGTACAGGTCAGTAAATAAGATCTGGTGCTTCACAGAGAGCAGTAAGAAAAAAAAAAGTTGAACATTCATGTGTGTAACAATTAGAATCTAGTCTGTCCACTGAATGAGGAAATGGCTTTAGGAAAAAATAGTCATGTCATCTGTAGTCTTGTATGCAATGTGTACGCCAAGGGGCCTGAAATGCAATTGTCTGGGAAATCTTGGAAGGTTGTAAGTTTTGAGTGATTGACTTTCTTTCGGTAATGTTCTTTTAATATGATTTTTGGCATATGATTTGCTACTTGGTATTATCTGTGGCTGAAGCAGTAGAGGAGGTAGACAAATGCATGAAAATAAAGTAATTCTGCACTGAAGGAAAGAAACAGCAAATTCTTTTCCTAAACCCTTGGATAACTTCCGATTTTGTCTGCAAAATAATATTTTTCCTTGGAGAGGAAAAAGGTGTTAGACATAGCAATTTCACTTGGATAGAAACGTCATCACATAAATAGCCTGCTGTGAATGACATTTTAGGCAGCTCAATCAATATCCTGCCAGGAGAAAAACCAGAAAAAATCCCTCGAAAACAGTTCTAAATGCAATGCATCCCTTAATTGCAGTTATATTGGAATTTTCTCATAGATACGTATTACTTATGAAAGAGTGAGAAAATAGACCTTGCATTATTTTAAAGTCATAACCATTCATATACCAATACTAATTATTTGTTGATGAAATATCTGTATGATGCGTTTTCTTCTTCTTTTTTTTTTTTTTTTTTTTTTAACTTGCCAGGGAATAGCGGATCAATATTCTTAATAACAATTATCATACACAAACACATAGCACTTCTCACTCAGATTTCAAAGAACTCTGCAGAAGTCTTACTCTTTTGTAGGTGGGAAAATAGCAGATAAAGATGAGGAGCTTGTCTAGAGCGTCACAGAGTATCTGAAGTACTGTGTTCTGCCCAGTGCCTGCCAACATCACTGCATCAGAGCTGCACTTTGTGCATGTTGTGTCCTTGGATATGTCACACAGGTCTGCAGGATGCCTTTGCACAGTGTAATAACACAGATTTTGATTGTTGTTTCTAAGACCATGAGTTTGGTGGGAAAGTGGTGTGAAAGCTAATCAAAGCGGAAAGTTAGAGTTGAAACAGGACAGTAGTTCACTAGCACATTTAACACAATTGTCAGTGCTTAATTAGGTGGTGTTTAAGGCTAAATATTCAAGTGTGGCATTTGGGATTTGATCTCTGGTCCTACACAAAAAGGTGAGAAAAGCTTCTGCCCTGACAAGAAGTTGGGAAAACTTGCAGCCTTGTGAAGAGTGGAAGTTTAAAGGTACAGACGGGCACGAACTCTTTCAGCAGCTGTGCTAGTTAGCTTAAACTGTCTAAATAGTAACGCCACTCACTTTAACATGAAGTGGCTTCGGTAGTGTTTCTATAAGCAAGCTCTGCCAACAAATGTGAGGGAGCAGTAACCTCTGCAAAGAAGTGATGATCAACAGCTGGGGCTCTAACCTCTCCCTGGCTTGTCTGCATCCAGCAGGGAACATCTGTCCAAAGCCTAACATCCAAAATTTACAGAACAAAGGTGTAGTTTGTTTAACAAAATTGCTCATATTAGCTAATAACGGAATGTGCTTTGATTCTGCTGGTGCCAGAACCACCCAACTTTTACTTTCCTTACTAAATCAGGATTGATTTCTTTACTGACAAAATGGCATCATGAACTTTAAGTAGACAGATTGCTGTTTTGATTTAACAATGGCCAAAATGGTACCCAGAACATGCACGGTACCATTTGAAACTTCAGTGTAACATGGTTCTTTATGTCACTACTTTGAATTCCAATGCTATTTTGTACTTATTTTCATAAATAAATAGTAATCGAATTTGGAAAGTTAGGACAAATGATCCATGAAAATAACTATTTTTTTTTTCTTTCCCTCAGAGTTTTTCTAGCCGTATTCATCTCTGTGAAACTACAGCACCTGCCAAAGGAGGATAAGGTCAAGTTGAATGTTGATCCCTGCACTTACTTCTGGGCATTCCGTGGTTAAATCATGCATTTGTCAGCCATAGAATAAGCCAGCGCTGAACAATCCTTGAAATAGCCCAAACCTTGAGGAAGAGCATTTTGTTATAGAAAAGGAGACAGGCAGAAGAGCCCTTGTAAATGTATCATCTACCGCCAGAACACAAATATGTAATTTGACAGTATCTTTTTGTGGACAAGAGGAACGAAAGTTATTTTAAATTTCTCTCTCTTTTCCTCCTGCTGTTGAGGTTACAGCTGTAACGAAATACCCCAAATGTCATTTATTCCTCTCTGCGCTTCTTTCAATATGAGTCTGCAAAGCAACAAGCAACATCTCTTGTGGAAAAAAGGGTATCTGAAAACTGTTCTGAGTACTGCAGATGATGAAATAAGAATGAAAGTCAAAGAAATACGATAAACGGTGTCTACCGAGAAAGCTCCCGTGGAACTGCTGAGTGAGGATCGCTGACGCTTGGAGTCACGTAATTATGAAACTTAGTGAAGATGAGCTGTCAGGAGATCTCTAATTAGATAGTGCAGCCAACCCTGATAGATAATGTTTCCTACGGGGTGTTACGTCAGAGAAGCTGGTGTGTTGTGCTCCCAGGGAAGTGGCCAAGAAAAGATATGGACTGGTAAAAATACACGGGAAGGTTTTTTTGGTGTGGGTCTTTTTGTGTGTAATCTACTGAATTCTCGGTTATTCAGCCCGGTCGTGAAGGAAAATAAAGGTTTTGTATTATCTGGAAAGCAGAGAGGTGGCTAGATACCCAGTAGGCAGGGGTTTCATTGCAGTTTACATTTACCTTCATTCTGCCATTTGGAAGATGATAAAATTAACACCTCATCCTAACTGCTCTGCTTTGCAGGTGTTATAGAAATGAGAGTGAAAAAATACCATTATTTGTAAGAAACCTTTTTTTAAAATCTCCTTTTGCACTTGAGGCAGGAAGTTGTGTTGTTTTATAGAAGAATTCTCTATTTACTTTGCATGTAGCTGTTCTTTTAGAAATATATTTTTTATACAGGAAGGTGTTAGTGGCTGCCATCAGATGGTTCTTACATCTGTAGAAAGTCTCAGATCTGGGTAAAGATGTTAAATGTGCTAAACAGCTTTCCTTCAGGCTAAACGATAGGAATATTTAAACATGTTTTTAGTTGTTTGTAGGAAGGCAGTAATCAAGCAAAGCAAAAGCTGAGCAGAATTAGGCCACGCAGTCTGAGAGACCATTTTCAAGTGCAGCAGAAGAAATAAGTCAGGTAAGAAGCTGTGAGTGTGGCTTAGGAGCAAGCGGGGAGTCAAGGCTCTTTGGGGCTTATGACTCACTGGCCAAGGAGGCTTGGGTGTGCTGAGCAAAGAAAGTGGCTGTTACTGTTGGATTTTTTGCTTCGTGTGATTACATACTTTGCAAACAGTGTTGCACAAAATACAACCGCAATGAACACCCGTTTGTATCCTCAGCTTCTTTCTCAGGGATATCGCCCATGGCTAGTGCTGCTCATCCAGCTGTGCAGGAGACGTATCTGGACATCGGGTCATGGCAAGAAACAGTAATGAACTATTCTGCCTCTGAAAGAATTTGTGATACGATGGCCAGAGAAGCAACACTAACAACTTCCTTATTCTTGGCAGAGAAATGAAAATTATATAGGCCACTTTTCACTCTTTAAAGAAACAGTTGATCACTGCTTTAAAGAAAGCATATCTATTACCTAGCAAAAGTACTTGAAGATAAGGTACATGGAGTGGAGAATGGAGCAACATTTACACTTCAAGACTGTCCAACTAGGCAAGATATCCCTTCACATTGGTGCAATTCTTTCTGCAGTGCTGAGAAGTATTTTGTGCAGTAGTAAAGCCCAATAACTCAGCTGCAAACAGGATCTGTTGAAAATGCATGATCTGCCAAATTCTGGGTGGGTGTGCTCAAAGTTTCATAGCTGCTTGTAAGCTTGGACCAGTAATTAATCATGAGGAAGTTAAGAAGGAAAAAACCTGAGCATAACATGACTGCCAAGAATATTATCAAAACACGCCTAGAGAAAACAGTGCTCTTTTATAATTATTTTATTAATAATATTATTGATATTTTTATCACAGCTGGGGTAATAGCTGGGGCTTGCAGGCCAGTCAGTGGGAGCTGTGCATGATTCTGAGCTCTGATGGTAGTGTCTTAAATGAAAAATGCACCATATTGTAACATCAGTGAACATCATGAATACGGGAATGAAAAACAGTTGCAAGCTGTAACCCGCCTGCATCAAAGCCAGCAAGGAAAAGGCATGTTGTACCCTGTACGATTGGTAAAGTAGAACATGATCATACAATTAAAGGTTCGTGTCATACTGGATACACGTAAGGAAAGCACTGCAACCTTGATACTCTGTTCACATACTAGGCATGATGAGCTACTTTTTTTTGTGTCTTGCTGTGCTAGCAGCCCCGTTGAAATTATGGAATAAAATGGGTAGGCATGGTGTGATCTGTCCTTTAATAATTGCAAAACACTCTAGGATCTTCAGAAGAAGGATGCTTGAAAACTGTGAAATAGCTTTTGTTAGATCAGGGGGTGGGGTGGTGAGGGGATGGAGAATGATATCCTGGGCCCCTGCTCAGATGGTGCTTGTTTAAATCTGTCACGTCTGAGTGGGGCACTTAAAGGCATGTTTAATGCCAAGTGATGAAACCTTGTTGAATAGGTTAAGCATTAGCTGAGTCAGGTGTGTGCCTGTACGCAGCTTGCCCTTTTCCCGGCTCTATCAGTCTACAGCCTGGGAGACTAACTGCGAATAGGGAAAACTTGGCAATGGAGCTGGTTTCTTACCTGATAAGTTGTAACAGACACATGGGTGATGCTGCCTGTTAATTTAGAAGGCATTTAACACTTAATCATGCTTGTCTAGTACAAGTCAGGAAGGACACTGCTTTCTGCAACCTCTAATTGGGTGCCATCAGTAATATAAGCTTAAGATTGTCCCAGTCAGCAACTGTATTGCCTAATCAGCACAAGTGTGTGCCCATTGGGTATCAGACACAGATAAACGGGAGAGAGGGAGAGAGAGATCTGAACATATCTACGCGATGAGCAGCATGTCAGGAGCATAGAGGATGTCTAGATTTATGTGCTTTTTGGCAGCACTAGTGAGCTATTAATCATTTCTCATGAATAGGGCTCTTGTAAATCAGAGGTAGGAAACACATTTCATCGATAATCATGGCAAAAATGTCAGCTTTGCTATTTGGTCATATGCTGATAGGATGCTTAGCACAGGAGCGAATGCAATCACACGCATAAAATCAAAATAGTACTCCCCTTACATGATGAGTAGAAAGCAGGGAGGCAGTAGAGAGGAGAACTTTTCATCAGTATTTGAAAAGCAGGGAGCTAACGTGTAATAACAGAAAGGGAGACCTATATTTTTAAGGTGAAGCTTTACTGAGGGACCCAGGGCTGAGTCCTAGTCAGCATCTGGATATAACACATGTTTAATAAGACACACTTTGCATCATTTTAACAGCTGGCTGATCAGTTCATGGTTTTTCTTTACTTTTATTGCCCTGTAATTTACTGTAAATGGCCCTTACGTGCAAATACTTCATTAGTCACAGGGTTGCATATTTCATGAAGTATACGGAACGCACTGCCAGAATTAAATATTGTCAGGTTAACAAGGGTGGGGTTTTTTCAGCTTTATCACTGAAGGCAATGTTCAGGGTGAATAGAAAAGCAGCTGGAAAGCAAAACGCGGAAGGTTTCCCTTCATGTTGTGCAAGCTCTGGTGGATGAAACCCATTGCTGAAGGACTGACATTTACAGAGCTCTTGGGAGGGAGTCCTGTGTGAGGGAGGTGAGGGACGAAGCCTCAGCCAGGACTTTCCAGTGCATTACTTGCTATAACCAGTCGAAGCTGAAAATCTCAGTGGCTAAATTGGGATTAATACTAAATCATTCTTACATTAAATATAATGGTGTCCTCGGTGTGCTTTTGGCTTAAGAAATTCCCTAATATTCATTTCCTTAAGGGAGCAAGCATCCCCTCTCCCCCCTGGTTTGTTCCACTGGCTTCCAGTCCTACACTGTTTCTCTATGTATTAGCAACGTACAGAACTGGAAATGACATGTAACTCTTGTCTGAGTTAACGCTGGTTGTGTTTACACCAGGGAATGGTTTTCACACAAGCCACCCGGTTTTGGGCACAGCCTTCTATAGCATCCATAGGAGTCCTGCCCCTCGCAGGCGTTGGGATGGAAGCTGCTGGTGACCGTCCCACACTGCTGGTCTGAATATGCTGAAGTAACAACCTGTGGGAGACCTTTAACTGCATTTCCTGGGAGTTGTGGGAAAAAAAGTTCAGGCTTTTGAAACTCTCTGGGAAATATCCATAAAACCCCATGAATCACAATCATTTTTAAATCTCCTTCAAATTAGAAGTCACGGTTTTTGCTTAGGGGGAAAAAAAAAGTTTTGAAAAGCACTCATGAGTTAGCTTGTAAACAAAATTATCCTGACAGTGACCTGTGCCAGTGCTCTTCTGTCTTTGTGTGGACCCGAGATGAATCGGGTCACAGCCAGACTTGAGACGGGGATGTGCTGTCTTTGCAGGCATCTCCAGTTTGGTGCCGTTGGTGTGTTCAGCGCTGCAGGCTCACCCCCAGATTCCTCATCTCCTCCATTAAACGACATCAATTGAATTATACTGGAGTATTTCCTTCCAGATGGCTAGAATACCGGCTTGTGTTTTTAGAGGGATTTTGTTATCACTTTAATTCTTGCCATTTGCAGGGTTGTGAAGCTTAGGGTAACTGTATTATAGCTATGGGGATGAATTTGTCCTCAGATAACTTTTATCCACCAGAAGGGGTGATTTCAACATGCTTGGTTTCTCAGGCAGTATTAATTTGCTACTGCCTGGCAGTGTGGAATCAGCGGAGAGAGAGCAATCCCCTCTCCTCCCTGTTACTTGAAATGCAACATGTCCCACGTACACTTCTTCAGATTTAGTGTTCCTGTGGTGGCTGCAATTCAGGACAATTCAAAAAACAAACCAACCGACCAGAGAACACACTTATTCCAAACAAGTATTTCAGCATCTTTTGTTTTTCTTTCTAGGTTTTTAGGTGCTACTTCATTCATTGTTGTGAAATTAGTTCTGGTTTATATTCCCAAACCTCAGTCACAACCTTAGAAGTTCTGTAGTTTCTGTTATCACTGTCTCAGGAGTGAGGTCTAAGTACCAGTGAGTTTCTGGAGATGTTGGGAAAGGAGTGGGATGAGAGTCAGGCTGTTAATATGCTATGCTGACCCCTTTTTTTTGTTTGTTTGTTTGTTTTGTTTTTTGGCTTAGATGCAGGCTAACACATTTTAGCTGACCTTTCCTTTTGCTAATTTAACAAACTTGATGCCTTTCAGGGTGTGGGTCCATGAAGCAGATTGCTCCCTGGTGCCACAGTTCAGTCTTGCTTTTCCTCTTTCTGCTCCTGGCTTCAGAGCCCTACCTCGTCTCCTCTGTCATCCTTCTGGCTTGTTGTGTGTTGTATAAGGCTCTGTTAAAGTGTTTGCTTTGGCTGAGGTGCTCTTCTGCCTGTTCTGTGAGTTGAAGCAGCTCTGGGCTGGTACAGAGGGAGCAGCAAGAGGGGAGCAGCAAGAGCCCACGGTTCGGAGAAGGGGGGCTGATGGAGGGAGAGGAGGAGGAGGAGGGATGGGAGAAACAGAGCTGCTTGTTTCATTGCAATAATCTAAACTGTGCCCTCACCAGTGGGTTTGTACAAAGCCAGCTGAAAGGATTTGCTGCATTTGCCACAGGGACATGAGAAGAGGCAAAGTCTGTGCCTCAGTCGCTGTGGTTTGATAGCCCAGTGTCCCGGCGCCCTGTCCATCAGCAGGTAGCGGCACCCTTCTCCCCCTGCATCGGGGGGATGTTGCCCCACCATGGCAAAGGCATTGGATGTGCACAGGAATCGAGTGGTGCTTGGCGTGGTCTTGGTTAGCCAGGAAAGACGCCTGCTACTTTTTGTTTCGATTTCATGTGTCTGGGGAACATGCATGTGTCTGCCTCTCAGACCCAGTATCTTTAGAAAATATTACTCCACGGCACTTTTAAAAATGATTCAGATACTTCTAATGACTTGTTACTTGGGTGCCAAATAGAATACGTAGAGCAGGATATTTTTCATCAAGTTCTTATTAAAAAGAATGTAAAAAACATTAATTGATACAAAGTCATAAAGATCTGGGACTCCAGTTATTCTCAGAGCCCTCAGGGTGAAATTAACCCTCAAGTAGAGGCTTTTTAAAGGCTTTTACAGCATGCCAGTCCCATGGGGGTTCTGAATAAAGATGTATTATGGAACAATTTTACTGTATAATTTTCAAGTTCAGTATCTGCCTTGGTCTTTTCTGTGTTTAGCTGACTTATGATCTTGCAGTACATATATTGATCCCTAATCTCAGACAGATTGAGAGTTCCAATATAAAGCCGCATTAATAAATTTGTCAGGTTGGTAAAAACCTGACCCACAATAAAGCAACGATTAATGTTATGTATGTATAGTACATAAATGTTTATTATCTACTTGTTATATATGAGCCTGACAGTCTGGTAGCTGTATGTGATAGACTATAATTATATGTATATAGTCATTATACATACACATCTTATTATGTGTTTATATGTAAATATGTATTATTTTTAGCCATTGTGGGGAAAAGTCAGAGGAAAGAATGGGGTGGCAAATGCCACCAGTTTCACTCTACGATACACTGAATAAAGCAAGCTTCCAGTCCAGACTAAAGAAAATATTGCCATGACTTAATATGACTTTTCTAACTGAAGAGTGTAACTTCAGAACAAGAGTAGCTGGTTGTACTTTCTTATAATGCTCCCCGTGATTTGATGCAACTCTTCCTCTGTATGTTTTCTTTAATTTTTATGTTTTATGTGAAAGCTGAACAGACTGAATTTGTTTGTAATTTGGAATTTAAAGCAAGGCTCTTTGTTAAAAGCCCAGAGGAAGTTTCCATATGACTTATGGGCCATTTGGGCTCAATTGAATTTAATGGGTTTCAGCTGCACCTCCACAATGGCTTTGAAGGAAGTGAGGGGAGATCTATAGGTCTTAATTGCTCAAGACTGGCTTGTTTCTCTTGAAAAGGCTGTTTGCAAGAAGCAGGTTGGGAGTATTAAAGTATATATCCTGAAAGGGATGAAGGAACTGCCGTTTGAGGAAGGGGCTAGGTGGGAAATAACTTTAGGACATTACTCAGCAGCTGAACTAGTCAATCTGAACTGGTCCGTGCCAAGTTCTTGTTTGTTTGCTTAAAAATAATCAAATAATTGGAGGGTATGGCTAAGCCCAAACTTCCTTTTGAGAAAGGATTGGGGATCTTGGAACTGACAAGATAAATTAGGCTGAGACCAAAAGACAAACCCAAACAGATAGTCGCCTTGGCCTCTCTCATGCTGGTTGACAGACATGAGTTTTTGAGTCAGCAGGTGAACCATGACTTCTAAGAGCAGCGGTTTGTTTATGCTTCCACTGTACAAAGCGTTTCAGTGGAACAGAACAAATCTAACTGGGCAAATTTCCATTTCTATTTCATCCTTCTTTCTGTATGTGCATCGCCAACTGGCTGTATGGATTGTTGTTACTGAGTTTGCTAGCGTTATCCCTTGGCTTCACATTAGGAGGTGTCTGACCCAGAAGAATCTCTTATGACCCTGTTCTCCCGGCAGGCAGGAGAACATGTGAAATGCAAAGTTAAGAATATAAAGGAACTATTGTCTTACTCATGATAAGCCAAGAGACCACATTACAGGAAGTTAACCTTCAGTGTACTCTATCATTTTGGCCGGCATCATACAGGCAAGGAGGAAGGGGACATTCTCCTGAGGTACCCGGCAGATGAATGCCAGATGGTACTGTCATAATACACAAAAAATAGCTAAATACCTACCAGTTGTGTTCAGTACAAAAGGAACATTTTTCTTTTTCCGAATCCTGCAGGGCAAGAACTCAGACAAGCATCTTAATGCAAACATCCCAGTAACTGAAATGTGAAGCTGGAAATCCAAAGAATTCTCCAAAAGCCTTAAGTAGCTCTTCAGGCTCAGTTCACGTTGGGCCTAATGGATCCTCAAAGGGGAGAATGGTTTATCAAAGACAAGCGTTTTAAGTCCAGCATGTTTACATGGTAGGTAAATGGGAGTTTGTTACATCAAATAGGGAGGCTTGATGAAGAACAAAATGACAGAGCTTTGCTGATGCAGCCAGTGCTGCCTTTATTGTCTGGCTAAATAGAACCTATCCCCAGCCTAGTGTCTGGGTCAAACCGAGGGGTTCGATTCTCTGTGGGGGACTTTCTTCCTTGGTGGTTTCTGAATCACGGTCAGGTATGCGTAGAGAAAAATCTCAGGCCATGGTCTTCACCAGCCCAGGGATGCAGCAGTGCCTAGCTGGGGGGAGATGTGTTCACTTTTCCCATGTGCAAATATGTCCATTTCAATTTCCATGCAAGATTGTAAGAACGAAAATATGCTGCCCTTTAGGGGAATGGCATTTGGCTAAATACCATGCATTGCTACAAACCTTAGATGTGAAGGGCCACGTGCAAACATTTACATACAAGAACATTACGCATGTGGAGCTGGGTCTCAGTCTTAAAGGAAAAATATTTCTGACTGCCTGGCTCTTTCAGGCTATGAAATTTATTGCCTGCAGACAGAGGCTGAGTACGTAGGTGTGGTGCTGTGACAGAAACTGAACGGTTAGCTCTGCCCTTCATCTCCTGTCCTTAAATCCTCGCCACCAGGCTTTATACAGCCTGTTTTCCTCAGCTGAGCTGACCTCGTTCGCCAAAGCAATACCCTTGTATATACGTGCCTCAGTCATTATTGTTCTGTATTCTGGCCTATTTCAAGATTAGAGGAGTCTTCCTCAAAGCTTCCCAGAAATGCTGCTAACGTTTGTGTGTGCATTGTCTTCGGTGGTTGCATCTTCTTTCATTAACTAGGGTAGCTGGTGTTGAAAACCAAACAGAAGGTAATGACAGACCACAGCGAGCTGTCTGTTGCTGCAGATGGAGGGTACCTCTAGGATTTGGGTCAGAAAACACTTGGCAAGCATCCCTCTGAATTATTCCTGTCACATGTTGAGGAAGCCTGCTTAGTGGCAGGGGTGAGGAAGGAAACTGAAATATTAAAATGGCTGCAATACGATATTTTTTGTTGTTTTATTTTTGTTTAGCATCGAAGCTATTTACAGCGTATCTTGCCAGTTTATTCATACTGTTGCTGTCATGGTTTTTTCCTGATTCTTTGCTTTCAGAACAGGTAAAAATCCCCACACAATCCCATTTAAGTTTGCAATGGCAGGAAAAACGAGGCTTACTTATCCTCCCTTTAGAACTGGACCTTGCAGAGGTACTATAAGAAGCCATTTGTTTTCTTTAAACACAGTTCAACTTCACAGAGGGGCACACACACATTCAGATGGTTTCCACTTGAAATTCCTCATCTAATCCAAATAGCTCTCAGCCTTGACTGTGAAGGGGCTCCCCCTGCCCCATACCTCCCCAAGCATGTGGCACTCCAGGCTGGGGAAGGCAGCACGCTCACAAAGTTTGCACGCTTTTGCTTGATTGCAGATACACCTCCAAAAGCTTTGATCCCCCCCTTTCTCTGCTGCAAAAGCTTTGATCCCCCCTTTCTTTGCTGCAAACACTTTGACCCCCCTTTCTCTGCTGCTCATGAAAAGAAGTAGGGTGATATTTGAGGGTGTCCTTCATTTCTTTGGAGACTCTCTTTATCATGCAGTCTGCTGTCTTGGGCAGAATAAGTTTGAGGTTTGCAAGCCTGCAGAAGGAGTCGCTGTATTTAAAGCTGACAATTGGGCAGGTCTGCATGACCTGGAGGGGAAACAGAAGTGAATTGCACCACGATGCTGTCTGTACCATCACTACTCTGTGTAAACTAACATCCTGTATTGTTTATAGTTCTTTGGTACAGTCTTTTAAACGAATACCTCTTTTTTTCCCCTCTTCTAGAGCGTGAATGGGTTACACAGGATTCAGGATGGATGGACGGATGGATGGTGGCAGAGCTGTTGCACCCTACTCCACTACTCTTAATGACTGGCTTACCAATTCTTCTGTCCAGGTCACCCATATTCTGTAGGAAAGGTTAGAAAGCACCAATGCTCTAACACCGTTCTTTGCCAAGAAATGGTCCCCTGATGCAACTGAAGCTGCTGTGGCTGCAGGCAGGGGAAGAGGATGCTGGCCTGGAAGAAATGACTGTAGGGATGGGAGAATGCCCACATTTCATTCCAGGTCCTGGAGATGCCGAGACTGCATTGCCCTGACTTTGTCACATTCCTTTATCTTTATGGGGACCTGCAAATCCAATTTATCACTCATAATGCAGTATACCTACAGCTTTTTTTGTATTTAACCAGTAAGAATTATTTTACAGATATGTCTCCTTTGTCTGCATATCATCTGGAGAAGTACTTGGTGCATATATACATGTTGACCAGACTTCTTTATTTATATTGCCATACCAGTTGTGTTGCTCATTGATCCACAGGATTACATTAGGCTCTATAGAAGTACAAAATCATAACAGTTCAAGATGCACATTCAAATATATAATTTTTTTCTTAGAGAGGGAAGGAAGTTATTTTGTTCCATGTTTTCAGTAATGTGTATTATTTTTGGTGGCTGAAAACCATGCAAAATGACAATACAGAAATGAAAAGACAGAAAGACTTTTGTCCAAGAAGCTCACAAACTAAACTTTGAGGTGATGAGTTTGGCTAACAAACAGAAGTGGGGCAGTGGGTTAAGGAAGGACAAGGGTTATAGAAATAAGATTAAGTGCAGTCCATGCAGCACACCCTAATAGACTTCTTTATGCCCTGCTCTAGCCAGATGCTGCAGAGAAATGGCCAAAGATTAGCTCTCAGGGGCAGGGAACTGTCTGTCTGTGTTTGTTTTTATAGCGCCTAGTTCAATGGAACACTAATCCCTGTTTGAGGTCCCCGAGTGCTATAGCAATACAAATATTATATGCAAAATAGTAGCAATAACATCCATTGGTCCAGCTCCTTGCTGCGTGCTGTGCCCCCTTTTTGGCCTTAGCCTAACCTAAGAAAAAGGAGGGACTGTGCGGCTCAGAGGATGCAGCCTTATTTTGGGTGTTTGTTCTTACCTTTTGAACTTTGCTTATCCCTTTCAGAAAGGATGCTTCAACCTGTGACTAAATTTGATATTAACCCTGCCCTTCCTCCTGTTCAATACTTAGTGATATCTGAAATGTTTGGATCTGACTATGTAGGGGCAGGAACGCCAGAAAAGAGGACTGTATGAGATCGGGGCATGGTTTGGAGCCCAACTTCTGATAAGGAAGCGGGAACAGGACACATTATTTTTTTATAAGAAGACAGTAGTTCTCAAAAGTGATTTCCCAGAAACTCAGGTGCTTGTAAAAGAGGCATCAGGAAACACTCATGCCTGACCGAAGGCTTTTGCTTCTGATGGCTGAAGTGGAGCCCAGATTTGAAACCGTTGTTCCCTGGCCTGCTGAGACCCGGTAGGTCCAGGTCTATCGTCATCCAGCAAAGCTTGCCAGAGTCAGGAAGGTCAGTAGCTTTGTGGGCTGTGAAATGTCTGGTCTGCTCCATCCCATCAGGATTAGCATGTGCAGTTGGCTCCAATGTGCTGGTCTTTGGAAGTGAAGAATAAGCTGGAAAAGTCAAACTGTGTTTAGAGCTTAGTTTTACATGGGGTCTGAGCCCAGCGTTCATGCCTCAGACATGCTTCTAACATATTTTGGCCACAGTGTGCGGTGTCAAAGTTTAGCTGGAAAAGAGTTTAAACACTGGTTTACTGTTTTGGGCCCCACGGTGGCCATCCTTCTCTGCTCCTTTACCTTTATTTCATCCTTTAAGTACAACTCCCGGCAGAAGCATGAGCTCTCACGCATCTGGTCATTCTTATGTATCTAAGTAATGTGGATTTGGGTCCAGAAGACATGGTCAAAGTTTGTCTAATTAGCTTCCTATCACTATAGCCAAGGCAGAAATTTAAGGTGCAGTAACTCATTTTATAGTCAGTCTATCTGGCACTGGATATAGATTGGAAAAAGTCTTTGCTTGAGCAAGAGGTGTGGTAATACTGTTATGCTATATTAAAGTGCTCTTTAAAAATAAATCAGATTCTCGTGAGTGCGAGAGACTAGTATCCTCTACCACAGCCAGACCCAATGCAGGCAGGTCTCCTCCTCACCCAGGATTGCTAAATCCTTCCGTGAGGACAAAAGCCAGCCAGAAAGTTGTACCCTTTTGGGGTTTTTTTTGTGACCCCTGAAGTATTTGCTGTTAGGTCTTCAGAAAGGCTAGATAAAGCATTAGCTATGAGCAGAAGAGTGCATTAGGAACCACACCTGTTCATCAGGGCTGTGCACGCACATCTCCCCTCGCCAAACCGGGCTGCTGTATCCAAAAAGGGTCCCAAATGTTTAGGGCAGAAATACTTGCGCCACTTGTGCTGTTTTTCTTCTGGTCTTCCTCTCAGCTTCCAAAAGCTGCCCCTTAAACACCACTTGTGAATAGAAAAAATGACGCACTTTCAAAATCTCCTGGGGAATGAGGGCTCGTATCTCTCCCTCTCACACTGATACTGTAATTTCACACTTTGTTTTTTCGCCAGCAGCTGAGCCTCTGCTTGTTACATGTGACACGTGTGTTTCATTTGCATTAGGGCTTTTGTAGTTTGAGGGGCCTGATGAGCAAGGGATAGGGAAGCGGCCGGGTGGAAGGGTGGCAGGAGGCACAGGGCTCTCCTGTGTCCCACATGGTGCCACTTTTGTCCTCCCCCAGGTGATGCAGAGTTTTGCTGACACTGAAGCCTCCAGTGAGACCACAGCCTTTAGAACTGCTCTCGCGAAGTGGTGTGTACGCACAGGGGGAAGAAACAGGGCTGGAGAGTGGAAGGGATGAGTCAGGAACACCCCCCTTGGCCTTGCCATCGGGATGAGCCCTGGGCACAGAGAGCCTAGAGGCCATTAGCCGAGCCTCTGCTTAAACAAAAAAAAGTCCAACGTGGTTTTTGTTGGCTAGAAACCAAGCTAAACTAGACAGGAGTTACGCTCTCCCATGACTTAGGATTTACAGCAGCTAGGAGTTAGTTCCTTGTGTCTGAATATTGTTGTGTCCCAGCTGCCACATTAGGTTAATTGCCTCCCAATTATCAAAACTTTTGGGGCTGATGATCATCTCAGAAGAGTTCACACGTTATTAGTCTTGTCTTTCACCAGGAGAAGGGCAAGTCGTGGAAGCCTTTGTGGGAGAGAAGCTGGGGAATGCCACTCGCTGCATTTCATAGCTTGCCTTAGCATGGCTGGACATCTGAAGTGTTGAAGAATAGTTTGACAATTAGGTGGAGGCTACTTCTTCCCATGCCTGCTGGTGGGATGAACTCTCAGGCACTTGTATAATCGCTGCTGGTGCTAAACTGTTTGCTTGAAGGAGGTTGTCTGCTCTGAATCTGATGTCTGGACACCGCTGTGGGTCTTCAGTTTCTGTGCTTTAATTACTTGTGGAACTTGCCATACGTAGGAAGAAAACTGAATTAAAATAACTTAGCTGTAAAGAAGATATTGTTGTAATAAAAGCCACCCCAGATGTATAAGGTTGTTATGTAGCAAAATTAAGCCAGGCAAATCTGTGGATAAACATATACAGCTTAGGTTTTGAATACCCAAAGGATACTTTCCTCTGGATGTCTCTTACTGATAACAGTGCAGCATCAGAAGTATTAAACGGATTCTCTGAGCACGACAAAAACCGATAGCTGTAAATAATGGCCTGTAAGCTCTGTGTTTCCTGAAATGCCAGCCCACACTGTGGCGATGCAATCAAGCTGCCTTTATATGAAACCTTCATGTACTGTCCCAATTCTTTTCCTCTGCATTCCCACCTTCCTGCCCCTTGGCATTCATTCACGCTGACATGTTATTAAAGTTGTCTCTGAAGCTGGCCCAAGGAGTTGTACATATTATTTACATCACAACAGAGCCTGGGGGCATCAGACAGGGCTGGGGGTCTGTTGTGCTAGCTGCTATTCAGCCTTTAAGTACAAAGATTGTCCGGCCCAAAGAGATTTCTATCTTGAATTTTAACAGGTAGACAGAGGGAGTCGATTGTTTCCCTGATGCTTCAGACTGTCCATTCAAGTTGCTCTTAGTAGCAGTCTTTAGGAAATCCTCCTCCTCTTTCCATACTCCAGGGGTATCACACAAGGCTGCCAAATTGAGATATCCTGAGATCGTCGCTAGCTGGTGGTGCAGCAGCCAAGCAGTGGTGTGGACACTAGAATTAAAGTGAACACAAAGATTTCACAAATTCATGGCGAATCCAATGTAATGCTGGTATTCAGAGCATGTACGTATTTCCACCTCAAAAGAAAACAATCCCCCCAAGTCCCTCAGAATCAACCAGATTTTTAAAAGCTTTTCACTGGAAAAAACCCTTTAAACCATTTAAAGCCGTGTTAGAAAGTCAGCCTGTAAGTATACAAAACACTGGAGACCATCATATGCTAATCTGAGCTTAACAAAACACATAGCATTACCAAGTGTAATTATACAGTCCAGCTATTAGTAGCTTTACCTCTGGCTGTTCTCCATCCTGCTTTCAAGCTACATCCTTTCCTTTCATCTTATTCTACACCACATGAAACAGGTGAGCTGTTCCCTTTATATAGCTCAGGGCTCCAGTCACATGGCTCTCAAAGCTTGGTATCTTCATTTAATCAGTTAAAAGAATCGAAATAATCAGAGATCTTTCATGAACTCCATGCCAAAATTTAATTCTGTTAAGCATTCAAAGCTTACCAGGTTCAAAAAAATCAAGAAAAAAATTAATTAATTTTTCCTAGGAATATCTACTTTGAAAAGCTGCCCTGGGGGGTACATTTGTAGTTTAGGAGAATATCTCTCACAAATCACCCATACATCACTGCTAGCAAGTTCCACAAAAAGAGAACTCCAATGCTTTTTATTGTCAAGGCAACACTGTGGTTTCTGCATCCCATTTGTTCCTGCATAGATAGTAACAGCATCCACTTTTTATCTGATTCCATTTGAATTTTTATCTTGACTTAACTGTTACTGATTTCTTACAGGAAAGTACAAGTTGTTTAGGGTTATCTTCACCAGTAACAACTTTTGACAGCAAAGAGATGGTGATACTTCCCCTGAAGTCTGTATTTGGTACCTCACCACTGGATTAGATGACAGTGCCAATGAGTTAAACTGGATAGAGACGTAATATTTCAGTTTTGGCGTCCTTGAATGCATGGGTAGGAATAGGGAATTATTTTTAAGGAGTCTGTGAAAGGTAGCTCAGATAAGGCAGACTCATGACAATTGTCTTAAATTGGCTTGAAAGGAGCCTGAAGTGCCCCTGGAAAATGCTGTGGGGTCTGCAGTGGGGAAAAGATTAGAGCCCTGGGGCTATGCTATCTGCTGTGATTTAGGAGCTTGGGTCCATGTTATCTGTTGTGCCATTCTTTCTCCAGCACAAGATTAACCTCACATTCTCGCATATGGGTATCTCCTCCCACCAAGACCATCTGACCCCAGAGAGTGCAGATATTGCTCAGACAGGCATGCAGCAGTTCTGTTGCCATCCATCGCATGTTTTTTTTTACAGCCAGTCGTCGGTGGGTAGTAAGTGCCATGGCACATCACAGGTCCCAGGGTTAGGCCTCTGAAAAGCTGCAACAGTACCTTGTTGGTGAGTCAAATATTTCCTGACCTTCCTACATTCCCTTGAACAAAAACAGGGAGACATCTTATTGAGTTTCTATCAAGATCTGTGCTGCTTTTAGCAGCAGAGGGGGCTTAAGATGTCTGTTCTGTGAAAATAAATAAAATGTGTGTGTGGGAGTTTGATTGTGAGACGAAGAGCTGTATTTTCCAAACAGAGAAGTAAGTGGTGATAGTTTTGCTGTGAGTTCATCTGCTCTGGGAAGCCACCTTCCTGATATGGGGGTCGCTTCTGCCTATTTTGCTAAGGACCTCTGGAGATCATCTGGTCCAACCTCTTGCTCCAGACAGGATAGACTTTTAAAGTTAGGTCAGGTTTCTCAGGGCTGTGTCCAGTCGAGCTCTGAGTATCTCCACAAAGATTCCATCTGTCATGGTTTAATCCCGGCCAGAGACTAAGCCCTGTGCCGCCGTTTGTTCATCCCTCCCGCCGCTCCCCCCCCCCCCCACCCCCCCCCCCTGCAGTGGGATGGGAGAGAGGGCTGGAAGACTAAAAATGAGAAAACTCCTGGGTTGAGACAAGGACAGTTTAATACGTAAAGCAAAAGCTGTGCATGCAAGCAAAGCAAAGCAAGGAATTAATTCAGTGCTTCCCATGGGCGGGCAGGTGCTCAGCCATCCACAGGGCAGCAGGGCTCCATCACGCGTAACGGGGACTTGGGAAGACAAACGCCATCACTCTGAATGTCCCCTCTCTCCTACCCTCAATTTATATGTACTCAGCATGATGTCATATGGCACGGAGTATCCCCTTGCTAGCTGGGGTCAGCTGTCCTGGCTGTGCTCCCTCCCAGCTCCCCGTGCCCCTCCAGCCCTCTCGCTGGCAGGGCCTGAGAAACTGGAAAGACCTTGACTTAGTATAAACATTACCTGGTAACAGCCAAAACCATCAGTGTGTTATCAGCATTGTTCTCACACCAAAGCCAAACTGCAGCACTGCACCAACTACTAAGAAGAAAATCAACTCCATCCCAGCTGAAACCAGGACACCATCCTACAGGCGAGCTTTGCAGTGGTGAATATTTTTACATTCTTTGTATTTTGCTCCCCTTATATCTCATCAAAATTTCTCCAGAGGCAGCCTGTGCCTGTCACCTCCTGTCCTGTCACTGTGCACCTCCAAGCAGAGCCTGGCCCTGCCTTCCCCATGCTCTCCCGTTTGGTGGCTGCAGACTGCAGCGTGACCCCCCTTTGCCCATCTCTTCTCAAGGCTGAACAAGCCCAGTTCACTCTGCCTGCCCTCCTGCATCCATCGCCTGCTCCAGCCCCCTGACCATCTTGGTGGCCTTCCACTGGACTCCTTCCAGAATGTACCAGGGAGCCAAGACAGGACACGGCATTCCCAATGCGAGCTCTTAAGCGTGAATACAGAGGAATAATCACCTCCCTCAACCTGCTGGCTACATGCTTGTTGAAACAGCCCAGCGTTTGGGGTTGAGTCACAAGGAGGAGGTGGAGGCAAGCATGGGTTAAGGATGGATGTGCTGTAGGGCACTGAGGTAACACTGCTGCCGCACACTCCCATCGCAAGTGGGATGGCGAGGTTTCGGCAAACAGGGTGTCTGCTCACAGCTTTCTGCCCCACCCTGCTGCTCAGACAGGCGAGAGATGCTTGTGAATCACTGTAATTCAAAAAGAGCGTCCTTTGCTTGCAGTTGCCACAGCTGTGAGCGGCGGCATTCGCACAGATGATTCACAAAGGGCTCAGCTTCCCAGGCCCAGGGGTTGGGGGGGCCACCGCGTGCAATGCCAGACATTGCAACCTCATCTGTGTACGAGAAGTCTTACGTGTACCGTGGGAGTTGGTGGGATTTGAATTAAAACCACAGTGGTTATTCCTTTCTCTCCTTTTCCTCTGTTCCTCTGCATTTGCGATGGAAGCTGTTGAAGACCGTGTTAAAGGATTTGTTTGCTATTTCATTATTGGATTTGGCTGGAGAACTGTTATAGGGAATTGCGTGGAGTGGAGTTCTCCCTCTTCTCCTAGCTCAGCTTAGGAAACGTGGCAAGGTCACCCAAGAGTGGGCAAATTTCTTTGTCAAGCCATAGACAGATTTCATACGGGTCATGGCAGGAGCTCCAACTTTAACCCTGGCACCACCAACAGTCTTACAAGAGCTGTGAACTGTTTGGCAGAAAACTGGCAGCGTGGTAACCAAAATCCAATTTTGCAGCAAAGTTAGCTTTCTGCCTTTTTTTGGCTACTGTTTTGCTGTTGTGAAAAGCAATACATATGGAGGCCCATTAGAGCCTAAGGCTATTGTTGATACAGTCTTGACTCGTTCTTGGCACTCCTCCTTCACCTTCCTTTGATAGCTCAGCTGGTAGAGTGGAGGATGTAGGCTGTCTCTAGAAAGTAATCTTTAGGTCGCTGGTTTAATTCTGGCTCAAAGGAAAGGTTTTGGGGTTTTGTTTTGGTTTTTGTCTTTCACTTATTTCTGGAATTTGCAACTTTGCAGAACTGCCCTTCCCAACCATATGCCACTCTACGACCTGTGAGAAATCTAGTCTGTTTAAAACATACCATTTTCACTACCCTCCTTGTCTACTTCAGCCTGTTCCTACAGCTATGGTGTTTGGCCATTGCCACCTCTGCCATTGTACGAGCTTCTCTTCTGCAGGGGCTCAGCACCTTCCACGGTCCCTTGTTGTTAGCTAGAGCAGACCCACTGTGTGGAGCTTGCAGAGCCTCTTTTAGCTGATCTGGGTGTGGAAAATGGGGGCAGGTCCAGTTACTGGGGCCTCCTTGTTGCTGGTGTGACCCCTTTTCCTATGCCATCCTTGCATTTTGAAGTTCATAGTTTTTCAGGCGGGGAGACTAAGAGACGGGGAAGAAAAATGTTTTTGTGGCGATAGGAACACCATGATGACTCAGGTCCAGATATTTGTCTGAGGCAGGCACTACACGCAATGATGATTGCTGGCCTTGTGAAAGGGTTGTGAATGCCACCGTGCACGCTGCCCCGAGGTGTACGGTTCCCACGCACTGCCCATTTCAGTGAAGGCTTGTAAAGGCTGGGGCTGGTTACGAAGGGAATGGGTAAGACAGAGGCAGTAGAGCCCTATGAAAGGGCACCACAGGCCAGGTTAACGAAGCATTCTAAGGACTCCTTCCTACAGAAACCAATACCAGAAACTTTCAGAGCATAGAAAACAGGGCACTGCGACCTGTTAAAGAAAATTTTGTTTCACGCAGGAAGCTGACTCACTTTCACAAGACACGCTCAGTTCTGAGAGGTCCGTAAGAAGCTTTATTAAAGAAAAGATTAGAGGTTTTCAGATGTTTACATTAGATGAGATGACATTAGGGATCCAAATCCCAAAGCTCATGCAAAGCTTCTCATGAAAAGCATCTCTTCATGCAAAGTGCAGTGCTAGGCTGAACAAAGATAGGAGGAGAAGGTGGCAGTTCTGTTCAGTTGCTTACCTTTCATTGTGTTATAAATATATTTAGTATTGTTTAATCAGAAAGATTTTCTAGAAGTTGGAGTCAAATGCATCAAGGAGCCAGTACTAAGCTAGAATGAATAATCAAGTGATTATATGTCATTCCAGTATTTTAATAGATTTTTTTTTTTTTACTAATTAGCGTCAGATCAATGACCATCGATCATAGTAGAACACCGGTTTTCTTTGTCCTTCCAAATCCAGCTGCATTAACTCCTCTCCAGCCTGCACAAGAGTACACGCTTACAACCTCATAACCATGATGGGTTTTTCAGCACGGGGAGGCACAGGAGAGGTGAGAGGCTGTTCTGCCTTTCAGCACCGCTGCCAGCCCTCTGGGCCCTGGGGAGCGGGCAGGCCACGCACTTACTGCTCCCTACGTCCTCCCACAGCGGGATGGGGTTGTAACAGCAAGGGTGGAGAGGCAAGCAGCCTCCGCAGTCCTGCCAGGACTCCCAGGGAGGAGGATGCACAGCAGTGGTGTGGGATTCTCCGGTGGGAATCTGGCAATGGCTTCAGATGAGGAGGAGGAGGAGAGGGGTATGAGCCTGGGTGATGCCACAGGAGGAACTAGGGTGTATTTCTAACCAGCTTGCTTTACAAATCTGTCCCGTGGTGCCTGGAAAAGATTTCCTCCTTGCAATGCACCTTGTACAGTCTTGGTGAGCGTTAAGACAAAGTAGGAACCTTTCCAAATGAGTGAATACATGACTCATGCATTTAATTGCTGCAATAAGCCTGAAGCTTTTGCTTCAAAATCTGCCAATAACTGTGAAAAGTCAATCCTTGTGCTCGTATCACAGAAGAGACTGATGCTTTCCCTGGGACTGGGGAATGGTAGTGACTGATGGACAGACTGACTGCCTCACAGGTATTTTGTTGATGTGCAGATCTTTGCTGACTTAGTATTTCAGTCTAGGTTACACAAGGTATGATTGAAGCAAGAATGGAGGGAGGAAGGATTAATTAAAAGTAGGTTCTCATCACAAGTGGTGTTCGTTCTGTGGTTGAAAAGGGCAAGTTGTTACAGCGTCAGTTCACCCTCATATTACTGCGCACCAGTGGGTAACTGGGTCCTGGTGGAGAACATCACCTGATGGGGTTAGCTTCTGTTACCCCATGGCTATTCCATGCCATGCTATTTCAGCTACCAGGACTGCCCATGCTGATACAGTGGTGACAATGACTTTGTACCTTTCTCTGCAATGACACCTGTGGAAAGTAATTTTATAAAAGCTCCAGTGAATGTAGCCATCAAGCCAGAAATATGAATTTAAATAAAGTTCTGCAGTTGTTCTTGCATGTGTGAGCTGAATTTCAGATAGCAAAGGTAGGAAGTATTTTAAAATTTTATTGTTTTCAGTGTTTAGAAGCTTCAGACTTTTCTTTAACCTTGAACAAGATCTTCCCTGGCTCGTCAGATATTGTGAAGTTCACCATGTCCTTGTCTGAGGAGTGGCGCCCCACAGACCAGACCTCTGAAAGATGTAGCCAGCTGGGGACACAACAGAGCAGCATTACTAAGCTCCTATTAGAGAAGATAATGTTTGTTATCCATGGGATCCATTCCTTCCCTTTCCAAATTACTTTTTTCCTCTTCTTATCTCACATCTTGTCCCAACCCAAACTTTTAACCTACCTCCTAGCTTAGAAGCAGCACACTGCATGGTGAAGGAACTGAAGCTGACACAGTTGACGTAAACATATTGCAAAATATCTGTATTTTCTCCATAAAAGTGCAGCACTTGCTTTCCTGTAGGACAGCTTGGTGAGTCGGATCTGATTGCTCGTGCCCACAGCACTTCTTAAAGTGGTTATTTTGCACCTTGCCTAAGCAGCAAGCGTTACGTGGTTTGTGACTGGTCTTGTCTGTGCTCATTCTGAAAGTAATTTTTCATTAAAAATTAAAAGTGCAATTTTGGTACTGGCATAACTCCCACGTTCTCAGTGGAACTCGCTTTTAATGACTTTGTATATCTTGACCTTTGTTTTGATTTTCTAAATGAATCCTAGCCTCGCTTTAGACACCTGATTTCACCTGGTTGCATCAAAACCGTATTGCAGGGAACGCTTCTTCTGGCACAACGTGAAACGTCTGAGCGATGCGGGACCTGCCTAAGGAAAGGTGGTTACCCTTAACGAAACTTCAGAAAAACTGGGGAATCTCCAGAGTTTGAATGATGTGAGCTGGATGCTCTGCTATCAAGTGTCAGCCCAGAAATGTAGCACTGCATCTGTGATTGGACTGAAGACCTAACTTTGTACTGAGCCTGCTGCTTTCCTTTGAGCTCTGGAAGTATTTTCTGCTGCCCTTGCTCTCTTGTAGCCACCTGTTGCCTCTGGTCATGCAAATTTAGATAAAGCTCTTTGAGCAGGGTCATATCTTTGTAAAGTTTTTCATGATGGCAAGGAAAACATGGTCCTGGTTCCTGTCTGGAGTAATAATACAAATACACAGTAACAACTGCATCATTCCCTTACAGCTCTAGAGGTAGAATCATGGCAATTAAAATAATGTGCAATTAAAGAGAGCTTGGAAAGTCTTTTAAGACCAGGAAGCAAGTCAAGATGTTTTGCTGATGTTTTGTGGGTTTGTAGAAATTGCAAGTGGCTGCAAATTGGTTTGCTTTTGCCATGAAGTAAAACTAGTCTCCAGTGTGCGTTTGGCTGAATTTATGAAAAGCTTCTCAGCGTGGCTGGAAGTGACCAACAGCAGTTGTTGCCTTTACTGGCGACCACCAGATCAGGTAGATTTACACCGAACCAAGCAACAGTTTGCACATTTCTTCAGGCCTTCTTAACCACCCTCTACCAACAATTTTTTCTTCTTCCTATTGTAGTTGTTATAATCAGGCCTTGATAAGAATTGCTGCCAGAGACATCCAATCAGTCCCATGTTATCATCTGGAAATGATTAGAGTCCTCAGGACAGATTGAAGCCATTTGATAGCATTGATTAGTTCCTTATTTCAAGTTGTGCCATTTCACCATTCACTGTTTTAAAATTCTTGCCTCATTTACAAGGATACTTTTTTTTTTTACATTGTAAATAATAAAATGTATTTTGTTGGGTGAATCCAAATAAGCTTTGAAGTTTGTGGCTTTGTAATTTGGAAGTCATCTGGACAGTGTATGCTCTCTTGTCAGCTTTAATCAATGCACGATAATCAATTATCATATCAAAGTGTTCAATTACTCCTTAGTGATGAGGTGCTGTAGCTGTTTGGCTTCATTTCCGAGAAGATTCTCAGCACTCCCACTGCAGCGCTGGGGTTACTGAGCTGACTGCTTAAAGATGTCTGCTGTGAAAATGAAGCTGGTGCTATCCAAACATCAGCCTCCTCACACAGAACAGTGTCACGTGCTTCTTTGACACCTCAGACCACTTCTTTCTATCTAATTTATCAATTGGATATACAACGTTGTTGCCAATTCCAGAGAAAGGAATCTGTCCATCTGCCTGTGCTTTTCTGCTTAGGAGGGATGCTAAAGGTCCTGGCTCCTTTGTTGAGTCTTCGGAGGTTTCAGTATTCCCTTTTCCTGCAGTACACTACCCTTCTGTTTCCCAGGGATTACAGGAGGAAAGTTACTGCCAACTCTTGGGTCAGTAGGTTTCATGTTTATTTGAAGGCCGATGAAAAGAAATGTGAACAGGCAAGGCAGGATTGCTGCTTAAGCCCCCCCAACTTTATAGAGGCCTGAGGAGATCTGTATTTGTGAATTATGGGTCTCTTCATATTCGGAGCTGGGATGTTGGTACTCCATATTGCCCTTTTTGCAGTATCTGGAGATGAAAAAAACCCTCTAATAATTTTAATGTCAATATAAGGCTGCTCTGGGATCACTACGTTTTGAACGCCACACAGTCTTTAGTGTATACATCCTCATGTCCCTGTGACATGGAGAGCTGCCAACATCCCTATTTCACATAATGTTAGTCCCTATGGCTGCTGCTGTTGAGTGATGCGTCCTAAGAGCCTGCAGCAGAGCAGGAAAAGTCACCTGAACCTTCAGAGGCTTTGGCTGCTGCGTGTCCTGACGACCCTTCCTCGATTCTGGAGTTCATTGCTTTCAGTGTACCATTGACTTAACCCTCCAAGAAACCAGCAATGAGTTTTCCCTTGATTTCAGGGAAAAAAAGATTTGCAGCCTGAACAATCTCCTTGGTGCCTTCTCCCAGCAAGATATCGAAGTACCAGTGAATGAAACTCTAGGAGGATATTGCTGTGTTAAACCTCGGGGTGTTGCTGCAACCAGTTTTCAAGTCCTGAGTCCATGCCAGGACAGCCAAGTGGTGTGTGCTGGAAGGGAGAGATCCTTCTGCTGTGGTCAAACGGAGAAGGAGAAGAGCTGTGGCCATCAAGCAGGGCTGCTGGTAGAGCAGCCTGGCTCGGAGTGTCTCCATCCACCCACCCACCTGCTGTGGCTTTCCTTTGGGAAGACATGTGCGTGTGAACAGGCTGGTGCTCGCTCCTTCCTGAGGAATGGAACGGCACATGCAGCTAGGGAAGGTCAGCGAGAAAAGCAGCGAGGACGTGAAAGCTGTGCTTGAGCCAAGTTTCACCAGGCTGAGGGAAGGAGAGCATGAGGGGCTTTGCGGTGAGTCTAAAAACATAGCAATTATCCTCAGCTCAGCTTGCGATTGAGAAATAATCAAACTTGTGATGAGCCTTGTGACCTGCCAGACCTCTTAACTGAACTGCAGCTGAAGAGGTTCACTATAAAAGGGTACAGGCTGCTGCTTATTGTTGATTTTTAACCGTGAGAGTTCCTAAGGGAAATAGCATATAGTAATAATGTTTAATGGTCTTCTGATGAGCATCTGGTGCTGGGTGTTTTTTTTTCTTTTAAATTGCATTAAAATTAAAACTGCAATATTGCACTGAGTCCTCATTTCCTGTTGGGAGAGGAATTATGATGCTCTATTGATTGGCAAAGCTCTTTCCCGTCCTGCGTAAGTGTGGTTAGTGGACAGAACTTCTCCTGCAGACACAGACGTGCCCTACCACCCCTGTCAGTTCTGAAAGTTTTTCCCTCTAAATTATTCATAGAGAAACCACTAATCCTCAAAATTTAAAAGAGGAGAGAAGGTATTAAAAAAATACTCTCATGTATGCCTTTGCATTAATTTATGTCCTATCACATTGAATAAAAGGAAACAGCGAGTTAAGCATGTTCAAGAAGGCACATGATGAGCATAATTGATGCATTCAGCCTATAGAACATACATATAATAGTCCATTGTAGTTATGGGATTGGCCAGCCAGTATTTTTGCCTCGGAGATCATCACTTAAGCAGATGACTCTTGACCCTTTTCTTTTAGTGTTTGGAGGAATTTGCCAGAAAGTGTCCTTTTGTGCCAGCCAGCCTTTAACATCTCCCTCTGAGCAGCCTCGATTTTTCATTTAACTTACTTCTGAATGCTAATCTGCTTTTCATCGCAAGGATCTTTATGAGAAATACATTGGAGCCTTTTCAGAACTGCAATTGTAAAAGCTTCTTCCTTACTTGTTAAAAGCTTGTCACAATGTAGCAACAATGTACTTGTTGTAAAATGGTGTAAATTTTAACAAAACCCCCAAAACAAAAAGGCAACGGAGCAATGCTGAAGCAACATGCTGGGTGTTTCTGCACGGAAACTCGCTTACCTGTGCAGTCCTTGGAAGCGTAGGGAATTTAATTCATAGCAGCAGATGGGAGAGCAGAGACACTTACTCTTGGAAACAGAAAGAACTGCTCTGACGTAACTTGGCAGTTGCCATTGGTCCCGGTCACCCCGAGGTGGCTGATGGGCAGAATGAAGAGAGAGGCTCAAAGCCTGGATGGCAAACCTCAATAAACATATCTGCCTTAAATAGGTGCTGACTCAGGAAAGCAAGGGTGCTGGCTGAGACCTCGAAGATTGAAGTAGCGCATAAAACTGGATGGTTCCTTTTCAACCTTGCTGGGAAAAAAGCAAAGGGGCTACCAGTAAAGAGAGTGGGCTCACTGGGGAGAGCCTGCACTGAGTGCACGCATCCCCTGGGGGCAGCTGTCACCTGAACGCTTGTTGGTACCCAGGTCTCCCCCACCAGATGTGCTGGTGCGTGCAGGGACCGGGAAGGAAAACCCAGGTTTCAGCTGGATTTGGATTTGCTCTTTTAGGGCTGCGGTGAAGGGGTATTTTTCTCATCAGCTACCCTCTTAGAAGGGGAGTGCAGGTAAACTTCTGGAACGAATTATAAATAAATCCCATTCCCTCCTATAAAACAGAATAAAAAAGCCTAACGTCAAGGCGAGTGATCAGGGCTCATCGGTGATTTAGAGAATGAATGTGACTTGGAGCCCCCCTCCCCCTGCCCCGGTCACGGTGGGTGAAGAGCCCCCTGAAATACGGCTTCGCTAGAGCCAAGGTGCCAGCAGGCTCCTGCCTGTTGGCTTTTTCTGCCGAGACCTTCCTCTGCTCAGTGCACATGACAATACCCGCTTTATTTTTAAAACCTACACAAATGATGGCTGCTTTTTCTTTGCTTGGAAAGGCAGACCTTGGCAAATAATTACTTCTGCTTCCTACTCCTAACATATGTATGACTTATTATTTATAGAGCCAAGTAATAAAAATGGGAATGATTTTCTTGACTCGGTAAGTTACAGCTTAAACCAATAAAAGAACAAAGGAGGGGGACATAAGAAGAGGACGTAGGAAAGGGTTTTGTTTAAAAAGTCACATGCACGGCTAATAGATGTATCCAGAGAGAAGAGATAAAATAGCCCAGATTAATAACTGTGTTGTTCTGCTGGCTTATTGCTTTCCAAAGGCTTTACCCTCTGTGGACACAGAGCTGGATAAAAGATGAAGCAGTCGCACTCCACATTTTAGTCATCCTAGTAATGATGGCGACATCTCTGTTACAAACTCATGTTCTCCAAGGAAAGCAATCCTCTCTCTAGTACTTCCAAGGGAAAAATTAATCGGGTTCACTTCCCTCTGTTGCCTCTGTACTTGCTCCTCCATTCTTTGCTTCTCAGTGCTTGACCTTTGTTGAATTAGTCATGTAAAGCAACAAAATGCTGCTTTAAGTTCATAAATCTTGATCCTCCTATTCCCGGTGAACAGGTCGAGCTGAGAAAGTGAAGAAGAAACCTGTCAGGATGCCATAACAAGCACCGTATATCAGAAACCCACTGGACAGAAAACCTAGCTCAAACGCTCACTTTGTTTTTGCAAAGCAGGAAATGTTGCTTAAATTCATATAATAAACGTTTCTTTGTCTATCATCGGGAGCTTTCATGTAAGCTCAGATTAGCTGGAACTCAGGACAAGGCCTGAACTTTGCTCCCCCATCGCTATGAAAGCAATTTTCTGGGGCATTTTTTGAGGAAACCCCTGAGCTTTTTAGCTAGGCAGAAACACAATTGACCTCAATACTGTGTTCTTCACTGACTAGAGGGAAAGACTTTCAGGCTGATATTTAAAAATAAGAAAATGTCTCAGAAGAAGAGAGAGATGGGCAAAGATCCAGAGGTGGAGAGAACCAGCGAAGGGGAAAAGTCCACCACACATATGGGGAAAAGAGGGACAAGGATGAGCTTTTTAAACTTAATTCTTTCAGTTGACAGGGGTAGAATCAGAATGCAAGTACAGGTTGAAAGAAACCCACAAATTTTCTGTTTTAAACTGTAGAGAAGTTTGAAACTGGTGTAAAATGAGTTGATTTTCCTTCTTTTTCTTGCTTCATACGAGTGCTGGTCCAGAAAACACCGTTGTGTGTGGCATCAACAAGATGTGAATCCATGGAGTTGCAGATATCCTTAGTGCTGATGTCTCTGACGGATGAGGGCTGGGGGGCTCAAGGAGGGTTGGGGTGATCTGGGCATTAATCGCTTGGGTAGGTACAGGGGAATGTGCTACCATTCATCTGCGGCTTTTACCAGGGCCCGACACTTCTCCTGGGGACTTTGCAAGCAGAACAAGCTTTCCCAGCAACAACCTGGTGTGGGCTTGTGTTGTCCCTGCTGTCCCCCTGCCACGTACCTGGCGGCTCTGCCTTCCGCGTGGAGGACCTGGAGCACAGGGGGTGAACGTCTCGCCCGCAGTGGCGGGTTGCTTCAGCCGACAAGCCTGGCAATCTTGTGCTTTTATGAACACTAAGCTCACCTTGGATATTAAAAGAAAGAAATGCATTAGCTGGTAAGCGTGTTGGGTGTCTTCCAAGGCACACTAGCCTGTTGCTGCGCACACCAGCATGGAAACAATTTGCAGGCTGGTGAGCCGGTGAGCTCGCTCCCAAGGAGCTGTGCCACATGCTCGTCTCTCCCTTCGCCTTCAGGGTCGTACTTTATTCAACCTCTTTTGCTCCAGTGTCACCATCTGAGCTTGAACGTGGCCTTCTGACACGGAGACCCTGGGTGAGTAGAGCCACATTAGTTTAAAATCCCTAGCCAACCTTATTTTTTGGCATGAAGGCGGCTGTTACGGCATTGTTTTTATTATTCATCAAAAGGAAACTTTTCAAAGTAAATACATCAAATACCACATAACATAAGCTCTTCCCAACCACTGCTTCCTCTCCCTTTTTCTCTTCCCCTACCTCCTATTTTTATAAGTAATCAAGTTGTTACTCTAAAGTCAATTTCAGGTCATCTTTCATTTGCTCAAAATATATCCTTATTGGCAAGCTATTTTCCCATTATTCAGGAACACACATATTGTTTTACTTACAGCTGTGTGCTGTATTTTATGTTCTCATATAAATGTTATGCCTGGATTATCATAACTAGAGCAAACTGGTTTTAGGGTTTGTTGTTGTTGTTATTTTTAGGTTCCTCCTCCCCCCCCCCCCCCCCCTCCCCCCTCCAAAACAGGAGAGAAATGTTGTTATATCTATTTTTTGATATCTTTTCTAGTTCTTAAAGTGACTCAGCTTTTCACTTTTCTCTCTAGTAACGTAGATTTCCCCTCTGCTGTGTGAGTTTTCCCAGTCTGGGGAATGACGATAGCTCAGGTTTGGGAAGACTGAGGGGGTAAGCAGCATTGCTTCCATCCCAGGAGGGGCAGGAAAGAAGGCAAGGCAGGGACAGATTCCAGAAATTCATTACCTGCTGCATAAAAAAGTAGTTTTTCTTACCTGTTTCAAACTTGCTAGTTTCAAGGAGTGCCCCTGTTTCTAGTGCTGTGGAATCTGGCAAGATCTGGTGAGTTCTGCATTCCCTTACTATTTTCTTGATTTTGGGAGCTGATCAAATAGAAGCTCATGTGAGGGGAAGCACCTAAGTCCCATTGGCTTCAGCATGTCCTTCAATATTTACCGAAGTGATTAACTTGAGGTCTTGGTGCAAAAGGATGCATTTGTAGCAAGAAATACATGTTGTTATTATCAGTCTTATCACTGTATTTCATGCTGGTGTGGGCTAGCACTTGATGTGCTATAGAGACGTACAGCATGCAGAAGAGATGGATTTTCTTCTGTATGGATGACAAAAGACAAAACAAATTTTTCCTCTTATTTTTAGGATGTCTGGGACAGTGGAAGACCTCCGGAGGAAAGCGTGCTGCTGAACTCCCTGCAGCCTTGTGGTTCATGGGTTTTTTTGGTATGGCCTTCTGATGCAGAAAGGCACAGTCGTGCTCCCCCTGCCCCCATGGGAGTAGGACCACATGCACATCTTAAGCTACTCGGTTTATTAGCACTCTGTGCTTGTTAATTTGTGAATGACTTGAAGGCACTCAGAGCATTAAAGGAAGACTCCTCCTGCAGGTTTTTAAAAGAGTCTCCTGGATTTTTTTGAAGTTGAGATATTCATAGTTTGCATGGGCTTGTTTCTTCTGAGCAAATGTGTGCTAAGTGCTAATGTTTGCATTATAACTGGGTGTCTTACAGTATAACTGGCACCCAAGACTCAAGAACAGAGATGAGGCATGAACATTTGGGCCACATTAGGTGAAATGTTCAAAAACTCTTGGCCTCTCTCATTATTTTTACCTCCAAAGAAGAAATCCCCTATAGGATAAATTTTACTCATAAAAGCAAACAGAAAAACCAACCAACCAACCAACCTTTTATCATTGCTGGTGGGAAAAGTATGCCTCACGCTTTGCAAGACTCACAAGCAACAGCAGGCACACTTCTGGTTGCGAGTAATATTCTGGTTATTTGATGTTTTCAGGAGGGGAGAGAAGAGCTTATAGCTGAATGTTTCTCTGGCAGCTTCCTGGCTTGAGCTTCAGGATGAACATCAAGAGAAATGCCAGAGTGAATGACACTGACCGGGACATGCTTGTGTGACCCTTCTCTTCCCCAGACTAGTTTAGTTTTGCCCAGCTCCACAAGTTGTTCTTGAAACTGTAGGGGATCCGAGGGAGCCCAGGTTTGCTCTCTGCCCACCTTGCCCCGTCCCCCTTCCAGGCTGCCTGGGGAGCGTGTGCTGCCCCGCCGGTTACAGCCGCCACCGGGGCTGTCTGTTGGGGATGCTGATACCCGCACAAACAAACCAAGGGTCTGGTCTTGATTGCTGGTGTCTTTACAGTTCAGTTTCCTGTGGCGTGTTTGTACAGATGTAATGGTTGGTATTCCCCTGTTTTTAAATAATCACGACCACATTGGGGGGCGGGAGGACAGGACTAATTTGCCAGGAGTTTGCTGTAGGAGCCCCCACCCCACTCCTGCGGCTTTGCTGCTGTTGGAGCCTCGCTGCCTAACCCACCGCTTGGGGTGGTGGCTTCTGTTTCCATCTGTCCCCTTTCAGAAAGGGCTTGTGATTGTTCACGCCTTTCAGCCTAGGAGAAGTGCCATTAGCGTAGCTACTGCCACGTAATCACATCTTGTCTGCAGATTGAGGGAATGCTGAGCGGCACGCACTGAGCACCTCCAAGGACAAGGACAACGTGGGGACTGTAAATAAATGACCACCGTCTCAGCAGATCCTTCGTACAGGAGGGTACATGTCCTGGGTATGTCTCATTTCCTGCAGCTGAAGAAATATTCTTTTTTTGCTGCTTTGTACCCTGCTGGCCACCCACTGTGGGATCGGGCCGGAGCTGGTGCGGTGCAGCTCAGCCGTTGCCCCTTGGAGCAGCACCAGAGGAGCAGGGAACAAGCAGCTCCTCGTCAGAGGAGCTGGAAGGACAGTTTTGCTTTTCTCACCCTGCTGTGCACTCGGTCACAGCCTGTGATTTGGGTCACGCCTTGATCCCTGCTAGACCCAGCAAGCTGCTGTAGGGACAAATGACACCGTGAGCTCCTCCATCGCGCCATCCCTTCTGCCCCAGGCGATGCCCTCACTCTTATTTCAAGCTCTTTCCCCCTACACGTGTTTGACGTGTTCAGGGGTGGAGCTGGGGGTGTTTAAATCCTTCGATGTTTTGTGGCCAGCAGGACTGGAGGAGCAGCCCACCCCAAGCCGAGCTCCTCCTCAGACCACTCGCCGTCGTATCCAAACGGCAGCTGGGGGTGGTGGGTGGGGGGGTGGTGGGGGGGCGAGGAACAGGCTAATTGTGAGCTCTCCTATTTTCTGTTAGGAAGATCAAAAGAATTGCTGCCTTTACTGGCAAATCTCAAGGATGAATTGTGGCAGCCAGACCAGTACTGGTCTGTGTTGAACTGTAGTCACCCAGAATAAATCAGCACTAATTGCGGTCTCGGGCTGTGATTCCAGAGGGGCTGCTTAAGCACTGCGCGGTGACCCCGGCTGCCCGGCTGTTAAAGCTAGTGGCAAAACTCCCAGGGACCTCAGGAGGTGCAGTGAGGCTGCACCCTTGCATGCTTCAAAGCCAAATATCTTCTTACCTCTCTGTGGAAGCAAGACGGACAGGGTGATGCAGTGGGCTCTGTGATCCCACCTTCGACGGTGCGTAGCTGCCCCGGTGTTGTGGGATGCAGAGGGAACGTGATACCTTGGCTTTCTGGCCACAGGAGACCTACACAAAGTTGCTGTGGTGGTCTTGGAGAAGATGGAGTGGCTGCTGGGTCACGTTCTTGTCCTTTCCCAGCTTTAGCCATGGCAAGACCTGCCACCCACCACAACAGCAGCCACCTCCTGGCCCCACGGCTGGCTGTGGTACCACCCAGACCCACCATTGCCACCATGCCCAAGCAAATTGTTCTTCTCTTGCTCTCACCTGAGAAGTTTCCTCTTCTTCTTCCTCCCTCCAGAGGCAGCAGGTGCTGCCGTATGGGTGATCTTGTGTTATCAACGCTCAGTCACGTCGGTCACAGCAATGCAAAAGAACCAGCAAAACCTGGTGTGCACAATACAGGTTTCTATTATATCAAATTTTATTTTAATTCCATTCTTACTGAAACTGCCTTTGAAACTAATGTAGCTTTAAATATAAATGAAGTATGTATGTATACATTTCAGTTTTTCCTTATAAAGGACAGGCAGGAACAGGAATTCAAGTCAGTTTAAAAGCCTGACTAGCCTGAAGACTCAAGTGCCTGATGATTTTGAAGCAAGTCGCTTCACTTCTGTAAAGGGAATTGCTTTTTCTTCAGAAAAAACAAGGCAAAGGTTGGGAAAAACATTGGCACAAAGGCACAAATGCCGTCTGCAGGAAAGCGAAGGGGATGGGCCGCCTTCTGCCACTTGACCATGGGGAAACGCTGGCAAAAACTGTGGGGCATGAGTTGGAACAGCTGGGGTGCGTACAGGGGTTGGAGCTGTGGGAGGTGGTGAGGACCCAAGAGAGCAAACCTGACCGCTCCTTCCCCTGCGCACACCGATCCCACCTGGATTAGGGGGAAGGACACCCCCCTCCATCAAAATAAGTGGCTGGAAAGCAGAGGAAGGCGGGTGCCTGGGCAGGGGGTGCAGTGGGGCTGGGGCGGGAGTGGGTGCTCTGCACTGAACCTCATCCCAGCACCTGCCCGAGGACCAGGCAGTGCCTCCTGGTCCGCAGGGAACAGCAGCATGGGGCCGGGCATCGCCCTTGCAAGCCAAAGGCTAGGGACTGGGTGCCATTTGCTCTCTTATTAAGAGAAATTAAAAGCAACCCTGGGTCAGCTGTTATATGTGATGCTGAGAAGCTGGCACCGATCACTCCTGCACTTGACCCCTCAAGAGCGATTTATAAACAGTGGCTAACTAATCCTCCCCACATGGCCCGGGGAAAGAGCAGGCAGGGATTTTCCCTTCTCTCTCTCCCACCTCCATTTTGTAGGAGGAGATGGGAGGAAGAATCCTGCACCTATTTTCTCCAGGTGACAGCAGGCGGGAGCGGGCCTGGCCGTGTCTGTTTGATGCCATGGGAGATGGCATGGGACAACGTGGCCAAGCAGGGCACAGGTGAGGACTACAGCATTGGCTCGGGAGGGAGATTTATAGGTAGCACACCATGTTGCTGTTCTTTTTATATACGATCGGAAACGTCTTGAAGCCAGATGCTCCGCTGGTGTAAATCAGTGGAGCACCGCAGATTTATACCAGCTGGAGAGCTGGCCCCTGTGCCCCAGTGGGAAGGGGATGGGGGAAAGGGAGAGGGGCTGTTTCTGGTAACCGCTCCACCAACCTTCCTTCTGGGTAAATATCTCCATATGTTAACAAATGCTAATTAAAACCAAAAGCACAGAGGAGCTCTCAGGATGTGTGTGTAACAGGAGCACCCCAGGATCCTGCACTGCTGTAATCTTTCTCCTCCCCCTGGATCTCACCTTTTTATTTGGTGTTGCACCTCTCTCTGACTGATATTTAACCTTGTTCCTGGGGCTCTTTGTTGGAGTTTTGCCATGCGTGCAATATTGCTCTGATGGCTGTAGGGCTGGTGTCTACAGACACCTGGGGGCAGCCCCAGATGTTTCACTGGTCAGGGGGGAAAATAGGTTTTGTTGCAGCGTGCCTTGCAGTCATGTAAGTAGCTGTGCTCGTCAATCAGGAACTTTATGGGAAGAGACTCTGGAAATGCCACTTCTTTACTGGCCTCCAGGTGACCACCACCTTCTGTGTGGACTGGGATAGCTCTGAGTACAATTGTTTCTGGCAGACAAAGGCATTATGATTTAGAAAAAAAAAAAAAAAAAGAAAAACTATGAATATGTGTGATGCTTTATAGATGATAATAACAAGCACAAATTTGCCCTTGAGGTGAAGAGAAAGTTTCAGAAGTGGATGTTCAAAATATCTGTTTGTACAAGGGCTAGAGCATCTCCAGGGGAAGCTGTGCATCGGAGCTGTCAGGCTGGTATTAGAGTGACATTTTCAAAGTGATGGATTGGATTGAGTATCCGATTCCTGCACTGCCAATAATGGCAGCTGCACTGTTGTGAAGATGTAGGGATAAAATATATTACATGTTCTCAATGTGTCATTTCATAGCCAAAACTTTCAGAGGAAAATTCAAGAATACGTGATGTGTTTCCACAGAGACCCTAGCACTTCACAAGGGGATCCACGCATTGATTAGCGAATCACTCATGTGCTCTCCTTTACTCAAAAGCCCAAGGATTTATTACTTTTGTAAAAAATTGTCATTATTTGCATTTGATAGAGCTGACTTATGTGTTTGTGTTAGAAACGGACCCAAGAGAATTGCAGCAAATTACGATGGCAGTGTAACAGAGGTACGTGTGTCCAAACATAGCAAATAACCTCTATTTCTCAGTAAGAGCGTGTTTCTGCTGTCTTTAAGCCAGTGGCAAAAATCCTGTTGACTTCTTGTGGGTCAGAAGTGGGTACTATTTTCCTACACCATCAAGTCAACCTAATATTTTTGCAGTAGTGGAAATGTGGTATATGCAAGAAAATAGGGATGAGCTGTAAAGCACCAGGCTAGCATTTGGGCTGTACGCAAAACATAATGCAGGTGCCCTGAAGGATGGGGAGAAGTAAGGTCCTGCATATACCTCAACTTGCCCAGAAAGGCTCAAAAGATGATACTACTTTAACTTCTGTATGTTTTCTCATCGTTTTTTGCAGGCTTCATGTTACTGAAGTATTTGGCTCGGATGCGTTTATGGAGATTGCTATCTATTATGCCAGGTCTAGCTTTTGTCTCAAGTGACACTTAGGTGAGCAAATTAGCACTGAAGCCAAATTTGTTTTGTTACGATGGCTCTGCAGCAGGTATGGCTTTTGTAAACAGATGCTGCAAGAGAGGTAGGTTTTTTGCATCACTCCAGATCTCTTGAACTAAAGTGTTTGGGTAAATAACTGGTTGAGAGGCAAAAGAAATACTGTTAACTTAGAAGTATTCTAGGTCTGCCTCTTCTTAGAAATTTATTGCTTACAATTTCTGTCCCTTTGTTAGAATTTTTGGCTGAAAGTATACCACAGTAATTCCTTTTCTTTATGTTTAGTTGAAATCCATTTCATCCATACCATGTGTGACTCAAGTGGCTAACAAATACTGCATGACCAACTTTTGAATTTTTATATTGATTTTCAAAATAGGTTTGTTTGGTTTTAATGCATTTCTTCCAACATTTCTGTAGGATATGTTCCATTTTTGAAAATACTACAAGCCTGATCTATAGCCCTGGCAAAACCCTTCCAGGAGGTGAAAGACCTGCTGAAGATGCTTTCCTTACCCTCCTGCATGGGTAGCACAACCCTGTTGGTTTTGTCTCGTTAACCTTTCCTCTGCTGCTGAAGGGATGGCCAGTCTCTTTCATCACCTGCTGGTGGGTGTTTAATAATATGGGTGTTCCCTTTCAAACCTCTGAAGTACAATGATCTATGAGTACCGTGTCCTCCTAAAAGGTTTTCACGAGCTGTTTTCAGCTGGGAAATGGCAGCGGTATATGTCTAACTCTTTTGGCCTGTTATCATAGCTTCTCTCCTCTTGTCTGCTGCATGGTTCAGTAGCGCATGCATATTACTTCCCTGCCTTAGTCAAAGCCTCCCAGAAGCATATTTCACTCTACAACATCTCACTTGCCATGGAGATTAATTTCTCCTACCTTATTTTTTCACTGGAGTGGGTCACAGGGCCATGGACCGGCCAGGTTCCTCTGCCAGGAACCAGTGATATCTGCAGGTGTATCATTCCATACCCCAACTGCACTGTTTCCACCCGAGGCTTTATGAACGGCATGTGGAGCAGCATCACTGTGAGGTGGGATGGGATCTGGCAACGGGCAGGTTGCACCTCAACCTTGGGTTCTGCCCAGTTTTTTTGGCTTCGCGTTCCTGGAGGCAAAGGAGCCTGTTGCCGATCCAGCTGAAATACTTGTTACTGGTTTTCAGCTGCGGTTGCTCTGAAGGCTGGAAAGCAGTGATGTTGGCAAACATGGAGCGGTCACATTGGGGTCACTGTCAGGCTCTACAAATCTAAGCACCTAGGAATTAAAAACACGCCTACAATCACAATGGAAGCGGTGCCAAAGTCAAACCAGTCATGAGCGCCATGCAGCTCTGGGCTGGCACCAAGTGCACTATTCACACACACCACTGCCATCTCTGGTATGGGGGAAGAAATCGCCACCAAACTGCGCTGCTAGGAGGTAAGCAATCTCCAAGATGCACCAAGAACAGTGCAGCAGCACAGCCTTTGTTAGACTTCATCTCAGCATCGATCCCACAGCGATGCTGAAATACTGATGAGCAAGCATAGGTATTGTTTCCATACCATGTCTTCCCAGGTTGAGTGTCAGGTCCTGTTTTGGGATCCTGCCTACTTCCTTCAGCAGCCACAGTGCTGGTACAAGTGGTCAAGTGGGATTACTTGAAGCAAGTTACTTAAACCTAATCTATGGACAAAATCTTCTTGCTGCGTGGAGCTGTGGCTGATGGAAATAGGCAGCAAAGACTGAGCTAGTGTTCATCAGCAAGATTTCAGTGGACAGGTGGTAAAGGACTTCACCCTAGGCTTGCACCCGATTTTGGTGGACAGGTGGTAGTGTACTTCACCCTAGGCTTGCACCCAATTTTGGTGGACAGGTGGTAATGGACTTCACCCTAGGCTTGCATCCTAAGCCAGTTGCTGTACAGATAAAAACAGCCCTTTCAAGCTGTTCCATTGGGTTTTAAAAGCAAAACTGAGAAGGCTTCACTAGGGAACTTGATCTCTTGTAGTGTTTATTCTCACCAACCAAGAGCAGCAATTAATATCTCTTTCAGATGGTGAGAATCTCTTTCAGATGGTGAGAATAAACAGTCTTGTAGACATGCAGAGGAAATGGAAATGACATATGAATTTTAATTAACCGACTTCTCAGCTTTGCTGCGTAGTGCTAAAATATAATGATGTGGATCCTTCAGTTACATTCCCTGGCTTCTTCCTGGGCTGCTGGCTTTAGTTGAAAGCAGGTGAGTTCCACGTGTGTACCTGAGATCCATGTGTTTCTGGTGGGTTGTTTACCAGAAAGGTGCCTAAACCCTCGGTGCATGTGGTCTATCTGCATATCCCGTGATATTTTTGAAGGTATCCCTGTTTTTAAACACAACAGTTTGGTTGTGAAATCTCTGAATGATATCACTTATTGTGATACTTCTGACCATCGCTCTCATTACAGTCTCAAGCAGTGCTTGGTCTTCCCTGGATGCTTTGTGTGCGTTGATATAAAACAGTATGGCAGAAAATCTGATGTCATCTGCAGCTGCCGTGCCAAATTCCAGAGGAGAAGGCATTAACCCTTTCTAGCAAAATCTCTCCTGCAAAGGACAAATGTCGTCTTGTCCAAACAGCATATTCAGACTAATTATTTATGTCTGTACCCACTTGCCAGCCCCAGCTCTCACTGGGGTGAGTTGGCACTGCTCCACAGAGGTCAGAGAAGCTGTAATTCTCACTGCCGGCAGCAGATAATTTTGACCATTTTGCCTGGACTATGTTTTATTTTCCCAACTTCGTGTCCTCTGACATCTGGTACCATAAAAGCATTCAGCCACAGGGATGGGGCTTCTATAAATACGTTTCTCCCATAAGGAGATTGACAGCATTCAAGTCACACAGCATTGTGGAGCTGTGTGGGAGGAGGGAGGAACAAGGTGAGGAGGGAGACAAGGTGTCTTATTTCCCCTCTCACCGCCTTCATCTCCAGTCCTGATGTCCTCCAGGATGTGTTCTTAGTGTTAATGGCAAAGGTGCTCCAAGGCGGTGGTAAACGTGGGCCCCAGATGTGCTAATTCAGCCTGGGCCAGGCAGGGGAATGCATTTAGCATCACACTCACCGGGGCGTAGCTCTGACAGCTTCACTTTGGGCTAAATCTCTGCTCCCCTGTTCCTGCCCTCACCCCCATCTGCTGCCCTGGCCGGGCATCACCCCCTCCGTGCCGTGGCAGGGGCACAGCTGGCCCCACGCAGCTCTGAGCTGGGGAGCATCGGTGCTGCTGGCAATGCCTCATCTGCCTCCTGCGTGCTCCGTGCCAGGTCTGGTCACTGCCACCACAAGGGCAGGCGGCCAGGGGAGCTGTAAAATAAAACAGGACGGGGCACTAGTGTAGGCAGCCGCTCAGCGGTGATGGGTCCTGCCTGTAACCTGCTTTGAAGGTTGTGTAAATCAACGTAAAAAATCGCTATCCCTTTCTGTATACCCCTTACCATGTAGACAGATGGCCTCGTGGGTACCTAGAGGTACCAAAAATGTCATCGTGTGAAAGCTGTAGGTATAGATGACAAGTATCACTGTCACAAAAGACGAGGTGGTTGCCCTTTTTGTTCCTCAAAATACAGCCCTTGCAATCTGCAGCATGTGCTACGGTACTATTGATTTACTGCTTGATTGTAATGACATTTCATAACACAAGTGTTATTAAAGACTTGTTAATCTTGCTTAAGGATCATATTCCTCAAAATGTTTGAGCAAAATGCTTTGTGTTTATCTTTAAGTGCGTGTTTAAATAAACTCAAATGACTTGCTGTATCAAGATTTAATTACCAGTTGCTCTCCTTAGTGCAGAGCTTGTGGCTTCTTTCATGTTCTTATGGGATTTCTGAAGTTTTACTAAAGCCCTACTACACTTCCAGTATTTGTCTCGCCCCTTCTCTCTCTTGTGTCCCTCTCAATCCCAATGCAAAGCGGACAAATACTTTCTGAAGTATGCCTGATTCAAAGCTAAGTGGATTTTGCTGAGGTTTGTAACTACGGTGGATTAGCAGCCATCCTTGCCAATTAGCACAGAAAATATTTTTCAGCATACAGGGACATTGACGGGTGAGTGCTGTGTGCACCAGGCATGTGGTCCTTATTATTAAACATCTACGTTGTGCCAGTGTCCAGAGGTGGCAAGAAGCTCAGGGTCCCATTGTCTGGGGGGTCTTTGCAAACACAGAGAACATCCTCACTCCAGAGCAGACATTACACAGTGTCTTCAGCTGTTCGTGCGACAACAGCACTATCTTCAGCAGCATTATCTGCTAAACTTTTTATCTTGTTATTTACGTGACATGTATTAAGGGGACTTGTTTTCAAATGACAATACACTTCGAGGTACTTGATGAGGGTGTGCGGCTGTTTCTGCTGTTACTATCTCTGAATGCTTATGGGCAGAAGCAGGTGCTGAACTCAGTCTTTCTACCTGTAGAGCCCTAACCGTGAGCAGGAGCGAGTCTTACCAGCCTTATCCAAAACTCTTTGATGTCAATAGAAAGATTCCTCCAACCTAGTACCATAGGGCTCTCATTAAATACTTGTGCTGAGGCTTTAGCTGTGTACCTAATCTTTGTGGTTTAACTTAGTTCAAAACCTGATTTTAGCTCAAATATAAATAGCCTTGTAGGTGACCTTTTCTGTTAAATCTAGTCCTGTGTTTAGCTTAAGTCTGCAGCAGTCCAGACACATCTCCTTTAATTGGGACTTTGCCATTTTTAAGAAGTGTAGAAAATGGAATGAGAAACTCTGAAAAAGTGTGAAGCCCCTCCTCTCCCTGTAATGTTTGAAATGGGCTTTCTGTCATTCTTGCAATGTTCAAAGTTAAGGAAAAGTAGTTGATAAAAGGCATACAGGCAACTCTTAATAAAAAAAATGATGCTCTGTTTGTTATGATGGTTGAAGACAAAGCAATTGTTTTTCTGGAGTCCTTAGGCAACTTGTGTGCCCATTTTCCCCTGGAGAGGTGGAAAATGGAAGAAGGAAAAGCTGCCTTCTGCCTAGCAGGGTGAGAGCCTGTGTGCCAGCCACCGCCGCGGAGCAGCCAGTGTGCTCTACGTCCACACCTTTGTGTGGAAAGCTCACGAGCTGCTTGGTGGTATCTTGTTCATTTCTGTCCATAACCTGACACAGATTTTTTTTTTTTTTTTAATGATTTTTCATTTTAATTACAGTGGTTTGACAACGTATGTTGATTTTTTGTCATGGTGGGGAGGAACAGGTTTTCTCCAACCAGAACAAGCCAGCTGGCTGTACATGCACAGGGTTGCCTGCAAGTTGATGTTAGACCAATTTAACTTCCAGTGTAGGATTTCTTAGGCTTAGGCTGGAGTAGCTTTAGGAACAGAGAGCCTGTGCTGCCTTAAACCTGCCATAGGCAAGTTTGGTTTTATAAAAGGTGGGGTGATTCCCCTCACACCGTGCCTAAGGACGCCCCTCCGCCTGGCTTACAGCGTAGCAGCCCAATTAGCCTTGGACCAGCTGGGAGCAGAAGGGGCCTGGGAAGGGGGAGCACCATGAGGATGGTGAGAGACTATTCACAGTGCTAAAATGAAGCCGAAGTGCTTGGGGTTTGGCTGTAAATTGTGAAGAGTCGCGGGTACCAGAGACCCAGCAAGGTGTGGGCAGCGGCGACTCGCATCGCTATTTTATTAGTACTGTAACTCGCCGTTCCTTTAGCAGGGCAGTCAGAATAACCACAGGGGGGTTTTACTGCTTCTGGGTAGCAGAGGTATGAACATCTGTCATATTTAAGCTAGGGAATTCCTCCTGTTAGCTTGCCACTGGTGGAAACTTCCTGATGAGCAAATTCCCTCCTTTGCATGCTGGACCTCCAGGGTCTGGAAACCAAACACTCTCTTTTCTCTGAGTTTTTTCTGTCTCACAGTGCCAACATTGAAATATTTTTTTTTCCCACCACAGGGTGTTTTTTGATGCTGTTGTTGATGATTGTTTTCATTTTTAGTGTTTTCTTTTATGGCTTTGAGTCAGCTGTCTTAAAAGAGGAAGGTTTGACCATCTGGTTCTGGGAACAATCAGCATCTAACAGGCGCGGCTGGTTTGCGCATCATTCCAGGCCTGGTTAAAATAAACAGAACCATCATCCTTAGAAAATAAGATGCACCAGATGTAAAACAACTTCAAGGTCTGTGAAGAGAAGGTGAAATTTATGCAGCACTTGAGAGAGATCTAGGGATTAACGGAGGGGTGTTATAAAATGAAATTCTAGTTTCAGTTACTTCTGATGCCTTATCTTGAAAGAGGAAGGGTGAAGGGAATAAAATCCAGCTAAGAACCCAAGAGAAAACAGTACCCTGAAAGTTGTGGGCTCCTCATCGGAGGAGCTTTCTTTCTTTTTTTATTATTTTTTTTTAAATTTATTTTTTCCCCCCAATATGTTGACTCAGTAGGTGTGGTATACAAATCACCCCTCCACCAGGGAAGGAGTACATTCTCTGAGCTGGCTGTGAATTGCCATACACAAGAAAGTGTAATTAGAGGGAGCCATCAGAAAGCCCCAGAGCCCCTTTCTGCGGGGCGCAGGGGCAGGAATGCTGCGCTTTCAGCCGTCATTGTTCCCCTCCCTATTCAATGGAGTGGGAGACTTCAAATTTCCCCCAGTCCCCAGCCTGCTGGTGCTGCTCATTCCTACTCGATGTGGGGATGTAGTTTTGTTTCCGCTTTCTTTTTTCTCTCTCCTTTTTTTTTTTTAAATTTTTTAATTATTATTTTTAATATCAATATATCTTCCAGAGTCTCCTGTGAACCTGCAGGCTTGTGTACGCTTGCTCCCTTTTTCTTCCTTCCTTCCTTTCTTTCTTTTTTCTGTGACAAACTTTAACCCTTCTTTTTACCCTCTCTCTTTCCTTCCAAGTAGCCTTTACCCTGCTTGTGTGAGCCGCTGACAAAGAGAATAAGTAATTTCTTAGCCTTTCAGTGTTGAACTGCTTCTGTTTTTGTGAGTGGCCTTTGCACCTGTTGTGATAAGCAGAGCTCCCTTCACAGCAGCACTGAAAGGGTGGCAATCTCTTCCCCCCCTCCCTTTAAACTTACTCTTTCTTTCAGTGAATACCAATAATTAAGGAAAATGCTTGAGTCTGCAGCGGATTCTTTAGCCTGACAAAACCTAGTATTTATATGGATGAAAATGAACAGGGGGATGGAGGCACCTTTCTCATGGGCTTGGTGAGAACCGTCTGGAGCAGGCTTGTTGCATGAACAAAACAGGGTGACCAGTTCCCTTAACTGAATTTGGTTTTACCCCACCCAGGCTAGTCTGTCCTGTTTGGACCTCCACACCGTGTTCTCCTTCTGTGAACCTGCCTCATCATGTGCGTCAAAGCATACGGAACAACACGCGCCATTGAGAAAAACATAAACCGCTGCTATTTAATGTTTTCTAAAAAAGATACATTTTGATGTGCTTTTTAATACGCCCCTTCTCTCTTTCATTTGTGAAATACTAGTAGCTGTGGCGCTTGATGTGCTGAGGTTTGGTCTGCTGGGGGTTCTTGTGCTTAAGGCTGTCCCCATCACCTGTGGTGGGTGCGCCATCCCCAAGCCAAGGGGACCCTCAGCACTGGTGGCAGGGTGGCAAGGACCTCCAGTGACTGACCCTCAGCTCAGGTCTCGAAAAAAGGCACTGTGGACCGAAAGAATAAAAAAAAAAAAAGAGAGTGGAAAGGCTACCCAGCTGCTCACACAATGCAAGAGAAGGCCTTGGCTGCTGTTCAAAGCCGCTCTGAGTGAGTGTTTCAATTTAATTCTAAATTAAAAGCAGCCAGTGTTGTATAGCACAGGGAAAAGATTATGTATTAATGCTTTTTCCCCCTGACATAATCCTAATGATCGCACTAAAATAAATAAAAGTTAAGCCTTCTTCCTCTCTTTCCCCCGTTGCTATATTATGCTGTGGCGAGCAGCCAGATTTTCGTAGGTGAAAAGAAGACGGGAGGGGTCCCAAAACTGCAAGGCTGAGAGGGGGATCGTGCACCACCGAGCTCCGCTTCGACCTTCTCCCCCCTCCTTTGCTGCTGATGCACTTTGCTTTGGGCCCCTGCTGAACAATAAGTAAAAGAAGCCCTTTAGCAAAAAGTCTGAGTAAAATTGGAGGTTGCCAGCAGGAGGAAGCGGAGGGCGGCTGAGTAATGTGTGTGCAGGGGGACGTGTCCGACCGCTCCTGCAGAAACCCCCATGTTTGCTTCCGTGGGAGCAGGTGGGCGATGCTGCACTGTGCCCTGGCTGGAGAAATGTCCATCTTCTCCAGAGGCAGCAGTGATACATGGTCCCTCTGGGGATGCTCTGTGGTCACACTCCAGAGGCCAGGGAATGGCCCTCTTTGGCAGAGGCGTGATGAGGGCTGGGCGCAGCAGGTTGGGGAGGTGGGCACAGCCCCTGCCAGCCTGCTGGGGGCACATGGGGTGACTGGATGTGGTGGGCTTGTCAGTCTTGGGTTAAAGGTTGGACTTAAGGATCTTAAAGGTCCTTTCCAACCCAAATGATTCTATGATTCTACCTCAGCTCTCGGCCAACCCACATAGTACCCGAAAAGCAGTGAAAACACCCCTGCAGTGCAAATTCATGTTCCAGGTGCAATGTCATTTTGGGTGTGGAAGTTGGGAGAAGCAAAACCAGGAGACCAGACACCACAGTGCTGTGGTTTAGCACTTGCCAGCCATTTGACTGTACTTCCTTGGCATGTGCCTACAATACCCCAAATTCCCATGGCTCCCATCCAACGTGCCGAGTCTCTCTCCTGATGGCCAGGTAGGAATAGCTCAGCACAGGGGACCTGCTCAGGCTGGGAGGTCCCCACTGACCGGACAGGGCCCTTGCTGGCATGCCCTGTGCCTGGGGCAAGGGATGCTCCTCTCTGCTTTGGCAACCCTGGTGGTGCTTCTCATGGGTGCTCCTCAGCTGCTGCGAAGCTGGAGCACCTGGATGGCAATACGCAGGTTAAAAGGACCCGAGCAAGCAGGGAAACGGGAAACATAAAGTCTGAGCTGGTGCTTGGGTTGTGTCCCTCATGCTCCACTTGCTGAGTTATAAATAGGGATTTAACAATTTAACTTTGGTGGCTATTTCACAAATCTGTTTTCCCCACTCTTCCTGCTTTCCTGATTTGATGTGGCAGGGCTTCACATCGTGCCTTTGTCCATCTGTGCCTGCCCTGCCCTCTCCTCGGGATACAGGAGATCTGGTTGAATTATTTTAATTGGCAAACGCTTTGTTCAAAATAGTAGCCGTGGTGGAAATGCCTCTGGGTGGGAAGCCCTCCTCCTGCCCCCTCTGTCAGACCCAGCCTCTCCCCCCTCCTCCTGCCCCCTCTGTCAGACTCAGCCTCTCCTGGGCACCCAGCCCCAGTCCCCAACCACAGCCACCACAGCTCCCACCCGCTGTGTCTGAGCACCCCCTCCCAGCCCGGCTGGCGGTATTCTTCTGGAATAACTGGAATAGGCTGAAATATGGATCATGCCAGGAAATCACATAGGAAGGGTAACGGCAGAAACAGAAACTTTTATTTCCTAGCTCCTGATAGTACCCTGTAAGTCACAAGCTTTCACTCTTTTACATGTATGTCAATAGCGATCTTCATGATTTGATCGTGCATTTTCTGGCTGCTGGTCAGGGAGAAATAAGTATTAATTACTGGCCCTGGAGATGCCAGTTTAGAAGCATTTTCTCTGGGAGGAACTGCCTGCCAGGCCCAAACACTAGGGCAAATCCTGCAAGGAAAACCATGTGCACAGCCGTGCTTGGCCAAATGTACAGGAAAGGGGTGTCCAACCATGCAGCTCTCTTTGGAGGACCTGGGCCTTAAAATAGAAACTTCATCCTAGAAAACTTAATAAGGATTCATAAAACCTGCTATATATTTAGAAAACCTCATGAACTTGCCTTCAGTTTGAAACAAGGAGATAACGTCAAAATCCCAGACTATTTCTGCAGCTTGTCCTAGAACGAGAAAGCGAGGGCCAAAATGATACAGAAGAGGAAAAGCGCTTGTACAGCAGATGAGGCTGTTCCTGGCAGGGCTGCGGGCTGGCGGCTCTGCTTTCTGTCATGCGGGACTATCTGTAATGTGCATTTCATTAGGGCTCAGCCAGCGTTTACACGCCGTGTCCTGTGAGCTATTTCTGAGGCTGCTGAGCCTCGATCGCCGTCAAGTGAAACATCCCACAGTATGGGGGGAACCAGGACCTGAAATTCCTGGGGAAGCCTCCGGGGAGACCTGCCCGTGGTGGCACAGTGGGGCATTGGACGGTGATGCTTTGGTTGAGAAGGGAGGGATGGCAGACGCTAATTCTGACAACAGAGCCAGGGACACAGGCAAACAGATTTAGTTTGATGGCGGGGCTGGGAAGGAGGGAATAAACTCTGTCCCTTCCTTCCTGCCCACCTTATCTTTAATTTAAGGCTGCTGGATTGATTACCATTTGTTATGGTAAGTCCATATGTGTACAGATCCAACGGTAGGATTAGGTTCCTCCTCCTTTGTTATTTGAAGTCAATCGCAGTTCATTAAATCTCCCTCATCAGTTCCACCACCTGCTCCTCTTCCTTCCCTGACCCAAAGTCGCATGCCCGTTTACCCTCTTCTCTTTGTTTTCTGTTTGTTTCTCTTTTAATTACATCTCTTGGTCTTTTCCCCATCAATTATTTTGAGGAGAGAATTGGTCAGGAAACATCAATGCAAATGAAATTGTGGTTATGAATAGAAACAAAGAAATGTTCGAGGGGATCTTTGTTTTTCATTTTCTGAACAGCCCTGGACTTGTGCTTGAGATCCCAGCACACCCTTTTCCCAGGGCGTGAAGCAGGGAGTCTGCAGCCCAGGGACGGGGTCCGTCCTTCCCTACTCACCCCTGCAAATGGTCAGTGAAGGATGTAACAGGCTCCTTCAGGGCTTGGTGGAAGTTTTCAGCTTCTCCTGACAAATCTCACACTTGGCAACACCAGACTGTGGCGGCATGCCAGTGGGAAACCCAGGACCATCAGCAAATTCAACATAGATGAAACCCCAATTCTTGCCTTGGCAGCTGGATCACTGGACAGAGCTGTCTGCAGGACAGCCTTCGCCCCTGGTTATAGCTGAGGGAAAATAGCTAGATGGGTTTAGTCAACAGGGTTTATGATTAATAAGTGTTGCAGTCTCTTCTTGGGACCCCAGCCAAGCTGAAGGCAGCGGTGGGTTGGTGCGGTGCCAAGACGGGATCAACAAACCCACCGCAGGTTGTGCTGTGATGGGTTAGCAATGTGTACAGGCCCAGGGGGATGGGAGTAGCCAGTAACAGCTGAAATAAGGAGTGGTGACACATTTAAAGTATTTGAGCACTTGTCTGACCAGACCCCTGTGCCTCTTTTGCAAAACAGTGTTTAAAAACACACTACTTTTTCACTCAGGTGAGGAGACAAGTCTCGGATCTTGCTGCATGGAGCACCTTCTAGCATGTCAGTGTTGGGGGAGCGGTGCAAAAAGAAAGTCAGGCAGAGGAGAAGATGCTTCTTCTGCTGTCGGTAGACAAACCTCAGAACAGCCTTAAATTGAGTTCTGAAGTTAAACCAGCTGTTTGGCAGGCCTGGACTCATCCCTTTATTTTTTTTTTTCCCTTGGGTCACTAGAAATCTTCTTTCTCACACCCATCTCCTTGCTTTGCAATTGTCTGTGCTGCCTATTTGCAACAGGAAAACACACACACGTGCGCTGAGATGTTGTTTAATCCCTAAATGGATAAATAACCACAGAAACCAGGTGGCAATTTTCAAGTTTTATGCCCATTCTCTGGGGCCAAGATGTAAAGAAATCCGTATGTTCATGATCATAGGTGCATATGGGCAAGTGAACCTTGTGTCTCACTTAACTACCTGCTTCTGCTTCTCTGAAGTGCTGCCCTCGACTTGTTGAAGGGCTGTAACACATCCCTGTGCTGGGGTCACTGCAGCATCTTGATCTGTGCGTTTTTATCATATTTTAAAAAGTTTTTAAAAAAGTTTATCCTGCATTGCAGTGCCAGCAGAAGGGTTAATGTTATTTGGGATATTTCAGGTACTGACAGGGCTTATCCTAGGCAGCGTGGAGCATGGTCAGATGACTCTCAAATGGACAAAAGTCCAGCGATGGAGTTCATTTTGGATAAAGAGTCCTTGGCCTGGACGCTTTAGCTGAATTTCATTCAAACCTCATAAATTTGCACATGGTTGGGAAGCCAGGAGAGAGTCTGTTTTCCAGAGGCCTCGGTGTGTGTTGTCTTTCCCCAATGCGTCATGCCGGATCAGCTTTCTCCTGCCATTTCAGTGCTCTCCTTTTTGTTCCTGACAGCAGCCTGGCAGCAGCGTGTCAGGCCAAGGAAAGCAGGCTTGGAGCCCAAGCGTGCGCTCCATCCAGAGCGGAGGGAAGGAGAGGAGCCGCAGGTCTGACAGCCTGTTTCCCAACACTGACCAAAATATGAAGGTGAGCAAGCTAGAAGGTGGCTGGTAGGCTTGGCTTTTTATAAACAGATCCTGGAAAAACAGCTGAGGATGGAGGAAGAGAGCCCAGCTGTGCTACACTGATGGACCTCAGAAGGAGCATCCCCTTTCTGGGCTTAGCTGCCGGGGCGGGCAGTGCTTCCTTACTGTATGGCCAGCAGGTCAGGGCTGCTAGATCAGATCATTTATAAGGGACTTTTTGTTCTTTTCATTTTGGTTTGGGGCTCGAAACAAATTTGCGCTTGTCGTCACGATTGGAGTTTAGGTTGGACTTGATTTCAAAGCATCCCTCTGCGGTGCAGCAGTGAGTGGCTGCAAAGGGTGCAGAGGCTGGAAGGGGATGGGGTTACCTGCGGTGTGACCCCTGCTGAGTAAAGAGGGCTTGTATCCCTTCCCCGGGCACCAAAGCTTTTCTGCACTTTGTGTCCTGAAAAGGCTTTGCCTCATGTCATGGCTTACGGTTTAGTGACACGCAAAGTTAGGGGTTCAGTGGAGCTCCCCAGAAGCCAGGCGCCTGTCCTCCTGCCATTTGGGCAGCGCTGTGATCAGGTTTAATGCTTCCCAGTTGCAGATTAGGTGTAGCTATGCAATATCTTGGCTTTCATACTAGGCCAATAACTCAGTAGGCTTTAATCTAAAAGGCCTGTTTGTTTCCAGAAACTCATATTTGGTTCCTTTTTTGCTCAGAGATGGGAGGGAGGCTTTTTCAGGGCTCCAAGAGCTAGTAAAATAATAAGGGAGTGTGCGTGAAATGACCAGAAAGTCCTGCTGGCTGTGTTCAGCACCTCTCTGCGTTCCCTGCTGGGGGAAAACCAGAAAAATACCTTCATTCGGCTGCAGAGGCATTGCAAAGTGACAGGTTTGTATTTAGGATTGGTGTTGGATCCAGCCACTGGTGCGATTCACAGTGGCCCAGGCGCCCTCTCTGTTTGCCTGTGCTGAGGTTTAAATATGTCCCTCTCTAATCCAAATCTAAAATTCAAATCCCAAGATCCCCTTGTGCCTTTTCCCTCCTGCCTGCCTGCTTTGGGATGTTCTGGGTGAGCAGCAATAGGTTTCACCAGGTACCAGGATGGCAAAGCACCTGGGACAAAGTCTGGCTGTAGGCTCAGGTCTGAATAAAAACTTAAAAAAGCTAGTTTTACGATGGGTGAACCTCAAATCGTGCTTTGTAACCAAGAGCTTCAGCTCCTGTTCTAGCGTTGGGTCAGGCTCACCTCTCACTGGAGATGAACAAACCGTCCCTGGGAACACGTAGATGTGTTGTGTCAGTGGGGAGCAGGACGCACACAGCCCGCAAGGCACTGGCGAGTGAGCATTTTGCATGTGTACCAGCACATGACCGTGACATATTTTGCAGCTAATATAAAAAAACCCCACATTTGGGCAATCCCCCTCATGCCTGAAATACACCACTTTTTAAAGTGAGTCATGAATTCTCGAAAAAAAAATCCCCCCTTCAAGCCCTTAATCAGTCTCAGGAAACCGCACTAAGATATAGACTGGCAAAAAAGCAATATGTCTTTCAGTGTCTGACAAAACACAAACTCTTACTTCTTTCCATCCCTGGCCAAACATAACTGCCACAACGGTGTTCTTGTAGTTTCTTTAAATCCTAGGTGAAGGTTTCAATGCACAAAATAAATATGAAGGAGTTTTAAAGGTCTCTCTTTTTTTTTTTTTTCCCTCCATTATTAATTCCATCAAAATCCCAAAAGGGGAATACAGAAGGGGAAAAAAATATTACTTTTGTATAAGTAGGAACCCAGTCTTGTCTGCTTTGGGTACATGAGCAGAGGCATTGAACATAATGTGATTATTCATGTGCATAAAGGTTGTTGGATCAGACCCTATCTTTGTAAAATGTTTAATTGCATACCATCAGAATCATGTCAGCTATAAAAAAGCAATAAAAATAGTAAAGTGTGTCAGTGAGCAGTAGTAGTAGCTGTGATGATATAAATCCATTAAGGTTTTACGTATATCTCACACACACCAAAGGCAGCAGCAAATCTATGCTGATTAATAATTTGCAAACAGCACACCAGCATCACAGTGCACGTTCAAGCAAATTATTATGCCTGTTTTGACAATTAGTACTCAAATTATGCTACGTGATGCCTTACTCCATGCCTTGGGTGGGGAAGGCGAGCCACAGGCTTGTCATCTGCTGCTTGGTTCACCAGTCAGCGCTCAGGCGTCGTCTTCCTTGCTACGAAGGTGAAGGTTTTATTGCTTTACTTTGATTGATTGGTAAGAAGCAGGAACGATCCTGATGCTAAAAACACGACCGAGGCAATGCATTTCAGTTTGACCGTGAAGCCATGTGTGTCACGAAGGAAAGGCCTGTGCCTACATAGAACTTTTCCCTGGGAATGGTTAGCGGGAGGGTAAAACCAGAGCTTTTCAAAGCTGCAGACTGGGAAGATGTCAGCTTTGCCAGTTTGTGTGCTGGCAGGCAAAGGTGAAGGCAAGAGTCAAGCTGAAAGCAAGCAGGGCTTCCTCATCCCATGTGCTCTGGGGGAGTAATTGTGGCTCTTGGGGGGTGGTTGCATCAGTGTTTGGTGCGGCACTTTCCAGAGTTGCATCAGCTCGTACCTACCGTGTTTGTGTTGTTGGTAGAAACTGGAGTATTAATAACCGGCTCCATGGGGAAGGTCAGGCAACCCACAGTGGAAAGCAGAAACTGAGATAGGAAATACCCACAGCATCTTGGAGCAAATGTAAATCGTGAGGAGAGAGGGCGCAGCTACTCGCCCATCTGTTGCTGGCAATGCCTGTGTGGGTGGGGTGGTGGGTGTGGAGCAGGTGGTGATTTTACTCGAGGTCAGTAAATACAGAGTTAATAGGAACCGGTAGCTAGCAAAGTGCTTCCTGCAGCTGAGTATCATAGCACACACCAGTGGAGCTGGCAACCAGAGGTCACGACTGAGTTGCATTTCCATAGCAGGTTTACCTGGCGCTGCTCTTCACCACAACCCACGGTTAGGCTCCCTGCAACTGGTTGGAAGTAAAACGTGATTTTCTATGCATGTGTGCACAAACATGTTGCACTTCAAGTTCTTCATTTGAATCTTTGTTCACAACTCCATGCTGGCCTTCTACTGCTTTGCTGATCTTTCTTTTTTTCTTACTTTTTTTATTACTAATTCTTCCCCCCAGCCCCACCCCCCGCCCTTTTTTCCCCCCCTTCAGCTGAGTGACTGTAATCTGTACCTAGTACATGCTGTAAATAACAGAGATTATATTTGGTGGACAGCAGGGTGCAGGACTCGAGAGGCATTTCAAGAACCAGCAAAAGTGCTGTGGTTGGCCTCGTAGCTCTTAGGTTGTATCATCCGCTCCTTCTCCCTGCTCCCCTCCCCCACGATTTCCTGATGGCTGCTTTTAGATGGATTTTTATCAGGGGGGAAAAGCACTGATGCAAAGTGGATGACAGCAGATGTGTTCCCTTAACAGGGTCTTTCACTGAATGGCTCTGCTAATCATTATGTTTTGCTCCATAGGACTTTTTATTCATTTAACAGGTTTATTTCCAGATTACATATTTGTTTTTATACTGTTTCCGCATAAATACAGGCACTGTAGAAAAAGCTGGCCCCACCATATTTCATGCAGTATTTGTTTATAGTAAGTGGGCCTCACTGAACCTGCATATACAATAAATACCCTTTCAGGATTCCTAGGCAGGAGTGGAGGGAACAGATGGCAAAACAGACCCAGGATTCCCGTTTACAAGGGGATCTTCAAATAACACAGGAGGAATGATAGCCATTAAAAAGCCTGCCTTCCAGTGCCTTGATTTTTGGCCATAAAAATTGGATACATGAGTTGCTTTTTATTACTGGTTTTGGGGTTTATTCCTCTCTTACATTCAATAACAGGCTTTCGAGGACTTGATGTAAATCAAGGTGCGGGCACCTCCTTTGTCAGCTCCCTCTGTTCCTCACCCTCCTTTGTCGCAAGTCAGGGGTAAGAGCCAACCAGACAAGAAGCAAACACGGCTCAGACCCACGGCCCCTGAGAGAAGCTCGCAACGCGAACCTGGGCCCAGGGGGAGATTTTGCAAACAGCTGCTAAAGCTTACACCAGGTTGCAAGGCTGTGCCTCAGGGTTACCAGAGGGCTGGGAGAAACACTTTGCATTGGGGACCGATCTCTCCCTTCCTTTGGTGAGGGAGACCAATTTGTAAATTGTTTTGTTTCGAAGCATCACGAGTGAGGGTAAGAGGAGGCTGGTCACATGGTGGCCTTCCGTGCTGTGAGAAGTTTGCATCTGTGTGTAACCAGTGGGGAAAGATGCAGCAGAAGGTTGAAAGTTAGGATATTTCTGTAGTAGAGGGCTCTTAATTGTCCCAGAGCTTAAGCTCTGCCTGGTTATTTGATGGTGCCTCTGCTTATACCTGCTATGGCACTTACCTGCCTGCTTGGCTTGGTGCACCTCCCCAGCAAGTTTTGACCTCCTCCCTTTGCAGAGAAGGTGCCACAGAGGTGAAGGTCCTGAGTGGGTGTTTTGAGGGACCTCCAGGACATGTCACAGCTCTCTCCATCCTGGGCATCCTGCCTCCCCCCCAGCTCTCGGTCACAGAAAGCAAATTGCCAGTGTGGATATATCTGCTTGTCATGGTCAAACAGCCCCATGTCCTGCTCTCCATCCAAACCCAGCCCTTGTGCAGTGCCCTCACAAACTGTCTTCAGCTGAGAGCAGGCTATGGAGCACCATGTTGGAAAAAGTGTTTTCAGTCTGCAATGGATGTTAAAAAAAAAGGAAAAAAAAAAAAAAAAAGCCTCGAAGAAGCCAACAGACGTGGGATAAGGTGGATGGCTGTCAGGTTAACACAGTGCATTAGAAAATAATTAGGGTATTTCCAGTAACAAAAGATGGCAACTACAAACCTGGAAACCTGCCATCTGCTCAGAGCCCACAGCCTGCAGCCTTGCAGGCTTCCACCCCGGTGGTCAGGGTGTCCTACAAGTCATGGGCAAAAGTAAAGCTGAGGGCACTGGAAGAGACTGCAAGGGCTGGAAGAGGACCCAACTCCCACACAGACAAGAGTGCTGGCATGAAGCCTCACAAAAGCCCCCGCGCGAGATGGCTGAGGAACCCTTGGGCTGCTATGTCAAACCCAGCTGGGGTGGCCGGGGTGAGCAGCTTGGGCTGGACTGGGGAACACAGCAGGAGCCAAGTCACATGTGGCTAAGTGGTGGCTGTCATCTTTTTGTTGTTATGGGGAAAATCATAGCTTAAATGGACCAGGAACTATCCAAGAATTATTTTGGAGCCTCACACAGGGGGATGGCCCTGAGGGCTGGGGTATGGCATTGAGGTGAGCGCATCTTGGTAGTGTGGAAGCCACCAACAAGGCACCCCCTGTGACACAGGGACGCTTGGCGGTATGTTCTCCAGTCACACACCTTGGTTTGCAGGTCCTGTGATCCTCTCCTCCGTAACCGAACAGCCACATACCCACCTGATGGGTGGTGGGTCAGGTGGGACCACCTGCTGTCAGAATCCCTCTTCCGATAGGGAGAAGCCTTTTTTCTCCTCAAATTGCATCAGCCAGGTGCTTCGCAGCCAGGGGTTTTCCCTCAAAATCTCAAATCCTGTTCCAGCTAAATGTAGCCACCAGCCTCTTAGCTGCTGCCTCTTTTCTTTTTTTTTAAAGTGTTTTAGTTTGAGGGAGGAGGTGGGAGAGGTGATGATAAAGTGAACTCTCCATATTAAACTATTAAATTCCTGGATTCTGACAAGCCTGCTTGTAGGTGTGGTCCTGGGTCTTTACCAAAGTGCAGAAATTTTGCTGATCTGGCTTCTGGGATATAACACACACTGCTTTGGAAGGGCAGAGACCTATGCGAGGGAAAAAAAAAGCAAGGTAAGAAGCTGCGATGCGTGGCTAGAGCTAAGGCAACTTAAGCACTGCTAAGGCAACGCTGGGGGGGAGCAGGAGAGCCCCACAGAGCAGCGTCCCTGCTGGGGCTGGGGGTGCAGATCTCGCTCTCCCCGACCCTGCCAGGCTGTGCCTTGGCAGCATCCCGGGAAAGATGGATTCACAGAGCCCCCTGTGTTTCCATATGCTGACAGTAAAGCACTTGCTGTTTTGTTCCCAAAGCGAATGGCTTCAATTAAGGTCCCATCTTCAGGGCAGAAAGTACTCCGAGGGCAGAGGCTGCAGCTTTCCTTAGCCATCGCCTTTATGTTCTGCTGGCAAAGGTGCTAATTCTGAAGTGGGAAATAATGGGCCTACTGGGGCAGGAGTGGGAAGAAAACCAAGGAGAAAATTGAGGTATGTCCTTCCGCCTAAACAAATCTGATGCCTCGCCCTTCCCCCCGCCTCGAAGCAGTATTCAAGCTCAATCCGCAGCAAGTGTGGGTTCGCATTCTGCACCGCCCTCCGATGCCAAGCTTTCTCACCCCCTGCCTCCCACCCTGCAAGATCACGCAGGATGGCAGCGAGCACTACATTTCACGCTGGAGGTCCCCATCTGGGGGATGCACCTAAATGCATGCAGGTACCAGTCTGTCAGCCGAGCTCTCCCAGCACAAACCGGTGGGATTTACACCTCCTGGCTCATCTGCATTTACTGCAGCCTGCTCCAGGCTGGTGTGGTCGCGGTTCACATTGGTGGGGTTTATTCTAAAGGTGGTTACGCTGGTGTGTGAAGTGGGCAAGACATGAATAGGTTCAGGAAGGTCTCCACAGGAGAAGGCAAGGCTTTTGCAGCCTGCCGGTACCTGGTCTGGCCAGTCTGACACGGCCCCTCATCGTGGCAGGTCTGAGCAATGCTCAGTATTTGAAAATAGAAACAGCAACAAACCTCTTCCTTTTCTTCCTTCTCAGTTCACAGGAAAAATATTATGACTGGTTTGAAGGCTAGGAATTATTTTTTTTCCTGTGTCTGTTTACATAAGTGAATGAATGAGCATGTGTGCCTATGTGTGTGAGAGAGAAACAGAAGTTGCTGAAAGTTAATTTGAAGAAATTAGCCTTGCATTTGCTTCATTCATTTGAAGCTAAATACTATTATTAGTTCCACAAGTGTAATGTGCAACATTTCCACTGGCTTCAGTGGAACATGTACTTCCAACCTGGAAGTCCAAGACTGTAGCCACTACTTTTAATGAAAATTATTTTTTTAAATGTAAAAATCTTGCAGTGGAAATTCAACGCAAACTGTTCAAGGTGCTGGGCCTTCTTTTCACTGGCCACCAGCTGAAGTGGCCATGTGCTGGAGTTTGCTTTGATAGATGGGGTCCACCCGCAGCAGGCTGCCCGCGTGCCAAACCCTTCGGACAGTCCGTGCTCCGTGGAAATGGAGACTTTGCATCAAGAGCCACGGTGTGCACTGGCTGTTGCCATGAAGTCTGGTTATTCCAAAGGCTTAAAGCCGTATGTATGAAGCAAGTTAGTACTAAATTGTCTACTGTACCTTTCATTAGATCTATTATCCACCTAGAGGCTATTTTCACTTTGAAGTGGCATTTGCTCCATAATAAGTAACGTCTCAAAATGCTGTTAATTAAAGTTTCATCTGTTTAGAGGATTTTCTTTTTCTTCCTCCCCCTCTCCTTTTTTCTTTTCTTTTCAGAAGCTAGTAATTAGTCCAATAATGTGGAGACATTGTTACTGCAGCTCATTAAATTTGGCAATGCTCACTTGGACCTTTGAGTGCTGGCGATGTCAAGTTGACCTGAAATGCAAAGATTCCATCTGTCGGGAATTACTGATGAATTGGCAATTAAATATAAATATATATATATATTTAACTCATTACTTGTGCTGGATTGACAGTCCTGCAAGCGCTATCATTTTATGTTCATTGACAGACTAATAAAGCTTCCCCTGGGCTCCCTTCCTCATGTGGAGGGACCGGCAGCACGGATGAGAGGGGAATCAGATGCCGCAGGGATTTAATTTTTGTTCTGTCTTAGACTACACTGATGAGAGTGTCAGTTTGGGCTGGGGTGAAGCGAATATCTGGGGTAACAGAGACAACGGATGCTGCGTGGATAACCAGACAGCCCTGAGATGGTGCCAGCTCGCGGCTGTGATTGCCTCATGTTGAACTAGTGGCCGAGACATGGATCTCTGTCCTATTTCCCAGCAGCATCCAGGCACAGACAGGGGAATTTATGGGAGTTTATTCACCACCGCTTAAGGTTGTCTTCTATTCCAGAGAAAGTGGAGGGAGGGAGGGAGGTATCCCTTACGTTCTCTGGGTGTTCCTGGGGAAGCGGCACCTGGGAAGCGATGAAGAGGTGAGGAGCGCAGGATCTCTCAATTCAGGATTACGCTGCCGGAGTATACGCCGAGGTGCAAAAACATCGTTCACTGGTGACGCCTCATGTAGGCATGCTGCTGAGATTTGCCATCCCACTTCTAATGGGGGGAGTTGCTGTTGCAACAGGGAAGAGGTGATAGGGAAACTTGAGTTCATGTTGAGTCCCACAGACATCAGGTTAATTTGGGACCTCAGTGTTAGGGCCCCCACCTGCATCCTCAGTGAGTGCCAGGTCTCAGTGCTGTGAAGCACGAACCCTAGATGTTGGTATGTGTTGGCCTGACACCTCCTCTCTCCTTGGAAGAAAGGCAGGCCCACCCGATGGCTCAACGTTAAAAGATTCAGCCCAGACCAATAGCTTACATTCTAGCATCACCAGCAATTTGTTACGGCAGGAGGAGCCTGAGCAAAACAAAAGAAAAAACCAAAGCTGTGAAGGGAGGGAGAAATAACCAGGTGCCCAGATCCAAGGCTGCCCAGTTTGCTCCTGAGACAGCCGGGAGCGGATGGTTTGCTGGGAGAGAAGGCGAGCCCAACGCCGCCAAAGTCTAGGATCTCTCCAAAACATCCTCCCCTCGGACGGTGTCCTCTTGGCGTGTCTTTTGCAGATTCGGTCATTTTACCCACCAGCCAAACAGGGTCTACCTGCCCCAGAAAGAGAAAGGGCTGGACAGGTCGCCCCTGAACACAGAGCTGTGAGGTTTGCCAGGAGCAGCCTTTAAATCCTGCGTCCTCAGATTCCTGCTGTTGCATCAGAGCCCTGCTGACTCCCTGGGCCTAGATCCACCTTTAGAAGCAGGAATGACTGGATCCAGGCATAGGGAGGCACAACAGAGCAGATGAAATGGCTACATATTTAATAATAAAGATTGTTCACACATTTCCAGCTTAATGTTACTGGCCAAGGAAAGCTGGATGTTTCACATCAGGTTCGCAGGATATTGCAATATTTTGGCTGCTTATCTGAAGTGGAATGAATGGAACTGCCAAAGCTTTTGAAGTTCACTCATGAGATAATATTTTATTAATTTTCTGAGCTGAGGGCACTTTAGCATCTCCTGTGAGTCTTCTGAATATTAAATGCATGTAGCTCTATAGGCAGGACTCTTTCAACATTCGCTCATTCACTGTTTAAAAGCGTCTGCTTCCCATAAATTGAGAGCAGTCTCCTTGGTTTTCTGAGAGTTATCTTGCCTCCAATAAATTAGAAAGTATATCAATTTCCTACTTATGCCCTTTGAATTCAAAGCAGGAGCTACTTAAGCGCAAGGGAAGATGCAGTCTGTGTTTGTCTTGTTTGTCTGTCTGGTCCACAGAAAATGCAGTTTAAGTCAGAATGAGCTACTGTGCTTCAACTCCAGCTGTGAAAATAATTTTATTTTATGAAAGCACCCAGTCTTTTAGTCCTGCTCAGAGCTACCCTGGCCTTCAGCTGGAGTCCAGCCTGCGGAGCGGAGGATGGAGGTATAAGACCTGACAGCTGCTGTGTGTGGTACCAGCACGAGCAGCCAGCCTGGTCACCCCCCAGCTCTCAGCCTGCTAAGCTGAGACTCATCTCCTCCAGCTCGGGCTCAGCAGCCTGACAGCTGCTCACCTGGTTGTACTGCCCTGAGGAGAGCAGCCTTGCTCCTGGTGGCAACAGGTACCTGCGGGATGATCCCGATCCTTGGGTGCATGGGTTTAACGCTGTGGAGTGCTAATGCAGATCATGGAGGTGGTGATGTCTCATCCATCAGCCACGGCTTCCTACCTCCAGCCGCAGCTGGGTGAGAGCAGGAGAACTCGGGAGAGCGTGTGGCAGTCAGGGAGGCACTTGCTGTGCGAGATGCAGAGCATCCTCCCAGCGTGCAGGGCTAGGCAGAGCTGCCAGCATGGACTTCTACGTCAAAAAAGGACAGGCAGTTCCTAGATCTAACGTTTGGCGCTTTATAAATAGGGTTAGATGACAGGGAAAAGCAAAAAGAATACCAAAAAAGAAATGAAATGACAGCCTTTGTCCAAAAATATGCCAGTTACATTGTTTCTTTTCCTAAAAAAAGAAAGAAAGGGGGAAAAAAAGGTTGCTTTTTCTGCATTAAGCTTGTCATAACTGAATGATTATAGTAACACCATGAAAAGAGCCAGCCAGGATGTGACACTTTAGCTTTCAAAATAGCTCTTCCTAAAATAAACCCTTCCCTCACAGACTGCTACTGTGATACTTATGGGAAAATATGAACAGACCACTCGTTCTCCCATCTTTCCTTGGAGCCTGAGGAACTTTCCATTGGTTTATCTACTCTAAACTCCTGTCCCTCGGATGGGGAGGCCAAAACCACAGGAAAATGGTGGGAGTGTAATTTAATATGTTGCACCAATTTGCCTTAATGGCACTTTGGAAGCCTTCTGATTTAATTAGATTTACTCTGTGCCCACAGAGAATAAACACGTGTACCTGCCGTCTACATAAAGTCGTGCTATTTGCAGGGAATCTGCCAGGCGAAGCAGGGCTGGAGCGGAGCCTGTTGCCCCCAGCCATGTGGCCTCGGGAGCTCACATCCCGAAGCATCAGAGCAGATGGCACGAGCTGGGGGCACCTGTCCTCTTTGGGTGCCGCAGGGGCCTCGTTGCCCACCCGCACAACCCTGTGCTGTCCGTCCCCCCTCCCGTGCAGAGCTTACCCCCTCTTGGCTCAGCCTGCCTGCTCCCTAAAGGCACATCAAACAAAATCAGCTGGGCTGGCAAAAACATGCCATTGGGAAGGAGCCGTAGCCTTTTTGGCCAGCTGGGATGGACCAGGAGAAAGCTACAGCCCCACAGCTGCAGATGCACGGGGCTGGTGCTGGCTTCCCGTGCTGAGGGGAACACCAGGCAACTGACTGATCCGCTGGGCCACGCACACGTGACACCTCGAGCAGCCTGGCTGGTATCGTTGAAACATTTATTTCCCTAATTTAATCTTTTTATAAATTTGCAGATGCTTCCCCCCATCTCAGCAGCAAAGGGGAAGCGGCGATAGCTGCGTTCCCATACGCACTGCATGGGAGCTTGGCTTAAGCCAACAGCAAACCGTGCGTCTCCGTGTGGTGGGGACATTCCAGTCCAGATCGGAAAAATGTGCCTTCCGAACACGCTTTCTGCTCAGTTGTTTTCCGGTGTTGGGAGTTCCCCAAATGAAGCCAGCAAAGAGCAGGGTCTGGTCAGGTTCTAACGATGTTTACTCAATCTTCCACTAATGAAGTTTAGTGACTTGTGTAAATTATTACACCAGTTACTCCCCCCACGGTATCACTTTCAGGGAGCACAAGAACCCTTTTCCAATGCGTCCTTGCTGTCTCGGTAGGCGATTTCTTGCTCCACTACCCATCACATCCTTGCAAAATGAAATGTGTCACCACCGCATGTTTGTCACGTTTGCTTTCTCCTAGCAAGTTTTGGGCAAGTTCGCTATTAGCTGCAGACCTAAGACTGAAACCGAGTGGGCATGTGGTAACATGGAGCTTCTTGAAAGGAGGAGTAAAACAAGGCTGCTAACAGAAAGATAAAATACAGAGGAGGTTTTTACTTGGGTTAGACTGACTTTCTCCTCACTGAGTCAAGTAGTAGGGTTTTTTTAATCGGGAAATAAATATGAACTGGGGAAGTTCAGGTTTCAAGTCACTCCCTACAGACCAACCCATCACGAGTTACGTTGTGAAATCCCTGGGAACGGACTGCACTTGTGCCAGGCAGCAGAGCATCCTGAACAAGACACTTGCAATTTAGGGTAAAATGGTAAAATTCCATATCTGATGAGATGATATAGCTTTACAGTCTCATGAGCGCTTGTCTTACTGGGGAGGGAGAGGAGATTCCTCTGTTCTCTTTCACATACCAGGAACACAAGCCTCATTTTCTAGTGGTTTAGTATCATAGATGTCCTGAATACATGAATACACATATCACAGAAGCACGTGTTCACCTACACAAAGGTTTTTGCTTGCTCTTTTAGCCAGCACCACCCCCCCCCCCCTCGACCCTCTGTTGTGTAGCCACGGCCTCAGCGTTCAGCTTGGCATTTGGAAACCAGGGCCAGCCAGCCACTGTCTGCCCTGCCAATGTGTCTGGATCTGCCAAAGTCCTCTGAAGCCTTGTCCTTCTCAAAGGATGGCAGCACACCCCTCTGCTACTCTGCATGTTGTAGCTGGCCTAGAGGGTAAAAGTCAGGGTGATGCCGGGCTAAAGGATGTCAGGCATGGAAGGTGATCCGTGGCAGGGAGATAGTTAACATCCTCCCCCTCTGCAGGGAGAGGTTGCAGCTGCCTATCCAGCCTGCCAAACTGAAAGGGGATCCAGCCCTCAGGGAAATGTGTCTGGAGTTATTTAATCCCAAAAGGATTATAAAGAGAGTATGCTCTAGGGAATCTCTGAAGCCCTATCCTTGTTAAAGAAAAACAAAACCAACCCCCAAAACCAACAGCCCCTTTCCCCCATTGGTTTGCAGCAATAGATACCCCTGAACTTTCACCGAAAAAACGTGCCCCCACGGAGGCAGTTGGTGCTGCTCCTCTGGAAACCTTCTTCTGCTCTGGCTGCCATGGCGCTATCATTTCCTGCCTCTCTTACCTCTTTAGTCTCCTTCAGCACGTCCTTTGGAGGGCCTTCTTATCTCCCTCCAACTTTTGAACGGGTTCCATTGGGCTGCATCTTTCACCCCCACCTCTTCCTCCTCTTTATCTTATCCCTGGTTAATCTCAGCCGTGCTCCCTACTTTGCCTGTTCATCTGTTCTCTTTTTGACTTGTGTTTAGACTGTAAACTCCTTGAGATAGGGCTCGTCTTTTTATTTCATACTTTTACAGTACCTCTAGGAACATGAAATCACAGACTGGATTTAAGTCATCAAACAGAATAAAAACATTAAAAGAAAGCTAGTCTAAAAGGTTGCATGGAAGTATCTCTCTCATTTTTGGTGGAGGCAGTCCAAGGCAGTGAAACTTCCATTTGTATAAACACGTGAGCATCACTCTCCTGCACAGCACAGCACCGGTTCGCCTTCTGGCAAGTCACCCATCTCCTCACCACCAGCAGGCATTAATTCACCGGTGAGGAGGAAGACGAGGTGATGTTCCTTCAGTGAGTAGCACCGAGCAGCCTTGGTTACCCTGGCTACATGGGAGATCAGCGAGGTTACGGTGATGCTCAGCTGCTGCCACACACACTGTTGTCAGCTCACATCATGTGAGGGGTGTTTTTTAAGAGGTTGGGACAGCGGGGTTCTTTGTCCATTTTTTTTCTACTTTCCCATTTGGAGGGTCCTAAGAAGGATTAAATGTTCTGTAAAAGAAGAAAAATCTGGGTGTCTTAACTTGCACGCATTTTGTGTGTCAGTGAGCTCTGGTCAGCACTTTTTTCTTGAGTGAAACCTTCAGTGAAGTTTCTTGCTCCGGGGCAGGTACCTATTCCCATCTGCTTTGCCTGCTCTCATTCAGAAGATGAAAGAATATTTTGTTTTGTTTCTTTTTTGGAGGAGGAGCTTTGGTCATTTTCTACAACCTCTTCTCTAAAGAGCTATAGAAGCTAATCACCGCCTCATTAATTTTAAGCAGGCACGTCCATGTAACCACTCATCTCTGATGGCTGCGATTAACCTTCAGCCAGTGTGTGCTTGCTTCCGTGTTTGGCTCCTTGATTCTTGTGGTGTTTCCCAACGATCCAGGAGGGTGCTGGGATCTTCCCAGAGCTCAGTCATGCTGTACAGGTGCCTTCCTCCCCCCTCACCTCCCAGCAGCCTGCAGCACCCGCACAGCAGGTGCCCGCCTGAGCTCTCCTGAGCCTTGAATACAGCTGTCCCAACCTTACCATTTCCTCCTCTACTTCCCAAACCTTCAACTGTAAGTAGTTTTCTTTGCTGTCTTTGCCACCAATGAGGGGATCTGGCCCTCTAGGCATCTTTGAAGCTTTTCCCCTGACATACATGTGGAAGTAGCAGCTGATTTATTAAGATCTAGCAAACCATTAATTCACTCATTCAGGACCCAATTAATTCCTTTTGCTGCATCTTTTATCGAGCCACCCCTGCTCTATTGACGGGATGATTACCTGTTTCTAAAAGTGACTGCAAATTACCCAACCACCTGTTATTTGCCTGAAGAAAGACAAATGATAAATTGATCTATAGAAGAAAAGTACTTTTAGGGTGAATGGCACATGACTGTATTTGTGCAGGAAATATCTAGAGAAAGGCAACAAGCTGAATGGGAAATACTGGACCAGAATCTCTGATCTGGTAGGGAGGTGTGGCTCTACTCATTGCATGCTCTTAGCAAATTTGTCCTGCTGCCTCTTGATGTCGCACACGGGGCCACTGCTCTTACTTACCCATGACAGTAAAACAGCTTCCATAATAATGATAACAATAGCTGCTGGTCGTTAAAATTCTGAAATAATTCATATGGCTATTTTTTATGAGCCTTGTGCCTGCTAGGATTGGAAATGTGCCACGTATTCTTTGCAGTGCAGGCTTGGAGGTTGGGCAAGGCTCTTTTTTCCTTTCTTTGTCTTTACAGACCTCAGTTTCCCCTTCTGTAATAAAATGGGGATAATTTTGAAGCAAATTACGAGTAAAAGAATTAGCCAGGGTATGGGTTAATTGGCATATAACAGGTCTGTTGTGGGGTAACGTATAGAGACTTACATATGGACTACTGAGAATTAGGAAACGGAGCTCCTCCTTGCCCTTTATTTCCTGTTTTGTTTGGAGTTTTTCCTCACTCTGTTGATGATGCTGTTAAACAAAGCTTGCAATGCTGCGAGTAGCGACTTTATGTTTACCAACTTGAGCCATGCTGACTTTGCAAAAAGTCAGTAATGAAGAACTCTGACAGTTCATGGTACTGTGATGCCTTATTACACTGTGGGAAGCGTATAGGATGATTAGTTTTATCATTAAAGTTCTCTGTAGGCATTATTTGTCCCATGCATATGCTGCTTTCAAACACTTGCAAGCAGAAGAGGTATTTCAGGAGTAGCAGATGTATTTGGATTTGTACTGTACAAATCTGCAGACCTGACCTTTGCGTGAGGGGGTATCGTTTTTAGTTCCTGGGAATCATCTTGTGCTTTAGAGACACGGGAACTGACCCAAGGAACTTGTCATCTGGAGACCTGATACTGCAGCTGGAGGGGCATGAGGAGACTCCTGTGCTGCTGCAGACCCACCACTTACGCATTTGCTTATGTAGGTTCAGAGGCAGCAGCGCTAGGGCCCAGAAAAGGCATGCAGGGACACGGTGATGCAGAAGGTAGCTTCTCCTAGGGTGCCAGAAGGTAGGGTGTAGGAAGAGGAGACTGTTTTATACAGTAACCATGATGGCACTAGGGCCATTTTGCAGATCCAAATTCAGACTTGGTATGAGCTATCACAGCTCTGTTGAAATGTATAGGCTTGCACACAAGAGCATTGATGCTGAATTTATCCACCACCATTTAAGATTGTAGGAGTGTTTCTTCACAGCAAAGACCTTTGCTCCCGGACTTTTTTAAGCTTTGCATGTGTTGTAATCCCTCCTCAAGGTACCCACCTTTATGCCTCTGGTATTGAAGTTTGAAAGAGGACTTTAGACATCTCACATCTCCAGCAGCAGATCGAACGCTGAGCCTGGCATGTCTTGTTCATTTTAGAAGTAATGATAATGTTAGCAATCGTTAGAATAGATGGCAGTCTATTTAACTAGTTTATTCTGTAATAGCTGAAGCAAACCTCTATGAGACTTCAATTTAGAGTGATATATGCCCCATTTTAGAAGAGTTATCAAGTGTTTGTGGTGAAATTTTCAGTGTTAATTTAAACTGATTTTGGTAAAATCTGCTCTCCTCTAATACACACCACCTATACTTTCCATTTGCCTCTCTTGGGGAAGAGTAATTTAGGCCTGTTTTTGCTTAACCAAGGAAACAGAGCTAATGTAATAAGCTTCTGAAGATTTCTATAAACCAGAAACATTAACTGGGATATCACAAACGCTAAAAGTATTTCAGCGCACTGTTCTTCATTGCCATCATCATAATTGCATTTGTGTTTTAACAGGCTGCATTTTGAAATGGTGTGGCTGCACAGCGTCAGGCTAGTGGAGGAGCAAGCACCCCGCTTTCTGCGAGACCCCCTCCAACATGCATGTGGTGGAAGGGAGCCGCGCTGTAAATCAATCTCACGTTAGTGGGGAGTGTTTTTTCACCAATGATTACGGTTGTGCCTTTAGTTGAGGAGGATGTTTTGGGGCAGTAAATTGTGCAGTGGGTTATGTCTGTCTGTCTCCCTCCCTGGCTGTTTTTTTCTGGCTGGGTAGGAAATGGCTGTTGTGAACAGCCAAGCCCTGACAGCCTCCTGGGCTTTGTGATCATCTTTTGTTTCCATTTTTGCGAGAGGAGTATCTGAAAGGGGGATTGAGAGGAGCTGGCTTTTTGTATGAGAAGTACATACATTACTATGTCCCAGGGTGTCATCAGAGCTCTGCATCTCACAGATGAAGCTAAAGCAGCGGCCACCGCCACGGAGGGTGGGATTGCTGATAGCTACCCGTGCCGTGCTGGGCAGCACCACTGCATTGCCTGATGCACATGAAGAGCATCCATGCTCTGAAAATGGGAACCAGCCTGGGACAGGGAAACTCAGGGGACCACTGATGTGGGATAATTTTTCTGGGGACTCTACAGGTGATTTAAAAAAACATAATTGTCTTGACAGACTATTTGCTTTCGCCACTGTAGGCTTTACACAGTACATTAAGTTGGACAACATGAGAACTACCAGCCTTGTGACCTGGCAGTGCATAAATCTCCCCCCTGTTCCGGTCCCCTTTGCATCTTGTCATCTCCTCCAGCGCCATGCCCGATGTGAGCAGGGGTATAAACACCTCCTCGTATTGCACTCGACATCTCACCCGGGGCGCTTTGCCTGGATGGAGGCAAAGCCTTTGTGGAGGCTGGCCTCCACGTCTGAAATGTCACCCCAGGTGCTGGTGCAAAGCGGCTCTCACAGAAATGGTCATGCGTTATGTGAAGGGTAGGCTCTATTGACAGACTAAGCTGGACCCATGCTTAATACCGGGTAAAGAGTTCAGTATATGGTTGATTGATCGCCATAGATGACAGGAGGTCAATGGGCTTCTCAATTTCTGTAACACTTGTATGGTTTTGAGCATTTAGAATACATAATATTCATGTCTGTAGCAAGTCTGTAGTATCTATTGGTCATTTATTAACCCTTTATAAATGCTTCCCTAATGCAAGCTGTCAGTTAGCAGACGATGGGTAGAACTACTTGAAAATTTCCTTTTCTCTCTATCAGAGAATGAAAAATCAATGCATTCTAGATGTCAGTTACAAAAAAAGCCCCAACAACAGAATGAAAAGTTTGCAGTGTGGTCCAGACATTCCTTACAGACCTTGTCAGACTGGACCATTCCAGTGCCTCATTTAACTAAAACATCACTGAAATATTTACTTTGCATGCTCTGTGACAAAGCATAATCTCTTATGAAGCAGATATCCAAATGAAAAAAAGGTGTTTTGATGTTACTAGAAAACAAGGTTTTTATTGATCCAAACAGAGCTATGTGGGTTTTAGAATTTTTGTTTTGCAGAAGATTAAAAAAAGATCTTAGTTTTCATTCTTGTTCTGCTTAGGAACACAATTAAATGGGGAAAAATGGAATTCCCTTAGCAGCTAGCAAGTCTAGTGTTTCTGCATGCTTCTCTGAAAAATAAATGGGATTACTTCGTTTAAAAACTGTTTTTAGCCACCTCTGTTAGAGCCCTAAAATGCACAGGAGGGCATGATCCTTCTTCCTTTGAAGTCCCTGGCACAGTATCCATTGACTTCACAGGGAGTGGGATTGACTGGGTAATTGTATTGCAGTATGAATGTCTACCCTGACACTGCACAGAGTCACGCTGAAAGCCACTTGATGTCATTCTAATCCTGTCTCCTCACAGTGGTGTTCTGGAGAATAGGGCTGGGTTTCCCCCCACCCTCCCCCCGTATTTATTATTTGCAGAACGAACTAGTTAACAAATAGAAAGGACAAAGCTGAACGACTGTGTCATTAATCTCCAAAGTAACTTGGTCTGCTACTGAAGTGATCAACCTCTGTGCAGCGAGTGCTAACAAGGGGTTTTTAGCCAGTGGTGTTTTAATGTGCTAAGAAGAAGCCCTTTAGCTGGACGTATCACCCAGACTTGGGGCTAAGCCTTGGAATGCCAGTCCTGTGAGGCTGGCAGAAGCCCCTGCGGTTACCAGGGGTTTGATCAGAAAAGACCCCAGCGCTTTGCATCTCAGCAATCAGAAAAGCAAGCACCTGCCGGGGGAGAAGAGAAGGGGCTGCGATACGCAGGCACCGATGCTAGCAACACTGACAGCTTCTCCTTTGGAACACCGGACCCTTGTGCAGGATTGCCAAACACAGCTTGCACCCAGCAGCTTGCTTGCACCCATCAGGTTGCACCCAGCAGCTTGATCCCACCAGCCCAGCCACAGAGGTGTGCGTGGTGTTTTGGCATGGCTGTGTCCATCTGCACTGGGACACCTCCGCTGCTGGTGAGATCCTTGCTGACTGCTACCGAGACAGATGCCCAGAATAGACGAGGCCCGTATGGATAGTCTCCTGGGAGTAATTACAGCTAAACCGTGCCACTTAGCCACAGCTTTTTGTGCTCGTGGTGCCCAAGATCAGAGAAGAGGGATGAAATCTCTCCTCCTCTCCACCGGACACCCCAAGGGAGGGCAGTGCTGACCACAGACATCCTTGTGAGTGCTGGTCCTGAGGGTCTAAACAGGGGAAGGTGGTGAGTCACTGCCCAGGGAACCTCCGAAGGTGCCAGCTTGCCCCCGGAACGCTGGCTGTAGCCCACCTGAGCTATCACATAGGCGTGTTGCCCTTCACGGGACCACTCACGAACATATGAGCACATATGGGATAACAAGCTTTAGAAAGAGCACTGTTGTGGTGGAAAACGTGAGAATCATTTCATACTGACTACAGCAGATGTGGCCTTTGTCTGCACCTTGGCCTCGAGCAGGAAAAAACCTGTATAACCCTTTTTAACACACACACACATCGGCAACCCTGCTGCAGGCTGGGAGAGGACTGAAAAACAGACAGATAAGCTGCTTGTCACAGAATCATTTAGGTCGGAAAAGACCTTTAAGCTCATCAAGTCCAACCTTTAACCCAACGCTGCCAAGTCCACCGCTAAGCCATGTCCCTAAGCACTACGTCTACATGTCTTTTAGATACCTCCAGTGATGGTGACCCTGGCACCTGTTCCCTGGGCAGCCTGTTCCAGTGCTTGACAACCCTTTTGGTGAAGAACTTTTTCCCAGTACGCAGTCTGAACCTCCCCTATGTTAGCTATTGTGGTCGATCGCAGGGACAGAAAGACTGGAGACTGATGTGAGGTCAGTTAAGGAGGACTGAGCCTTTGAGAAACACAAAGGTGAAACTGGCTTTAAAGCTTTCCTAATTTCCCACATGAGGACATGTCCTGCTTCTGCAGCCCATCGGAGCAGCTCAGAAATGCAGGTGTGTGCCCAAGGTGGGCGGCAAACAGCCCCTGTGCCGGAGGGCTCACGGCACACCCACGCAAGGATGGTGCTGGTACAACTCGCCATTTGCTCTTTCCAAGCTGTTCACAGCTCCTGTGTCCTCCAGAGTATCCAGGGACGGTGGGGAAGACATTTGCTGAACTTCTGGTTGCTTTTCCACAACAATCTGAATCTCTCCGCTTCATTAAGCTCCTCTGTCATTGAGTAAACTAGGGGGTGCCGAATTTCATTCTGTCTTATATACTTAAACCCCAAAGTTGCCAAACCAACAAAATACAGGTTGGCGGGAACGGGATGAAGCCAAGTGTCACTCTGGCATTGTTTTTATGTTCAGCTATCCCAGAACATGGAAAACATCCAGCCAAGTCCTGGGCTTCTATTTCTTTGATAGTTAATTTGCCTTGGTAAGGGCAAGGTTGTCAGATGCTCCAAATGTCCTTTTTGACCAGCCAAAGAGTAAAGTTTCAATAAGTCAGTTGCAAAAAGAAATACCAAACCTGTAGTTTGCTGATGTACATGAAGTAGGACTTTCTTTTGCTCTAAAACAGACCAGATTGTTGTAGGACAGCACATTTCACTTTCAGCTGGCTGAGAGTAAGCTTTGAAAAGCCAGCCCCCCCTAATGTACTCCTGTTAATCATTGATACGGTCTTTGATCTGTTTTCGGTTCTGTGTGGCTGATTGACTCTTCCCCACTTTTTTACCAGCTTTCCATTTGTGCTTTTCTTCTCAACGTATCTCTTCCCCATCACAGTTTGAGCAAGGAGGAGACACCATCAGAGTTAAGTGTATTTTTGTAGTATTACTGATCAATTTATGTCTTTGTGCAAAATTTCTAGTACCATTCCAAAGGACGGAAAGGGTTTGGGATAATATCTGAACTGCCCAAACTCTCCTTCTCTGCAGCTATTTCCAGCTCCTCTGTGACAAAGACAACATTTTGAGGGAGAAACCTCTTACAGTTACCCGGTACGGGTTTCCTGAAACACATCCCTCTGAAGGCCAGCAGAAAATCACCTTGGCTTTAGGGCTGAGATGAGTGCAAGTGAACACACTTCAGGCACAAATTATTCTGCCTCTTCTTTACCATGCAGCTTTTAGCCAAGCCTGCTTGGATTGCTCTGCAGACTCTCCAGTCATGGTGCAACAAGCTGGGGCAGCTGCAGTTGCCCCAGGAGTGAGTATCTCTCAGGGGGATACCTGAAGATGATGTGACTCTGCCACCCTGCCACGTTTGGGGTGGCTGGAGGGGGTTGCTGCCTTGGTCAGTAATCTCTGAGGGCAGTAGCAAGGGTGTCAGCTCCTGTGAAACCCAGATAGTGGAAACATGCAGAAATGTGCCATGTCCTGGTTCTGCTGGTGATTTTGGTGATGGTCTTAAGTGTCCACCCAAGGTCCAGTTCCTCTGTTTTTTTCATAAAACTAGGCAGTAGCTTTTGGTTTGTGCTGAATGGGTACTAACTGGCTGGTCACCGTGCCACCCTGCTCGCTATCTTTCCATTGCATTGGCTCTGCAGACTGCCCCTGCGTACTCTGCTGCGTCCCTTAGCTGTGATGCTCCAGACACAGCTGTGCTAACTCCGGAGTTATACCACCCCATCCCACCACGAGCGTGTGCACATCCCTTTGGTCCTGTGCTCTGCTCTCACACGGGCTTTCCACAAACAGTTCTGTTTGGTGAAACGCCCTTAAGCGCACGTGATGGCAAATTAATATGAAAAATGGGACAACAAAATTCGAAGCAAATAACTGGGCAAAACACTCCCTCCTGGGTCACGCTTCTTGCTTGTTTCTGACACCATGGCACAAAGTAGGGTAATGACTAAAGTCAGCCCACTCGGCCTCTTCCACCGCAGGAATTGGCTGTGTTTTGCTGTTCGCATTTTAAACAAGCTGGAGAATAAGTTAGTGGTTCAGGTTCATCAGCGTTTATGCGGAGGGCAGTCAAAACACTAAACAAACCTCAGCACTGAAAGGGAATCACAGAGACTGAGCAGTCAGTCACTTTAAACACCCTAAATCCACCTCAGACTCTCTGTGGCTGCAGTTAAAGTGAGAAAGGGCTGAGAGAGGCACTCTTACATTCCCTGATAAAGCAAATGTTTACCAGATACAGGAACTAGTCTTCCTCCTGTCCTCTTCAGATTAAATTGCCCGATAGAGCAAAAGACGGAGTTAACTCTTTGCGCTACGCTCGGAACAGGAAGCCCACAACAAAATAAAATCATTGAATTCACTCCTAAGAAAACTGCTTGATCATTTTGTGTGTATGGGAGGCACAAACCTCAAATTGCATGTTTGGCAACATATGAGGGCTATATACATATATAGTCAGTTGATGTTGTTATTTCCATTAAATGAGGTCTCTTCTTTTTCTCTATTTTCGATGCAGTTCTCCAGGGAGATTAATTTGTATGAAAGTAGAGCGCTAATTGCACAAAACAAGCTGGGGTACTGCAGAAGCGTAATTAAATTTAAAAAAATGTGGTGTTAATACAATTGTGGTGCTAATTAAATAAAATTGGTGACAAGTGTCTAAGGCAGAGCAAGTGTAAGGAGAAAAACTGACAAAATGATCCATTTAAAAATTCTCGCAGATATTATAGTTCACTGGTAACCGAGCCGAATTAAAAGTAATTGTACGTGAAGTGCTGCGCGAGCGCCTGATCTTGCTCTCAGCAAAGTGGGACTTTTGCCAATTCAGACTCTAATGTTCCATAAATTGCTGATAGGAAAACGATAGGCTCATTTTATTTCTGCATGTGTTTAAGTGGGGACTAATTCAGGACCGGTCAGACAGACTTGGACCACAGCCCTCTCAGCCACATTTGCAGGCGTGCCCAGAGTAGACTGACGGGTCCCGGCTTCAGTAGGAACTGCTGGCTGTCCCTGTGCCAGGGGGACCCGGGGGCGGCGTGGAATGGGCTGTGCCAGTGGCACACCATGGCTTTGACCTCAGCAGCAGCAGCCTTTCTAGACCTGTGGAGACCAAGGGTGCATCATCAGAGGCCCTCCTCCACCCTCTGTGGAGCAGGGGGGCCCTTAATCAGCATCCTAGTTTAACTCCCTTCCTCTTTGGCATTTATGAGTGGCTCACAGGAATCACACGAAGCCTACTGCAGCCCCAGCTTCATCTTTGAGCTTGGCCATCCCCCATCCCCGGCATTTTCCTGCGTGGCACCCTCTGACCTGGTTCCCACCTTCTCCAGCTGGTCGCTCCCGCTGGCTGCCCTGGGGATGCTCTGCCAGGCACACCTGCTGCCCTGGTACCCCAGCTTCCAGCACTGGCACTCACTGGGAGCCCTGGCGAGAGCCCTGCCAACCTCCCACTGTCCCGGGGCACCAGAAAGCTGCTTCTCATGAACCCTGAGTTTCCTCACAACTTGTGTTGATGGAGGATACCTACCCACCCCTACTTCCACCCACAAACCAACAACCCCAAGCTGCTTCTAGTCTGTGTGGTCCCCAAATAAATAAAAAAAGTCCTTTCAGATGAGAAACAAGGCAGCCCTGTTCCTGAGTCAGCAGCCTAAAACAATAGCTAGGAGGACTCACCTCACAGCAATTTTTACCCTCTCGGGGGTCACATTATAATACAGTAGGCCCCCAGCTGTGGCTTTAAAAATGCATTGGCTTATTTTGGGAAGCTGGCTGGAAAAACTTCACTGAGTTTGCAGGAAATTAGTTATGATCCTTTATACAATGGGAATTTTGCCTTTGACTTTGCTGGGAACAAGATCAGGACCTTAATGCCTACAGAAGGATTGCCAGCTCTGTCGCTTGCTGGAGCAGGGGGAGCCGGGGGAATAAGTGATTGTCGCTGTAGGTGGCTCAGCCAAGAAAAAAAACAGAAAGAAAATAAGTTCTTTTTCAGGTCAGCTCATATGTTATGGCCAGGGTTGCTGGTCACTGTCCTACAATACTTCTGGCCAGAACGAATAGCTGAGTGCACAAATCTCTCTCCTTGTTTTTATTCTTTTTACATTTTATGGATGATAATCCTCAGGGAGAGCCCACCACCTGGGACATGATGGCTCTCCCTTTTCTTGAGGGCATTTGCCCTGAGCAGGCAGGGTCTGTGGGGCTCCACCACCCGTTGCAGCTCCTTACCTCGCTGGTGACTAATCCTGCCCCGCTATCTGTTCTCCACATGGATACTGCTGGGCTGCAGGGGGTGTGTGATTCATTATAAACATGTTTTTAATCCCAATTTTGGTTTCAGAAGGTAGCTGCTAGAGTAAAATTGCTGCCGTATTTCAGCCTGATACTTTTATTCACTTTCCTGACTCTGAGTTCATCATCCTTCCTGTCTTCATTAGCGTGACTCTTGCTTCCCTTCTGGTCTCTGCATAATAGCCGGCACGTTTCCTCACCTTCTTCTCGAAAGCAGAGCTCAATGCTGGGTGTTAATTACCAGTGGGTTCTGCTCAGCTCAGTCCTCCTTCATATGAAAAGGCAAGATAGGACTGAAGGAAAAAGAAAACATAAGAACCCAGAAAAATAGGAACTGGCACAAAGTCATCATCATCATCCCAAGAGTGCTCATCTCAGTGGTAATATCAACCGCAATGGCGTGTGTCCCTCCTTCACAGGAACAGTGTTGGCCTTGCCTGGCTTAGTTTACAGTAAGACCAAAGCTCTTTCTTCACCCTTTCCTCGCCTTAGGCTTTGTTGTGCCCATTAATTGCTTTGGGGTAGAAGAGACTACTAAGATTAGGCCTGAGAGTTAATAACTAGTTTCAGCTCGGTGTCGGAGATGGATGCTCGCTAAGCGTGACTTTGGGGCTTGTCCCTGTAGCACAGGCACACATTCAGAGCATATACCTAGGCTGAGCTTGTTTCCATGTGCACATCACACGTAGGCAAATGCAGCCCTAAAACAGCCTCTGTAGATGGAGTGATTTGTCTAAGTCAGAAGCAATATCCAAAGACATCCTTTTCCACTGTTGCTGTGCAGAACAACCACAAACATGTGGGATGCAGGTTGTGCCTGAGGCTACAGGTGCAAATTTACCAGAAGGGGAAGCTTTCCACCATGGCCCTGGTCTGCACATGACACCCCACGTGGCCCTTGCCCGTGCCATGTGATGGGAGTGCAGCTGCCTCGTCCCTGCCCAAGTTTTGGGCTTGCAGAGGAAGGATTTTATTGGTGCTGGTGCCCTGGGAGGTGCTTTGCAATGCAGTAAAAACAGGGAGCAGGGGGGTGTCATGGGGCGATGGATGCTGGTGAAAGACTTGGGTGACCAGAGGTGGGGGCCAGGGTGGCTGGAGAAGCTACCAGGAGATGAAGAGAACCAGGTGAGGATGTGTTGGTCCTGCGTCATTTCTACTCTTTTCTAAAGCATGCTCTGGGCTCAG